>NC_141876.1:617317688-617624355 GCF_056163025.1 Triticum urartu
ACGAACCGGTACTATAGGTTAGACCCCTTTAGTACCGGTTCGTGGCACGAACCGGTACTAAAGGGGTGGTGGCAGGCTGGCGTCAGGCCGGGGCCCCACGATCACCTTTATTACCGGCTCAAATACAAACCGGCACTAATGTGCTTCACGTTTGACCCTTTTTCTACTAGTGGATCCTCAGCATCCAAGTTTTTTGCATGCAAGTCCTCAGCATCCTTACCTTCCAAGTCATTGGGATCCTCAGCATCCAAGTTTTTGCATGCAAGTCCTCAGCATCCTTACCTTCCAAGTCATTGGGATCCTCAGCATCCAATTTTTTTGCATGCAAGTCCTCAGCATACTTACCTTCCTTACCTTGCAATTCTCTAGCATCCCTGCCATATGGGACTTTATCATATGGGGCTTTGCGCAAAACTCCAAACACGACCAAACCATCACATGTTGCCCGGTCCGTGACCTGCCAATTTGTCCCTTCGACAATCTAACGCTTTACCTTTGGAAACGTCACAGTTGTATAAATATAAGAGGCAGCAATCTCCAGAGGGTGTGCATTCAGCTTAGTGAATGGTATCGTATGTGTTGCTACTGCGTCTAATGCTGCTTCAGTCTTACGCATTATGGATACACAGTGCTCAACATGCTGCAACAAATCAACAAGCTGCAACAAATCAACAAGCTGCATCTTCCTGTTCAGGTGCACATGAAGCCTTGAGTTGAGAGACTCACTCCTCTGATTACTCATCATGCCTAGGAAATATCTACCCTTTGTGTACGCAGAAGCCCATTTGTGTCGCAGCTCGTACATCCTGTTAACCCATGACGACCTCTTGCCCGTTGGTTTTATTTTGAACCCAACCTTATAAGCCTCCCATCTTTTCTCAAACTCATCAACATCCCAACGACGGTAAATGAATTCCCTAAACTGCTCCAGCTTTTCCTCGCGGAGGTGCATCACCATATTCTCCTCGCTATGCCATGTGCACAAACGATGATCTGTTCCGGTCCAGACAGTAGCTATTGCTTTAGCCATTGCACCGTCCCCATCGGTGATTGCTGAAATTGGTGCTGTCTGGGACATTGCCTCCAAAAATACATGAAGAAGCCACTGGTATGATGCAACTGTCTCGTCTGACACTAGACCGACCCCAAACAAAACTGTGCTGTGATGATGGTTCAGACCAACAAATGGAACAAATGGAAGCCTGTACTTGTTAGACCGATATGTACTGTCGAACACCACGACACCACCAAAGGCAACATAGTCAATGCGGGATTGTGAGTCAGCCCAGAATATGTTCCTCAAATGGCCTTCGCTGTCTTTTGTGTATTCGAAAAATAATTCTGAGTCTGCTTTTTTCTGTGCAATCATATAGGTGAGCAAATATCTAGTGTCACTGCCTTCTATCTTGCGCTTCTTCTGGACTGAAACATGGTTGTATAGATCTCGATCTATAAATCCAAGCTTTTCGGGACATCCGACATTCTTCTCCATTACATTCATAATCTGATGTGTTCGAAGTCCACCGACAGCATACTCGATGACATCGGCCTTTTGTGCGTCAGTCATTCTACGATGAGCCGACAAGTACGGAGTCAGGTCAGCAGGGACAAACAGATGGTTATGCTTGTCCATAAAATTCTTGACGAACTAGAGGCCACTGCTATCTTGTAGCTCAACCTGAAAAAGAGCGGGACACCCACACCGAGAAAGACCCCTCGGTGTTCTTTTTCTTTCAGCTCTGTTAAAGTGCTTAAGGGCCCGCCATCCTTGTTTGCAGCACTTGTATGTCCTTCTGTATGCATTTTGTTTCGGACCCGGACCCCTGTACTTCAGATCGTCCTTTCTAACACCAAATCATTTTTTTCTCGCATAGCCTACATAGAACATGTAGGCTTCTTCCTCAGTCCTGAACGTCTTCTTCACAATCTCTAAGTATTCCATACACTCATTCAGGTCTGAACCAGCCATGCATTTATTATCAATTCCTTTACCTTGCATGTGTACATCATCCATGTCTATGCCACCCTTGCCTGCATCCTCATTATCCTTATCATCCATGAACATACCATCCATTCCTTTGGGGTCCATGCCTTTTCCTTCATTGCCTCTATGACCCATGTTGAGGGAGTCCTGGATTAGGGGGTGTCCGGATAGCCGGACTATATCTTCCGCCGGACTCCTGGACTATGAAGATACAAGATTGAAGACTTCGTTCCATGTCCGGATGGGACTTTCCTTGGCGTGGAAGGCATGCTTGGCGATGCGGATATTTAGATCTGTTACCATTGTAACCGACTTTGTGTAACCCTAACCGTCTAAGGTGTCTATATAAACCGGAGGGTTTTAGTCCGTAGGACAACATACAACAATCATACCATAGGCTAGCTTCTAGGGTTTAGCCTCTTTGATCTCGTGGTAGATCTACTCTTGTACTACCCATATCTTCAATATTAATCAAGCAGGACGTAGGGTTTTACCTCCATCAAGAGGCCCCGAACCTGGGTAAAACATTGTGTCCCTTGTCTCCTGTTACCATCCGCCTAGACGCACAGTTCGGGACCCCCTACCCGAGATCTGCCGGTTTTGACACCAACATTGGTGCTTTCATTGAGAGTTCCTCTGTGTCGTCGCTTTTAGGCCCGATGGCTCCTCCGATCATCAATAACGATGCAGTCCAGGGTGAGACTTTTCTCCCCGGACAGATCTTCGTCTTCGGCGGCTTCGCACTGCGGGCCAATTCACTTGGCCATCTGGAGCAGATCGAAAGCTACGCACCTGGCCATCAGGTCAGGTTTGGAAGTTTAAACTACACGGTTGACGTCCGCGTGGACTTGATCTTCGACGAATTCGAGCCTCAGCCGAGCGCGCCGCACTGTGACGATAGGCCTGATCTAGCTCTGCCGCCGAACAGTGCCCTGGAGGCCGCACACGCATCGGTTCCGACCCTCGATTTGGAACCAACTGCGCCGATCGAGGATGGGTGGCTGGACACCGCCTCGGGGGCTGCAGTCTCTATGGCGATTGAGCCGAACACCAGCTTCGTCCTCTGTGAAGCCCGCGACTCCAAAGCGCCGGACTCCGCCCCGAACTCCGAGCCCTCCGCGTCCCTGCCGATCGAATCCAATTGGGCGCCGATCATGGAGTTCACCGCCGCGGACATCTTTCAGCACTCGCCCTTTGGCGATATTCTGAAGTCACTAAAGTCTCTCTCTTTATCAGGAGAGCCCTGGCCGGAGTACGGTCAGCAAGGTTGGGATACGGACGATGAAGATATTCAAAGCCCACCCACCACCCACTTTGTAGCCACTGTCGATGACTTAACCGACATGCTCGACTTCGACTCCGAAGACATCGACGGTATGGACGCCGATGCAGGAGACGATCAAGAACCAGCGCCTATAGGGCACTGGAAAGCCACCTCATCGTATGACATATACATGGTGGACACCCCAAAAGAAGGTGATGGCGATGGAACAGCGGAGGATGACCCCTCCAAGAAACAGCCCAAGCGCCGGCGTCAGCGGCGCCGCTCTAAATCCCGCCAAAGCAAAAACGGTGATTCCGGCACAGGAGATAATAATACTCCGGATAGCGCCGAAGGACACCCCCTCCAGCAAGATTCAGCACAGGAGGACGGAGAAGCCAGCCCTCATGAGAGAGCGACAGACAGAGAGGTCAAGGATGATAATTATATGCCTCCCTCCGAAGACGAGGCAAGCCTCGACGACGACGAATTCGTCATGCCAGAGGATCCCGTCGAACAAGAGCGTTTCAAACGCAGGCTTATGGCCACGGCGAGCAGCCTCAAGAAAAAGCAGCAACAGCTTAGAGCTGATCAAGTTTGCTAGCCAACAGATGGACTGAAGTCCTTGCGGCCTAAGAGTATGAACTCGAATGCCCCTCCAAGAGCTACCCAAAGCGCAGGCTGCTACCCCGATTAGAGGAGGAAGCACCTAAACCTATATCACCAACGCATGACATGGCCGACCGGCCACCTCGTGGCCGTGACAGAGAGGCCTCTCGGCCCTCCACTCAAGCCGCGCCCCGGCGCCGCTCAAAACATACTAAGGCACGGGAAAATGCGCCAGACCTGCGAGACATACTGGAGGACAAGGCCAGGCAAACAAGATCAATCTACGGATCGCGCGGGCGCCCCACGGCACGTGACGATGATCGTCACTCCGGATACAATAAATCCGGCCGGGCCGAACTCAATAGACAAAGCTTGTTTGAGCTACATCATGATATAGCCCAATACAGAGGTGCCGCACACCCACTATGCTTCACAGATGAAGTAATGGATCATAAAATCCCTGAGGGTTTCAAACCCGTGAACATCGAATCATATGATGGCAGAACAGACCCTGCGGTATGGATCGAGGACTATCTCCTTCGTATCCACATGGCCCGTGGCGATGATCTACACGCCATGAAATACCTCCCACTCAAACTTAAGGGACCAGCCCGGCATTGGTTTAATAGCTTGCCGGCAGAATCAATCGGTTCTTGGGAGGACCTGGAAGCCGCATTCCTCGACAATTTCCAGGGTACCTATGTGCGACCACCGGACGCCGATGACCTAAGCCACATCATTCAGCAGCCAGAGGAATCGGCCAGGCAATTCTGGACACGGTTCCTAACAAAGAAAAACCAAATAGTCGACTGTCCGGACGCAGAGGCCCTAGCAGCCTTCAAGCATAATATCCGCGACGAGTGGCTTGCCTGGCACCTTGGACAGGAAAAGCCGAAATCTATGGCAGCCCTCACGACACTCATTACCCGCTTTTGCGTGGGAGAAGACAACTGGCTAGCTCGTAGCAATAACTTAACCAAGAACCTTGGTAATTCGGACACCAAGGACAAAAGTGGCAGGTCGCATCGGAACAAGCAAAAGCGCTGCGTTAACAGCGACAGCAACGAGGATACGGCAGTCAATGCCAGATTTAGAGGCTACAAATCTGGTCAGCAGAAAAAGCCATTCAAAACAAATACTCAGGGCCCGTCCAGTTTGGACCGAATACTCGACCGCTTGTGCCAGATACATGGCACCCCCGAAAAGCCAGCCAATCACACCAACTGGGATTGTTGGGTGTTCAAGCAGGCAGGCAAGTTAAATGCCGAAAATAGAGATAAGGGGCTGCGTAGCGACGACGAGGAGGAGCCCAGGCCACCGAACAACAGTGACAGTGAACATGATATACGCAACCCACATCCCCAAGAGGAAGCGGAAGCGTGCGCTACGGGACGTATACGCGATGGAGCCAGTCGCCCCAAAGTTCAACCCATGGTCCTCCTGCCCGATCACTTTTGATCGAAGGGACCACCCCACTAGCATCCGTCATGGCAGGTTCGCCACATTGGTTCTAGACCCAATTATTGACGGATTTCATCTCACAAGAGTCCTTATGGACGGCGGCAGCAGCCTGAACCTACTTTACCAGGATACAGTGCGGAAAATGGGCATAGATCCCTCAAGGATTAAGCCCACCAAAACGACCTTTAAAGGCGTCATACCAGGTGTAGAGGCCAACTGTACAGGCTCAGTCACACTTGAAGTGGTCTTCGGATCTCCGGATAATTTCCGAAGCGAGGAGTTAATCTTCAACATAGTCCCGTTCCACAGTGGCTATCACGCACTGCTCGGGCGAACCGCATTTGCAAAGTTCAATGCGGTACCGCACTATGCATACCTCAAGCTTAAGATGCCAGGCCCTCGAGGAGTAATCACGGTCAATGGAAACACCGAACGCTCCCTCCGAACGGAGGAGCACACGGCGGCCCTCGTAGCGGAAGTACAAAGCAGCCTCTCTAGGCAGTTCTCCAGTCCGGCCGTTAAAAGGCCGGACACTGTCAAGCGCGCCCGGAGTAACCTACAACAAGACCGCCTGACACATTCTGAGCAGGCGTAGCAATGCGGCCCCAACCCCAGCCCTCGCGAAATAGCGAAACAAGTGCTTCGCGTACATAACTACGCTCTCGAAATACCATGGGCACAGGGGGAGGGGCACCATCACGGCATGCCCAAAACATGGCTTAAACCGCACTAGGGGCTGCCAAATTCTTTCTTTATCTTCTCTTACTTTCAGGACTCCATACTTCGGACGACCTGTTCGGCAATTCAACTGCCGCACAAATGATGCAAGAACCTGGGACACAGACAAGCCATGCCGCATTATGGAACTCCCAGGTGGTCTCTATCACGAGCAGTATACCTATTTTGCATACAATTCCGCGGCCTGCCCCTAGACCGGACATGTTAAATAGTCCAACCTTTCGCTTATCACGCTATTTGTATCGTTCTGCTTCGATCGTAGCATTTTTAATAAACAATGCATAGCTTTTATCTATTTTTGCATTACCCTTTTTTATATATATGTTCATTAATGACATGTTGCACCCGTACACTATGGTACGACAAATACGCCAGAGGCTTCAGTACCCCTCAATATGGTGTGAGAAGTCCGAACACTTTAACAAGTGCGGCACCCCGAACTTATAGCATTATATGCATCGGCTCCGAATCATGTCTTGGGTCAATAGTTGGGTTTGCCCGGCTCCTATGTTTTGGTGCCTTACGTTCCGCTATATCGGCTAAGGTAGCACTAGGAGAACTACTGCGATTGTGCCCCAGTTGAGCTGGGCTGAGCACCTCAGTAGAGAAAGCTAAAACTGACTGTGATGATGAAGCGAGAGACCGGTCGTTGTTCGAGAGGTTTTTTGAGTCCCTAAAGACTTATGCCGCTTCGAGCGATGAACCGGCTTTGTCCGGCCAAGGCGTGGATAGCGCCCCGAACTCGGTCTTCCGAATACTAGGGGCTTCGCCGAAATTTAAAATTATAGAGTTCTATGGCTAAGTGAGAGTGTTCAAGCATTATAGTCCGATTGCCTTGTTCGTTGTGCTGAGCGCCTCCCT
Source organism: Triticum urartu (assembly GCF_056163025.1). Classification (NCBI taxonomy): domain Eukaryota; kingdom Viridiplantae; phylum Streptophyta; class Magnoliopsida; order Poales; family Poaceae; genus Triticum; species Triticum urartu. The sequence goes on from NC_141876.1 coordinate 617,324,603, forward strand.
CGAAGGACCCAACCATGGGAAAAAGAGCGCTCAGGTTTATCCCGAACACCCCAGCACTAGTGGCATGGGGGCAGAAGCCGACGACTGGCCATCTCTCAATTTTTGATAAACGGCCGCACAGAAAGTAATATTTTAAATTCAACAAGCATTGCTTAGCGCATATGAACAAGTTTTCAGCGCACATGACAATACGAGCGAGCTTACTCAAAAATTACATCCCTGGTACATTCATCCGCCATAAGGCGGGCACCCTTCAGAACGTCCTTATAACAGTTCCCGGGCTTGCGATGCTCTTTCCCTGGTGGTGGCCCGTCCTTCACAAGCTTCTCACCGTCCAGCTTACCCCAGTGCACCTTAGCACGGGCAAGGGCCCTCCGGGCACCTTCGATGCAGACAGAGCGCTTGATGACCTCGAGCCTTGGACAGGACTCCACCAGCTGCAGCACCAGCCCGAAGTAGCTCCCAGGAAGGGCCTCTCGAGGCCACAAGCAAACTATGAGTCCCTTCATGGCCTGTTCGGCCGCCTTGTGGAGCTCGACCAGCTACTTCAGCTGGTCGCTCAAGGGCACAGGGTGTCCGGCCTCAGAATACTGAGACCAAAACACCTTCTCCGTCGAGCTGCCCTCCTCGGCTCGGTAGAATGCGGCGGCATCGGATACGCTCCGGGGAAGATCTGCGAACGCTCCTGGAGAGCTCCGGATTCGGGTAAGTAACAAGTAGCTTACTTTTGTATGTTTTCTTTGCATAAAGAATGCCTTACCCGCCGCTATCTTTTTCACCACATCCAACTCCTAGAGGGCCTTCTGGGATTCGGCCTTGGCAGACTTGGCAGTCTCGATGGCCGCCGCGAGCTCGGACGCTCGCGTCTTTGAGTCAAGCTCCAAACTCTCATGTTTTTTCATGAGAGCCTGAAGCTCTTGCCGCGCCTCACGACCTGCGCCTCAAATTTCTCCCGCTTGGTGCGCTTCGTGGCCGCTCTCTTCTCGGCCTCGGACAACGCCTGCTTGAGGGTCGCCACCTCAGTTGTGGCCCCTACAATAAGCAGCATAATCTTGTCATTTTTTGCAATTGCATCTTTTATATATATATTTTTCTATAAGGTATCTCTTACCTTCATTCTCCTCGATCTGCCGCTTGGCAAGACCGAGCTCTTGCTCGGACCGCTCGAGGCCCTGCTTCTGTGTGCCCACCTCCGCAGTCAGGGCGGCGGTCGCAAGCAGCGAAGCCTGCATACGCATATTGACTCATTTTTTGTTAGACTCCTGCGAAATTTATTAGATCCTCTATTCGGCTTTTCTTTCCGAACGCCAAACAGAGCATCAGGGGCTACTGTCTATGCGGTAATATTCTTACATATTTTTTACTTACCTCGAAGCCTGTTAGAAGGCTAGCACAAGCGTCAGTCAGTCCGCTCTTGGCGGACTGAACCTTCTGGATCACCGCACTCATAATAGTACGATGTTCCTCGTCGATGGAGGCGCCCTTAAGCACCTCCACACTACAAGAAATATGTCAACTTATGACCTTCTGTTAGTGACCCTCGAAGAATTGGTCATAAATTTATGACCATTTTAGACCAATTGGTCAAAAGCTGTCTGGGGGGCTCCAAACCCTAAACCATTGCGACCATTTTGGTCAGAAAGGTCATAATTTCCTTACACGAAATGGTCATAAACCAAACAGCGCTAGTCCACTGCCTTATTTCTAGTTGTTAACGACCAATATAGATGGTCATAGCCTTGTAAATTGTGGTGGGTTGCGATGACTAGGCGGCATCTCATCAGTTTTGCCTATGTGTCATGTCCATGTGGCAGTTTTTGCCCTAGGTTGTGAAGCAACCTATATTTCTGTCATTCCCAAAATATCTAAAAAAATCTCATAAATTCTTTGGGTCATATCTTCGTCAAATATGTAAAAACCTTCCTTTCCTAGTTCAAAAATAATTCAAAAATATTCATTTTCCTTTTCTGTTCAGAACAACAGTTTGTGAAGGAAGTACCACTTTGGCATGTCTAAATAGTATCCATTTTCTATAGTGCTTTCCTATGGCCAAATAACCATCCTCCACCAAATGCTAGCTCAATACATTCATTATTTTGAGCCGAGCTTCAACATTCGTAGTTATGTCCAGTGTGGTAGTTTGCAAAGCAAGTACCACCTAGGCTCCTCCTTTTGAGCTGAAAATTTGTGAAGACGGTCTTCTTAGTAACTGATCATCCTCAGCCAAAACTCACGCCCATTAGCCATGTATATTTCCCGTACCGCTAATCAAACACTTGGCTGCTAATTCATGTTTGAGCATCGATCGGTCTCCTCGTGAGAATATTATGTTGTAATTTTCTTCCTAGAACCAACCTGGGGAGTTCCCAACCCACTAGACATGCCTAGGCCACGCAGAACAAATGGCAACATCATGGTCGCGCGGTAACCACGCGGCGGGCATGCGAGTTTACGCGCTCTAGAGTTGGGGCCCTCGGCCGCCGCCCAAACCTCGACGTATCGCCACCAAACCATGTATTTATGATTAAATAGGTCCTTATGTAACTAGAAATAATTTTTGGAAAAAATAAATAGCAAACTATAAGGCAGCTGCAGTTCAAATTTGATCCGCTTCCAGCTAAATCGGCGGAAATTTGTCTTTTTCAAGAGAGGTGGATCAAAAAAATTTACACCCAACCATTTTGTCAATTGTGCAATAAATATGGCCTAGTATTTTATAAAAATGATTTGGTCCAATTTTGCAACAATTATTTGGTAGTTCACAAAAAAACCTCCTTTCGGGCACTCCAAAAATGGAAAATAGTTTTTTCGGCCAACGAAAACGAAAACTTCCTTAGGCAACATTGTTTGCCATTCCAATATGCACTCTTGTGCACAATATGAGATCATTTGAACAAACTATGCCATGAATGTGGCCATAATATTGATCATTTGGTTTGAAAGCCATTGATCTCCACACATGATAGCTCGTTTCTGAGAACACTTTTTTAAAATAATTGCCGTATTACAAGTTTTTTATTTTTCCTAGGAACCTGGCCACATATGATGACACAATGCGAAGGTTTCCCAATTTTTTGATTTTTTTTGAATTTTTTATGCCCGTTTCAAAATGCGGTCAAAACGGCGAGAATGACCGTTCCTAGCTAGTTGTTGAATCTTGGAATTTTTTTGGTGTTTCTCTGATTAAAAAGATACTTATGTAACTAGAAATGATTTTTGGAAAAAATAAATATTAAACTATGAGGCAGCTGCAGTTCAAATTTGACCCGCTTCCAGCTGAATCGGCGGAAATTTGTCTTTTTCACGAGAGGTGGATCAAAAAAATTTACACCCAACCATTTTGTCAATTGTGCAATAAATATGGCCTAGTATTTTATAAAAATGATTTGGTCCAATTTTGCAACAATTATTTGGTAGTTCCTTCACACAAAAACCTCCTTTCGGGCACTCGAAAAATGGAAAATGGTTTTTTCGTCCAACGAAAATGAAAACTTCCTTAGGCAACATTGTTTGCCATTCCAATATGCACTCTTGTGCACAATATGAGAACATTTGAACAAACTATGCCATGAATGTGGCCATAAGATTGATCATTTGGATTGAAAGCCATTGATCTCCACACATGATAGCTCGTTTCTGAGAACACTTTTTAAAAATAATCGCCGTATTACAAGTTTGTTATTTTTCCTAGGAACTTGGCCACATATGATGACACAATGCGAAGGTTTCCCAATTTTTTGATTTTTTTGAATTTTTTATGCCCGTTTCAAAATGCGGTCAAAACGGCAGGAATGACACTTCCTAGCTAGTGGTTGAATCTTGGAATTTCTTTGGTGTTTCTCTGATTAAAAAGATACTTATGTAACTAGAAATGATTTTTGGAAAAAATAAATATTAAACTATGAGGCAGCCGCAGTTCAAATTTGACCCGCTTCCTACTGATTTAGCGGAAATTTGTCTTTTTCACCAAAGGTGGATAAAAGCTTTTGACACCCAACCGTTTGGTCAATTATACATTAAATATGGACTAATATTTTAGAAAAATGATTTAGTACCATTTTGCAACAAATGAATGGTAGTTTCTTCACAAAAAAACACATTTTTGTCACTCAAAAAATGGAAAATGGTTCTTTTGAGCAAAGAAAATGAAAACCTCACAAATCAACATTGTTTGTCATCCCTAAATACACACATGTACAAAATATTGGTTTATTTGAACTAACTATAAAAGGTTAAATGTTTGCATGAGTAAGAGGGCACAAACTATAAGAGAAAAAACAAAAAAATGCTTAAGTCTGATTGGTGGAACCAGCTGTGGCATGGATCAATAACATGGCAAACATTTGTCCATCCATCCACCCCTCCGCTCTCTCTCCCTCTCTCACAACAAACCCATCTTTCTCTCGCACAGCTAACCCTAGCGATCCACCTCTTCCCTCCCCTCCCCTCGCGCAGCCGCCACCCACCTCCACCACGCCTTCCCACCCACATCGCCGCCGCTGTCGCCGGCCTACGCCCTCCCCCCACACCGCCGCTGTGAAACCTCGTCCTCACCTTCTCTCCCTGGTCGAGCAGCAGCAGGTCAGGCGGAGGCGGCAGCCAGATCCGCCGCGTTGCTTCCGGATCCGCGCCCTCCCCACCCCCAATTCATCTCCAATCCCGCCGCCGACACCCAACCCCACCCCTACCGGCGACCTCCCCTAACCCCATCACCACCGGCGACCTCCCTCCCTTGCTACTCAACCCAACCCAACCCCGATTCGATTCAGTTCAGAGACGAATCCTCTCCCACATCGCCGCCGCCACACACCTTGGTCCACAACACCAATGAATCGCCGCTTAAGCTCAGTGTGGCGGTGGTGGCAGTGCCGTGTGTGTGTGCCACTTCTCTCTCGGCCAGATCCGCCGGATTCGCTTCCCCCACTTGCTCCTTCCTGTCGGTGCGATGCGTTTCTGCTTCTCTTCACTGGTTGGTCTCCGCTTGTGTTGCGGCTATGGCGGTCTGGGCGTAGTCTGTGCGCAGGCGCTGCTGTTGGTTGCTTGCTGCCGCTCTGGTTTTTGACTGCTGGTGGTGGTCGCGACCGGTCCGCACACTTTTCTGTTATTTCCCCTTGTGCCGGGAGCTAACTGCCATCTCTGGTTGTGTGCAGGCAGGAGACCAGCAGGAGCGCGGAGGAGGGGTCCTTCGGTTGCCGCCATGGCTCGGATCTTGCTCCATGGAAACCTCCACGTCAACAGCTTCGAGGCCTCGTCGCTCTCCCACCCCGGCCGCTGGCCCCCAAGTTCATCCGCAAGGTACTTACACAGTCCTACTCACGGATCATTTCTGATTTCTCCCTTCATTTTATTTTCTTCCCGTCCAAGCCAAATCAATTGATTGATTGTTACCATGCCCAACTAGACGTGCTAGTCTACAGTATTAGTACATGGTAAAATGGTGCGGCTAGGGAGCCATTTTTTACTAGTACCAGTAAAAATAACTGAAAATACAAAGAATCACTGCATATTTTATCCAGAATCGTTGCTAGAGTTTTGCTTATGCCGGCTCCTACCATAGTTGATAGATGATTATGATAGTTGACTAGTAATTTAAAGGTTGGCCTGATCGTGGTTACATCTTCATTCCCTGAATTGTTTGCCTGGACTCACAGTTTGATGTATGCGATGTGTGTTTCTGTAGTCATGCCCATGATGTGACTCTTCATGTTCTAAACTGATCTTTGTACATTTGAAATCAATGAGTGTAGGTGTGATCTTTGTACATTCTGAGGTTCAAAACTAATATCTCCTCTAGGAAACAAATATTTCACAAGGCATGCTCTGCTTTGAGTTGGTTCGAATTTGAATGGTTCGCCGTGTGTAGGTGTGATCTGAATTCTGAATGGGTCTTTTGGCAGGTACATGAAGGCCGGGAGCGCCAAGGCGCACCTCACGCATATTTTGACTGATTCATTATTGGTGAACTTGCTGGTATGCATGTAGATCATGGTGTACCAGCTTTGCAAGGGCACCATGACCTTGATCCCGGCAAGAGGAAGTGTTCTCTTCTCTTTATCAACCAAAGGCACTTTCTTCTCTCATGGATGGATGGGACTCCATCAATTTAGTATCAGTTTAGGTGTTAGTATGCTGTTGATGCTTGTGTTGATGCCATGCTTTTTGTCTTGTCATGTGCTGATATTAACTGGCAGCATTATCTCCCATGATTGCTTGCTTGCTTGCTTACTCTATAACCTGTACTGCTAAAACATGTTATCCTACTCCATGATGCTATATCATTTGCAAATACTCCTGGACATCAGCTCCCATCATGTTGCATTAGCTATAATTTGTACTGGTAAAAGAGGAGTGTAAACTGGAGTAATTTTTTCAGCCATTATCTTTGTTTTCTTTTGGGCGGATGCTCTCCACTGGAGTAGAGCTGGGTACTACATCTCTTTTTGCATTCCTTTTTCAGTCAGTGCTTGAACATTTTTTTAAAGATGAATTGGAAAACTTCTGGACAGAAGTACATGGACTATAGTTGTAACTTCTTGCAGTATAGCTGTAGCAGTCCATTAGGAGTAGTTTTGCATCAGTAGCATTAGGAGTAACTTCTTGCATAAAATCTTTGACACATATTTTCATGCATAAGTAGCATGTTTGCTTGTTTTGGAGCAGCGATTAAACTACTCCATGTCAAATAAACCTTGCTAGGTGAATCTTTTCCATTAATTAAATTTGTACTGCTTGGAGTTGCCTGCTTGGAGTACTTCTTTTCATGGAGCTGCTTGCAGTAATTTCTGATTTGCAGTCAGATTAGCTCGGAGCAGTAGCATTGCTTGCTCTGCTATTCTCTTCTCTTCTTTTAATTAAAATTAACTAAACCTTTTCCTTTAATAAAATTAGCTAAAACTTTCCCAATTAATTAAAAATAACTGAAACTATTCCTTTAATGCTTGCATAAACTATTTTAAAGATGAATTGGAGTACTCCTTTAATGAAGGTTTTGTATAGTCTATTGCTTGCATCAGTACTTTTAAAAATAAATGAATTATTTCATTTAAGTGTACTCTGGACAGCAGTAGTATAGCACTTGCTGCTGCTGTTAAGCTTGCATCAGTACTGGTTGCAGTAGTATAGGACTTGGTTACTGCTGTTAAGTTTTTCCTTCTCTTCTCTTCTCTTCTCTTTGTCTGCCGGAGTAAACTTTTCCAGTATACTCCTAGGAGTAAACTTTCTGTGCTGCAGTAGGAATTGCTCTCAGGAGTAGCAGTAGTGATTTGTTTAACAGCAGCAATGACAGCAGTGCATATCAATTTATCATGATGACAACAGTAGTGCACACCAATTTGGAACTGATTTGTTGCTTCTCCCATGCTTAGTACTGTGAATCTGTTTCCTCTAGGCATTTAGATAGTGTAACTTCTTAGATATACTGCATACTGAAAGTTAAGAACCCCAACTGATTTGTTCTCAATCTGATTGCTTGCTGGTTACTCAGTTTTTATATCTGGACAGTGTGGTAATACACTATTGTGTCCCTATGATGTGAAAGTTATGGTCTGAATAGCTTTATAATAGGATATGCTTGAGTCTCTATGATGTTCTCTCTTAGTATCATGTCATGAGCTGTGAGTCGTGCATATATAACTGAGCTGTATAAGACCAGCAAGTTTTTTTGCCAATTAGCTTTTCATGTGCATGCTCTTAATCCCCATAGCACTAAGAGAGGACCTTACTGATTCCCATATTACTAATTTCTGTATCAAACATTATTATTTTGTATCTATGTGCTAGCTCTGTCAAATATAATCAACCTGCCTATGTTCCATTTTGCTATTTGTACTTGGATAGAAAAGCTAAAATCTGTATAGTGCTCTGTGTGTAATACCAAGTTGTTCTTGTTATTTACAAACTGCTGTTCTTATACACTGATCCACAACACCTTACATTACACATTTGAAATTAATTAAAATACATCTAAACACAGTGCTTCAACATAGATTTATCCTATGATTATACTTGAGACATTAGTTTGTTTTTATGCTTTTGTTTCCCACAGTGCTTCAAGCTTGTTTATTAACTCGATTTGTTGTTATTCTGTTTAACGGGAGACTGCAGCAGAAGCAGAGAAGACGGATGCTACACCAATCCAAGAGTAGCTAGCTTTAACTTGGCAGAGCGTTTTATTTTTCAATCGCAATATTTGTGATTGTGTGGAATATTGTATGGTTATGTACATGAAGTTTTAAGTTCCTGGGCATGCAATATTTGTAGGTTAAACTGGTTGTTGTGATGTGAACTGCTTTCACATGTTCTGTTCTGTACAGAATATATTGTAATAAACCTATTTTGGTTCTTATTTGAAGATTTTCATATTCTTTTCTTCTTTCTGTTTGATATATACTGCTTAAAAAGCGATGTGGATCCACTGCCAGGAAAAATCTGACAATTGGGACCCATCTAAAAACTGGACCACAAAAAACACTCGAAAATAAAAATGAAATGGACCGCAAAAGGCCATGCCTAGAAAATAAAAAGGCCAAATTGTTGGGCCAGGCCCATGTAGGTAGAGAAAATTAATAGAGAAAATATATAGTAAAAAGGCTGAATTGTTGGGCTAGGCCCATGTAGAAAATCGAATTGGACCGGGCTGAATCTTGTGCCATATCAGATTGCCACGCTGGATGCCTATGTGGCCTGGGGAGGTTGCTAGTGACCAAAACGCCACAGTAGATGTATTTTGGTCGTAAACGTCTTTGACCATTCCAGAAGAGAGGTCGCTATAGTCAGTTTATGACCGCTAGCTTTTGACCTTCTGTTTTTGGTCACAAAAAGGTTGCAAATGGAAATTTTTGACCTTTCAGTGACTAATAGTGGTGGTCACAAGTTGACATATTTCTTGTAGTGCCAGCAGATTGTCTGGCGCCTCCAGCTAGACGAAGGCCGCCAGCTCAGTAGGCTTGCTCCTCTTAGAAGGAGGTCATCTGCCGTAGTCCAGAACCATTGAGGATTCCGGCGCGGTGTCCGGCGCAAAGCCGGACTTGGAGCCCTAAGGGGTCTTGTCCCCGTTACTCCCGGAGTCTGGGAGGTCGCCTTGTGGCTCCTCCAGGACCACCTCCTCTTGGCCCGGAACTTGTTGCGATGCCACTTCGGCGTCGTCCGCAGCGCGGGGGGAGGCAGCGGGCGGAACTGAATTCACGTCCGATGAATCCAGGGAGCCGCTCGACAACTCGTCGAGCCCGGCCTTGGGCCGGCTGCACAATTATATTCGACATAAGGAAAAGCTGTGCAACAAAGGAATATTATGAGTTACTCTGGTATCCGAATACTTACGATTGCGCTAGGCACTTGGCCCTGTGCGGCCACTCCTCTTCGCCCTCGTCGGCGTCGGTGGAGTAGTCCGGAGGGAGGGTCTTCCCCTTCTTGGACCCTTCGGCCGCCCCCGTTGGGGCGGCCTTCCTCTTCTTCCCCCCCCACCCCCCCCGCTGGAGGGGGAGAGGTTTCTTCTTCCTCCTCCTCGTCTTCATGGGAGGAGTGCGTCTCGGATTCGTCGGATGATGAATCCGACACCTCCAAACGTCGGGCACTCTTTCGAGTCCCTGTGGCCTTCTTGTTGGCCTTCTTCTCCGGCACCACGTAAGGTGCCGGAACTAGCAGCTTCGCTAAGCAAGCATTGGCTGGGTCTTCGGGTAAAGGAGCCGGACAGTTAATCGGTCCGGACTTCACCTGCCAAGCCTGTCAAAGGTAAGGGAGTTTAGATCCCGCATAGAGTCAAACTATGAAAAACCAACATCCTGTAAAAGGTAAAAATAGCTTACCGCACTAGCTTGACGCTGCGTGCTGAATCCGTGATCCTCGGAAGCGGATGCGGGAGCCTCGGCGCCCTTGGTTAGCATCTTCCAGGCATCTTCGTACGTCGTGTCAAAGAGCCTACTCAGAGTTTGGTGCTGCGCCGGGTCGAACTCCCACAGGTTGAAGTCCCGTTGTTGACACGGGAGGATCCGGCGGACGAGCATAATCTGGACTACATTGACAAGCTTAAGCTGCTTGTTCACCAGGGACTGGATGCATGTCTGCAGTCCAGTCACCTCTCCTTCGTCGCCCCACGACAGGCCCGTCTCTCTCCAGGACATGAGCTGCGTAGGGGGTCTGGACCGGAACTCAGGGGCTGCGACCCATTTCGGATCGCGTGGCTCGGTGATGTAAAACCACCCTGACTGCCACCCCTTCAGGGTCTCCACAAAGGAGCCCTCGAGCCATAGGACGTTGGCCATCTTGCCCGCCATGCCGCCTCCGCATTCCGCCTGGTTGCCACGCACCACCTTCGGCTTGATGTTGAAGGTCTTGAGCCATAGGCCGAAATGGGGGCGGATGCAGAGGAAAGCCTCGCACACGACGATAAACGCCGGTATGTTGAGGACAAAGTTCGGGGCCAGATCGTAGAAATCCAGGCCATAGTAGAACATGAGCCCCCGGACGAACGGGTGGAGAGGAAACCCCAGTCCGCGGAGGAAGTGGGGAAGGAATACTACCCTCTCATGGGGCCTTGGGGTGGGGAGGAGCTGCCCCTTTTCGGGAAGCCGGTGCGCGATGTCATTAGACAAGTATCCGGCCTTCCTCAGTTTTTTGATGTGACCCTCCGTGACGGAGGAGACCATCCACTTGCCTCCCGCTCTAGACATGGCTGGAGAAGGTTGAGGTGGGAAGTGCGGACTTGGGCGCTGGAGCTCGAGTGCGCGGAAGATGGATAGGCAAAGGAGGAAGAAGGCGCAGGTAGAAAGGTGGATCCTTATCCCCTTATATGGGTGCAAATATGCATCCCCACCAGCCTGGTAAAACTCGCTTATCTCCCAAGCGCCGTGATAAATGGCGCGGTTGGGTTACCCATGTCCGTATTGATGAGAATCCCGTAAATGAGGGGACACGATCTCTGCTTTGACAAGACGTGCCAAGGAAACCGCCTCGCAAAAAGTGATGAGGAGGGGAAGTAAAAACGATTCGAATAAAGGCTTGGCCATAGTGTGATGTCACAGTACGGAATACGTCAGCAGATTAGATTTGTGCAAATATTATTCTCTCTATGGCAATATGTGGAAACTTATTTTGCAGAGCCAGACACTATCCTTAGTGTTTACAATCTTTTATGAAGTACTTGGAGGAGGAACCCGCCTTGCAATGCCGAAGACAATCTGCGCCCGGACTCATCGTCATTGAAGCCTGGTTCAAGGGCTACTGAGGGAGTCCTGGATTAGGGGGTGTCCGGATAGCCGGACTATATCTTCCGCCGGACTCCTGGACTATGAAGATACAAGATTGAAGACTTCGTCCCGTGTCCGGATGGGACTTTCCTTGGCGTGGAAGGCAAGCTTCGCGATGCGGACATTTAGATCTCTTACCATTGTAACCGACTTTGTGTAACCCTAACCCTCTTCGGTGTCTATATAAACCGGAGGGTTTTAGTCCGTAGGACAACATACAACAATCATACCATAGCCTAGCTTCTAGGGTTTAGCCTCTTTGATCTCGTGGTAGATCTACTCTTGTACTACCCATATCTTCAATATTAATCAAGCAGGACGTAGGGTTTTACCTCCATCAAGAGGGCCCGAACCTGGGTAAAACATTGTGTCCCTTGTCTCCTGTTACCATCCGCCTAGACGCACAGTTCAGGACCCCCTACCCGAGATCCGCCGGTTTTGACACCGACACATGTCCTTGTCATCCTTGCCTGTATCACCCAAGTTTTTGCCATCGTTGCCTTTATCATCCATGTTGTTATGCTGCCAGCGAAAACAGATAGTCAATGTTACGGATGGATAGCATACGTTACCGAAATTATGCACTACTCTGCTTAAATAATTGATTTAATTTTTCATATCGGATTCATGTACCTAACTCAGTCCTTCAAAAGCTGTAAGTAAATATACCCTGACTAAATCCAGAAATTTATAATTGATTGTACTAGCTCTAACTGATGATCTCCTAACTAGATCCAAAGTCCACGAGTCCTTCAAATGCCTTGATAGATCCACCCTGATAGATCAATTATCTCCAAACTCCATTCAAAATTATCTCCTAACTAAATCCAAATTGTCTCCTAACAAAATCCAAAAGTATGTCCTAACTAAATCCAAATTATCTCCTAACTAAATCCAAAATAAGTCCAAACTCTATACAAAATAATTATCTCCTAACTAAATCCAAAATATCTCGAAACTCAATTCAAAAGTATCTCCTAACTAAATCCAAAATAACTTTCTTTGAATCCAAATCTGCTGACAACTTTCTCATGCCACATAATCCTAACTAAGTCCTTCAATATGTCCTAGCTACATCCGACTTACACTTCCTTTCAATCATAATCTCATCACAACTTTCTAAAAACATAATCCCTAATCCTCAGATGACATATCCTAAACCCTAACCAAATCCGACCGAAATCTCCTCACAACTTTCTAAAACGATAAACCCTAAACTTCACATGACATATCCTAAACCCGAATCAAATCCGACCACTATTGGTTCTATATGCAAAAGGGACCAGAAAAGATTTGAGATGGCTAGGCACTTACAGCGAAGATCCGGCATGAAAAAGTTGATGCACGTCGATGAGGATGATGTGGCCTCTTGGGTCGGGGAAGGTGGCATCCGCTCGGGGAAGGAGTGGATTAGCAGCTCGTCGGAAGATCTGGCGCCACGACCCAAGTGGGGTGACTTGCGATGGAGGGGGAGGGGGAGTAGGAGCAGGAGGGGTAGACACGGCGGGTGCGATCGAGGGCGCCGGAGGCGATCGAGGGGGCCCGAGGTTAGGGCTCGAGAGGAGGAGAGAGGACGAACCGCTTGAACCGAAATTCAAAAGAGTACGCACGATGATGGGACCTCTATAATGAAGTGCTTTATTAATGCAATTAATTTAATCAAAAAATTTAGGACAAGAATACCCTTAGACCAAATTGGGCCGATTAAAGGTAAAAAAATTAGGTCAAAAATACCCTTGGCTTAAAAAGGCCCAATTATTCTTATCCGTTAGATCGGCCATATAATACATGTGCTCTGGTGTATTATAATGCACCGTAAAATTTCCCAAAAACAAAGAAGAGAGGTGGTACTACAGTTTTGTTGACACCGCAATCACATATGGCCTGCTTTTTGGTGGTTTCATTCTTGAAGTTTCCTCAGTATATATCATCATGATGTCACCTTGGACTTGGACATTGCTAAAGAAAAGCACTCGGCCTCGCAGCTTCCTTGGTTCCATCATCGCCAGGTGTACAAGCAGAAGAAGGGTGCTGTGGTCAAACTCCATGGGTCAGTTCAGCATGTTAAACTATTTGGAGCAGTATGACAGGCAGTCAATTAAATGGTCGTCTGTGGTCAGGAAATTAGCAAATGTATTTTGCTGTAAGAGTGAGCAAAAGTTGTGGATGAGTAAGCTGGTGGACACCAAGTCGGTGGAGGTGGATGAGAGTATCATGAGATGTGTCGTCCAGAGGATTGCTATGTATCGCCTTCGAGATGGATCAAGTTCAAGTGGCCCGCCCCCCAATGGCCGATTCTTGGTCCACTGCTATAGAAGATGCCGAAGGATCCTGGTCCCTACAACTTTAACTATGAAGCTATTATCAAGCTCCATCTAGTCATAGAGGTACAGTGGAGTAAGTATGTAGGCACTGGCACTAGTATGGATGGTGAGTCTACCGCGGTCCATGTATGCCGGATGATATCCCAGTATAAAATTTATCTTTTGGTCACACTCCCTGAAATTCTGCCAATCGACGACAGCGGTCAAAGTGGCCCTCTTGCATTAAAAATGATCTGTGTACGGTTGCGTAATACGGTTGGCAATGGCATCATGCATCGGATAGCTTCGTACTTCAGCAGCAATGATTTCCCAGAGCCCCCGATGGAGTGCACGGAAGCGCAGGTGCTGGAGCTCCAAGAGGCATGGGTAGGTCTGCTCCTCCACACCGCCAGCAAGTCACGGCCGGAGATGCATGCGGCACTGCTAGCCAGAGGAGGGGAGCAACTTACCTTCATCTGGCTTCTCATGGCCCACTACGGACTTGGGGATGTGATGAAGTGCCCCATCGAGATGACGGTTGATGCACCTATTGGTCCGCACCACTACACCTTCTGTCTTCCTCCTAAACCTCAAGTCTCATATGTACGCATACTTACATCTATGAATTTCATTGGTATTTATTCACTTGATGCGAGACAACTTGGATATATATCAATCCATGCCTATTACTTCTAGCTAGTAGCAACCATCAACTCTCCCATGCTGTATAGATGGAGTTTCTGGTCCTAATCAAAAAACTATATGTAGAGCTTGCTGTCTAATGTGAATTCTTTTGTTTCTTTGTCAGGTTCTGCTGAAGCACTTTGTACCAATTTAAACCAATCCATGCTATACATTTACATGGATCAATACAAGTTCCTTCCGGCTCATTCCGTCGTGCCTGCTTGACCAAATAATTCTGCTTCAATCTGGCTTTCTTATCCTCTTTACTATTTTTTTCTCCTTTTTTTGTTTTGAGATGAACCTGTAGGAATTTCTTCCTACAGTGCCAATGGAATCCAGAGGATTCTTCTATGTTATATTTTTTGTTATATACAAACAAGTTTTATTATCTTTACTAATCGTCAACATGTATCCGAATTGGGCACACTGAAGATGGCGCTCCCACCCCCCACCACGGGCTCCCACCCTCCCCGGCGATCTCCCTCTTTCTCCACTAATTTGTGGATTCTCACCGATCATCTGCTCCGGCGTCCTCTCTGGATCAAGGAAATACCCATCTCCAATGGGTTCTTCTGGTGGATCTACCCTTGGCTTGGATTTCTCCAAGGGTAGGGTTTTTGCAGATGAGGTTTTCAGATCTACTGGGCATACGGTCCATCCTTCAGGGCACAGGAGGTCATTCATCTTAGTGGTTTCATTCAGCCGCCATGCCTTTCGTCTCTCGGAGGATTCTGTGGCCACGGTTTTGGAGGCAGTAATTGGAGGTTCGGCAATTGATCTTCATGTTGACCACATCAAAGATAAGGTTTACTCCTTTCATGTCTATTGCAAGCAAGTTGGTTTTCTTATTATGGATCTCCGTTCCTATGCATGTGATCTGTTCAAGTGCTATTTTCATTTGTGGGGTAATGGGGGACCTAATTGGATCGGAGAACTCCGGATCTGGAGGAAGGAATGTGACGCTGAATGGATTCTAGTTAGTCCTACCAAGCGTCGATCATCTTTAGGGGCCATGAATAAGCCTCCGGCTAGATCAACTATTAAGATTGTTGCATCTGCTTAGAAAAAGCTTTCTTTTGCCACGTTTGAGCGATATTCTGCCTGCAAGGGATATAGATATCCGGCTACGCAAAAGTGCATTGACACCATGAGAGATGCGGGTTACAATCTTCCTGCTCATGAATGTGTAGTCATACATCAATCGCCACCCGCGGACTTGTTTTGGACGGTGGCTCGTCCACCTATTGTTTTTGGTACAGTCACTCCTTTGCCAGCGTTGAGCCGGCCGGAATCATCTTCACCGGTGATTGATCCGGTTTCGGAGGAACTCTCCCCCGTGCATGCTGAGATTTCGCCCGTAAGTTTCGCAGAGGCGGGATTGTCACCCATTCAAAACAATTGTCAGGTTTCTGACCCAGTGGCTTTGGAGGCCCGCCAGGTCTCTACCCCACCTTTGCTGCATAGCCCATCTGCTTCTGGGACTTCCACGCCTCCGGTTCCAACTCCTCTGGGCCATTGTCTAGATATCCCTACATCTCAAGAGGCTGCGAGGCAGTTTGAAGCTATGGTCGATGACATGGTGGACCATGTGGTCACCTACACTAGTTGTTCTCAGAAGGGCCACTTGTCAACGACTTGTGGAATGCGAGCGGTCTATACGGCTTGCTCTCGTCCTGGTCACTCTAGCCGTGACTGTACTGATTTCGCGCGCTCCAATGGATTGGTTTGGAGGCCAATTTCGGTGCAACAAAAAACGAGTTTATCGGAATCTGCCTCTTCTCATGGGAACAGAGCCGGAGTTATTGGGATAGACTGTCCAGTCCCATCGCCGCCGCCCCCATTGCATCTTCCCTCTCCCCAAGCCAAAGAAAACCCCTGACAAGCTTCTGGCTCTTCCATGGCGAACTACGAGCTCGATCCTCAGCGCTTTGTGCCCCCTGGCCACCACATCATCGATGGCGGTGATCGTCGGCTTCCACGCACCTTCTTCACGCCCGCCGCGCGTCCGCTCCGTCGGCATGAGGACTTCATGGTTGCCGAGGTGATGCCGGCGCCGGAGGGGCCACTCGGCCCGGTGCGGGAAGAAGTTGTCCAGTTTCTGCAAAACAGAGGTATTTTGGTCCGATCTGCTCAGCCGTGGTTTCATGGGGTAGGGCTGTTTCAAGTCAGGGATCCGTCAGTTAGGTACACCTTGGTTCAGCATCCACCTTTTCCATTAGGCAACGATCGTTTTGTCAGATTTATGAAGCATGATGAGGGAGAAAATTTCAAAGGATCACATTGTTTTCGCAAGGGTTGGTTAATTTTCATTGGGATTCCCCTGGATTACCGCACCACTGAATACATCTCGCAGGCCGTAGGCACTTTTGGAAAGTTTATTTCTTGGGATAGTGAGGATCCTTATCTTGTCCGGACTTTGGTTGAAGCTAGTTTCCCAGATACGCCATTGGTTCCAAGAGATGTTGTGTTTGGTGATTATGCGGAGTATGGAGGTGCTCAAGTGTCTTGGACTGCTGCTTGTTATGTTCTAGGTGCAGATTTTGCAGATCAGATGCCAAATGACGAAGACCCTATGCCCTTGGATGGAAACCCTCACCCTTTGCCTGGTAATCTGGTTCCAGATAATTTGATGTTTGTCTTACCTCCATACCCAATGTTGGGTTGGAATGATGCACCTGTCGCTCCACCTCCTCCACCTGTGAATGACGAAGTGCCTGGTTGGGGCAATGCCATGTGGGGAGATGAAGCAGGGAATGAGCAGGCTCCACATCCTGCTGCTCCAGAACAGGATCAAGTTTCAATAGTGATTGATCAGCCCGAAGGATCTGCTTCTGTGGAGCAACAAGAGCAAGAAATTGAAATCCAACAACAGCATGATTTACCACTCCCAGAACTTCAGCACCCTGTCTTTGAGGAGAATCAGCTTGCCATTGTGCCCTACCAACCTCCTGTGATTCAACAGCATGAAATCTTTATTGGCATGGCACGCATTGTGGCTGGACCTCCTCTTCCTCCAGAGATGGTTTGGAAAAGGTCTTTCCAGAACCTTATGTTCGATTTCTCAGTTAAGGAAGTTCCAAGGTCTATCTTCTTCAAGCCGATGGGCACAATCATTTACTCCAAGAGGTCGTGGTCCATTGCTTTTGACGAATCAAGGATGATTTGTTGTTTAGCTGCTTCTCTGCCCGTGGTTCCTGCTGTTAGAAAACCTGTCATGGTGAAGCGCCCGGTGGCTAGAGCTTTATTTGAGGAGCTGCCAGATATTTCAGATTCTGTGTCTGAAGAAGTTATGTTTGATAGTTCTGTTGTTCCTGTCTCGGTTCAGCTATCTCCTTTGGTTTTCTCTATGGAACAATCTACTGCACGCAAGCGGAGAGAGAAGAAGAAGGCTCCTGTTGTTGATACGTCACTGAGGCGTTGCACTCGGAGCGTGGCAAAGTTGGATGGCTACAAAAATGTGGTTTTTGAGCAGCTTTCTCTACAGCCATCTAAGAAGCGCCCCCATGCAAAGCCCATGGAGGACAAGGCACAGCCCACTTCTGCGGATGATTCTGAAGATGCTCTGCCTACTGCACCACCACATACCCTGATTCATGTTCTTTAAGCTGTGGGCGCGGAGCTGGAGATTGATCCTTCGCTTTTATCGGTGGACAAGCTTATGGCTAATCCACAGGAGGACTCGTCTACATCTTCTGCTTAGTATTTATGTTATCTTATATGTCGAGGCCGAGGGTGCCTGTTATGCTTGTCTTCTTTTCTGTTGAACAAAGTCCGGTCTGGGATGTGGCACATTGGGGTTCTGAACTTTACTTTATTTTGGATGGTATGGCATTATGTGACATGCCCTTTTTGCTACTCTACGCAATGGTTATTCATGCATCGTGTTACAACGCGTAGTTGGAAAGTTTTATGTTGGAATGTTCACGGTCTGAATTCGGATGCTAGACAGCGCTCTGTAAGGGAGAAAGTGGCAGAGAGTCAGTGTTCAGTGCTTTGTTTGCAAGAAACTAAGCTATCCTCTTGCTCACGTTCAATCATGAAAAGCATTTGTCCCCATGGTTTTGATCAATTCGCTGAGTCTCCCTCTAGTGGAGCTTCTGGGGGTCTTTTAACAGCATGGCGATCTGATGTGTTCCGTGGCACCCTGCTTGAAGTTAAACCCTACGCTATCGTTATGCAATTTACCTCGGTTCATAATAATGAGCAATGGTTTCTGGTGAATGTGTACGGTCCATGTCAGGGTGAGTTGCGCGATAAGTTTGTTTCCTGGATTTACAACTTGGACATTGATCCGGATCAGATGTGGATGTTGTTGGGGGACTTCAACTTCATCCGTTCCATTGATAATAGGAATCTCCCTGGGGGTGATATAAATGATATGTTTATTTTCAATGAAATAATTGGCCATTTGGGACTGCTGGAACTTCCTTTAAAAGGACGAAAATTTACTTGGTCTAATATGCAGGACAGGCCTCTTCTGGAACAGTTGGACTGGGTTTTTACTTCTGCTAGTTGGATTAACATTTATCCCATGACTCAAGTGACCCCTTTGGCCAAGACGGCGTCTGATCATGTGCCTTGCCTGGTGACCATCAGTACAGCAATTCCAAAAGCACTTATCTTCAGGTTTGAAAATTTTTGGATCCATCAGGCTGGTTTTATGGAGTGTGCTCAGGAGGTTTGGACTCGTCCCTCTCGTAAGACCCATATTTCAGCAATAATTGTTGACAAACTAAAGGCGTTGAGGTTTGCTTTGAAGAAATGGCAGAAAGGTTTACCACATATTAAAAGGTTACTTGAGAAGTGTAACTGGGTAATTCTTTGGTTGGACAATCTTGAGGACATGAGATCTCTGTCCAGGCCTGAGTTTAATTTCAGGAAAATCACAAAATTGCACCATGAACATCTGCTGCACATGCAATATCTGTACTGGAGGAAGAGATGTACAATCAGGTATATCAAAGTGGGAGAGGAAAACTCTAAGTTCTTTCAGGCCATGGCAACTGAGAGATATAGAAAAAACTCTATTGCTAGACTGTTGTTGTCTGATGGATCAGTAATGTCAAACCATGAGGAAATGGCCAACGAATTCTTGTCATCCTTCAAAAGCAGAATGTGGACAGTTAGGTCAATTTCTTTGGATGAAAGCATATTGTCTCTGATACCTTGGGTCCAGGGTTTGGAGGTGCTCACAAAACCGTTTGATTTAAAAGAAATTGAGCAGGTTATTAAAGAATTGCCTATTGACAAGGCCACTGGGCCTGATGGCTTTAATGTGATTTTTTTAAAAAGTGTTGGCATATCATTTCTGCTGATTTCATTCAGTTGGTCAATGAGTTTCATGCTGGAACAGTACAATTAGAAAATTTGAATGATGCATTATCCTGATTCCAAAGAAGCAGACACCTGAGTGTGTGGGAGACTTTAGGCCAATTTCATTAACCTCTGTTGGTCTGAAGTTCCTTACAAAGCTTGCTGCTAACAGATTCCAGTAGGAGATCACCAAATGTGTGCATAAAAACCAATATGGTTTCATAAAATCAAGAACAATCCAGGATTGTCTTGCTTGGACCTTTGAGTATATCCATTAGTGTAATCAGTCTAAAAGGCCCATCCTTTTTCTTAAGTTAGACTTTGAAAAGGCCTTTGATTCCATCCAGCATGAGGCTATCATAAAGATTTTAATTGCAAAAGGTTTTGATGATCGATGGATTATTTGGATTAAGCAGTTGCTGTCTTCTGGCACTTCTTCTGTCCTTCTGAATGGAGTTCCTGGTAATCACTTTAAATGCAAATGTGGAGTTAAGCAAGGGGACCCAATTTCTCCCTTGCTCTTTGTTATTGCGGCTGATCTCTTGCAGACATTGATTAATGATCTGCTTCAGCAAGGTTTAATAAGCAGACCTCTGCCTACCCATGATCCTGATTTCCCTGTTGTCCAATATGCTGATGACAGACTGCTTTTCTTAAATGCTGATAAAGATCAATTGGGGGCTCTGAAATTAGTTTTGCATTCTTTCTCACAGGCAACTGGACTTCAGATTAATTTCCATAAATCCTCCATGTATCCCATTAAGGTGAGTGATCAGGATGATTCTGACCTTACTGCCTATTTTGGTTGCAAATTAGGCAATATGCCTTTTACTTATCTGGGTCTGCCAGTGGGGACCACCAGGCCCAAAATTGTGGACCTTCTTCCCCTTGTGGATTGTATGGAGAGAAGATTGACAGCAAGTTCTTGGTTCTTGCCTCAGGGGAGCAGATTGAAATTAGTTAATTCTGTCATTTCTTCATTGCCTATCTTCTTCCTTTGCAGTTTGTCAATTCCTCAGGGTATCTTGAAACAATTGGAAAGAATCCAGAGGCAGTGTTTATGGAGGAAATATGGTGAGGAAAGGGGACATTCACTGGCGGCTTGGCCACTTGTTTGCAGGCCTAAGTCCAAGGGGGGGCTTGGAATCTTAAACCTTGGTTTGCAGAATGATGCTCTCCTTCTGAAACATCTCAATAAATTTTATAACAAGATGGATGTGCCCTGGGTGCAGTTAGTTTGGGACTCTTACTATTTTGAAAGGATTCCACATGATACTGTTCTTTGTGGCTCTTTTTGGTGGAGAGATGTCTGTAAGTTGATGGATAATTTCAGGGCAGTTACTTCGGTTGATGTTCATAGTGGAGATACGGTGCTATTCTGGTCTGACTATTGGCAAATTGGAAACAGTTCTGTTCCTCTGTAAGATCGGTTTCCTAGGCTCTACTCTTTTTGTCTCCACAAAAATCTCTCAGTCAAGGATGTCTTTGAGGCTAGTAGTTTCCAGGACCTTTTTTACTTGCCTCTTACTGAACAAGCTTTTCAGGAACTACAACAGCTTTCCTCTTTAATGGGGTCTTTCCATTTGGACAGTAACTCCCATGACCACTGGGGGTGGATGCATGGCAAGAAATCAGAATATACTGCAAAAAGGTTTTATGATTTTGTCTATCAGCCAATGGTATCAAACCCCATTCTGGGGTGGATTTGGAAGAGTTGTTGTACTATGTCGATCAACATGTTTGCTTGGCTTGTTATAATGGACAGGGTTAACACCAAGGAGATGATTCAGAGGAGGCACTGGAGGATTAATGAAGGACTAGAATGTGTTCTTTGCCCGACTGGAATACGGGAGGACAGAAATCACCTCTTTTTCCAGTGCAATTTTAGTGTTCGCGTGTGGAACTATCTGCAAATTGAATGGAAAGATTGTGATGATATGGTGGAAATTGCTCGTCATCCTAGGAAGGATTTCAACAAGCCTTTCTTTGGGGAGGTGGTTTTCACGGCCTGGTGGAATATTTGGAAGATCGGGAATGATAGAGCTTTCAGGAACATCCAACCATCTTTCAGGGCATGGAGGAATGGCTTCATTCATGATCTTACTCTGCTCTCTCACCGAATCAAACAGAAATATAGAGACGCCCTTCTTAAGTGGATTGATTTTCTTCCTCCTTGAGGAGAGTTGCTTCTTTGTTTCTTTGTAATTATTAGGTATAGTGCACCCCTTCTCTGTATAGCCTTCTTTAGAGTCTTCCCTCTTTTCTTTATTTCTTTTTCTTTCTTTCCTCACCTTGAGGAAACCCTGTATGCCTTTGGCCTTTATTAATAAAATGTTGTGGGGTGCAAGCCCTGCAGTCTTCATGGTCAAAAAAAACATGTATCTGAATTTGCCATTTCAACTGCCAAGAATACCAATTAAGAAAAGTTATTCCTATGAGGCACATATTCAGACCCTTACTAGAGGTATATCGCCAGTTATAGGCACAAATTATAGACCCTTGCGACTACACCATCCCTACGCTCTCGGCTACCTCGACATCGATATAAAGGGCTACCGCCTTGCTTGAGCAAACTCATCGGTTTCGACTCCAGCCACAACTTCCGCGATGCATCGACCGTTATGACTGTGTGTGTGTGGGGGGGGGGTCCGTTGGCTTGCCTCCGGATTCTTTTTTAGTCTCACCATCTGCGTTGCAACTGTTGTGACTATGTGAGGATGTCGAGTATTATGATTATTAGGAAGTATAGGATAGACTAGGATTTGTTCTTGCCTTGTCTTGTACTCCAAGTTGGTCATTGTACTCATATATATATGCACACGAGGCTCAACCAATAAACAATCAATTCCACCAATCCCTCTCTATCTCTTCTAACAATCACCAGTGGCAACCCGCAAAAAACCTCCCGCATCCGTCCGCGGACAGGGGGGACCAGTCCGCAGACATGGATGCGGGAGACAACCATATCCAACGCTAGCTGCATACATTTCAAACTATTTTTCAACAAACCGTATGAAATTCATGTAAACACGGATGGATTTCGTACAAACATGACGAATTTCATACAAACACAACGGATTTAACTATATGATGATGTGAATAACAAAACATCAAGCTTTATTTCTTTACTACAAAAGAGAGCAAGGCCACCACTCAGACGAGAGCTACTAATAGCATAACTGTAATCATAACCTAAAGTAAAAGCCAAATTTTCAACAAGTGACTTGCCGAACTGAGTTTCAACGATGCCCAACATGGTAGGGCAAACTTCTCCGCAAATTCGGGAAGCTCATGGGCTGCCGCAACATTGACTGCTCCACCACAATTCCAATGTAGAAGATTAATTGTGCCTAGGGAAACCACCAATTGTGCATCTAAGTTTATTTTGGTTTGAGCAGAATTTTTGCCACCTCCTTTCTCTGAGATAGCCATGACCAGACCAAGCATTGAACATGACAATGCCATGTTGAAAGACAAGCACCACAACAGAATTACCAGGGCACATCCTTAACCTAGGCAACATCCTCCCAGGCCAGAATTACCAGGCAGAACATGATGAAGGGAATATGCCCTAGAGGCAATAATAAAGTTGTTATTTTACCTTATTCATGATAAAGTTTTATTATTCATGCTAGAATTGTATTGATCAAAAACCTAAATACATGTGTGAATATATAAACAAATATCGTGTCCCTACTATGCCTCTACTAGACTAGCTCGTTAATCAAAGATGGTTAAAGTTTCCTAACCATGGACATGTGTTGTCATTTGATAACGGGATCACATCATTGGGAGAATGATGTGATGGACAAGACCCATCCGTTATCTTAGCATAATGATCGTTCAGTTTTATTGCTATTGCTTTCTTCATGTCAAATACATATTCCTTCGACTATGAGATTATGCAACTCCCGTATACCAGAGGAATACCTTGTGTTCTATCAAATGTCACAACGTAACTAGGTGATCATAAAGATGATCTACAGGTATCTCCGAAGGTGTTTGTTAAGTTGGCATAGATCGAGATTAGGATTTGTCACCCCAAGTATCGGAGAGGTATCTCTGGGCCCTCTCAGTAATACACATCATAAGGTTGCAAGAAAATGACTAAAGAATTAGTCACGAGGTGATGTATTATGGAACGAGTAAAGAGACTTACCGGTAACGAGATTTAACTAGGTATGAAGATACCGACGATCGAATCTCGGGCAAGTAACATACGATGGACAAAGGGAATTACGTATGTTGTCATAACGGTTCGATCGATAAAGGTCTTCGTAGAATATGTAGGAGCCAATATGGGCATCCAGGTTCCGCTATTGGTTATTGACCTGAGAGGTGTCTCGGTCATGTCTACATAGTTCTCAAACCCGTAGGGTCTGCACGCTTAATGTTCGTTGACGATATACACTACTAGGGAAAATGTTATACACAGAACTTTAGCAGTAGCGCTTGTTAAAAAAGCCCGCTACTGGCGCGTGCAAAATAAACGCGTTGTAGATGCATATATATCAGTCGCGTGCCTCACCAAAAACTCGCTACTCCTAAAATTCTAACCACTAAGCCGATGGGCTACACATAGTAGTAGCGATCTTCCAAAAACTGCGCTACCGCTAATATTCTTATAGCAGCGCATTTATGCGTAAAGCACTACTGCTAACGAAAAGAAAATAAAATAAAAAACGAATAGAAAAGTAAATGAAAATGAAAGAAATAGACAAAGGAGAAAGGAAAAATATAAAATGTAAAGAAAAATAAATGAAAAAGGGAAAAAATGAGGAAGACGTAGCAGTAGCGCGTTCACTGAAACGCGCTATAGCTATAACTCGCTACCGTTATTTTTGACTTAACCCAAAACGGTTTCCCCCCGGCCACCACTTCTCCCCCAAATCCCTCGCCCCACTTCGCCGCCGTCTCCCCCACTTCATCGTCGCCCCCACTTCGCTGCCATCTCCTGCCGGCTTCGACGCCGCGCTCATCCTCACCGCCACCGCCCGAGGCCGCCCAGCCTCACCGCCGCGCCTCTCGGGCCACCCTCGACCTCACTATCGCCTCCCTCGACCTCACCGCCGCCGCCCTCGACCTCACCGCCCCCGAGCCCACCGAGGACCGCCGCCTCCTGATCTCGAGCCCGCCCTCGCCGCCCCATCCATCCTTTTTAGTTAATAGATGTTAATGTTAAGTAGTAGATAATGTTGATGTTTTTAGTTAGGGTAATAATAGATGTTAAGTAGTAGATGATACGTCTCCAACGTATCTATAATTTTTGATTGCTCCATGCTATATTATCTACTATTTTGGACCATATTGGGCTTTATTTTCCACTTTTATATTACTTTTTGGACTAACCTATTAACCGGAGGCCCAACACAGAATTGCTGTTTTTTGCCTATTTCAGTGTTTCGAAGAAACGGAATATCAAACGGAGTCCAAACGGAATGAAACCTTCGGGAACGTGATTTTCTCATCAGATATGATCCAGGAGACTTGGACCCTCCCTTAAGAAAGAAGAGAGGCGGTCACGAGGGTGGAGGGCTGAAGGAAATATGCCCTAGAGGCAATAATAAAGTTATTATTTATTTCCTTATTTCATGATAAATGTTTATTATTCATGCTAGAATTGTATTAACCGGAAACATAATACATGTGTGAATACATAGACAAACATAGTGTCACTAGTATGCCTCTACTTGACTAGCTCGTTAATCAAAGATGGTTAAGTTTCCTAACCATAGACATGAGTTGTCATTTGATTAACGGGATCACATCATTAGGAGAATGATGTGATTGACATGACCCATTCCGTTAGCTTAGCACTTGATCGTTTAGTATGTTGCTATTGCTTTATTCATGACTTATACATGTTCCTATGACTATGAGATTATGCAACTCCCGTTTACTGGAGGAACACTTTGTGTGATACCAAACGTCACAACGTAACTGGTGATTATAAAGGAGCTCTACAGGTGTCTCCGAAGGTACATGTTGGGTTGGCGTATTTCGAGATTAGGATTTGTCACTCCGATTGTCGGAGAGGTATCTCTGGGCCCTCTCGGTAATGCACATCACTTAAGCCTTGCAAGCATTGCAACTAATGAGTTAGTTGTGGGATGATGTATTACAGAACGAGTAAAGAGACTTGCCAGTAACGAGATTGAACTAGGTATTGAGATACCGACGATCGAATCTCGGGCAAGTAACATACCGATGACAAAGGGAACAACGTATGTTGTTATGCGGTTTGACCGATAAAGATATTCGTAGAATATGTGAGAGCCAATATGAGCATCCAGGTTCCGCTATTGGTTATTGACTGGAGACGTGTCTCGGTCATGTCTACATTGTTCTCGAACCCATAGGGTCCGCACGCTTAAGGTTTCGATGACAGTTTTATTATGAGTTTATGAGTTTTGATGTACCGAAGGAGTTCGGAGTCCCAGATGAGATCGGGGACATGACGAGGAGTCTCGAAATGGTCGAGACGTAAAGATCGATATATTGGACGACTATATTCGGACTTCGGAAAGGTTCCGAGTGATTCGGGTATTTTTCGGAGTACCGGAGAATTACGGGAATTCGTCGGGGAGTATATGGGCCTTATTGGGCCATACGGTATAGAGGAGAGAGGCCAAAAGGAAGGAGGCCTGCGCCCCCCTCTGGTCCGAATTGGACAAGGGGTGCAGCCCCCTTTTCCTTCCTCCTCTCCCCCTCTTTCCATCTCTCCTACTCCAACAAGGAAGGGGGGGAGTCCTACTCCCGGTGGGAGGAGGACTCCTCCTGGCGCGCCCCTCCTGGCCGGCCGACCCCCTCCCCCTGGCTCCTTTATATACAGGGGCAGGGGGCACCTCTAGGACAACAACAATTAATCATTGGGATCTATTAGCCGTGTGTGGTGCCCCCCTCCACCATAGTCCACCTCGATAATATCGTAGCGGGGCTTAGGCGAATCCCTGCGTCGGTAGAACATCATCATCGTCACCACGCCGTCGTGCTGACGGAACTCTCCCTCAAAGCTCGGCTGGATCGGAGTTCAAGGGACGTCATCGAGCTGAACGTGTGCAGAACTCGGAGGTGCCGTGCGTTCGGTACTTGGATCAGTCGGATCGTGAAGACGTATGACTACATCAACCGCGTTGTCATAACGCTTCCGCTTTCGGTCTACGAGGGTACATGGACAACACTCTCCCCTCTTGTTGCTATGCATCACCATGATCTTGCGTGTCCGTAGGAAATTTTTGAAATTACTACATTTTCCAACAATGGCATCCGAGCCAGGTTTTGTGCGTAGATGTCATATGCATGAGTAGAACACAAGTGAGTTGTGGGCGATACAAGTCATACTGCTTACCAGCATGTCATACTTTGGTTCGGCGGTATTGTTGGATGAAGTGTCCCGGACCGACATTACGCGTACGCTTACGCGAGACTAGTTTTACCGCCGTGCTTTGCACACAGGTGACTAGCGGGTGTTAGTTTCTCCAACTTTAGTTGAACCGAGTGTGGCTAAGCCTGGTCCTTACGAAGGTTAAAACATCACTAACTTGACAAACTATCGTTGTGGTTTCGATGCGTAGGTAAGAACGGTTCTTGCTAAGCCCAGTAGCAGCCCCGTAAAACTTGCAACAACAAAGTAGAGGACGTCTAACTTGTTTTTGCAGGGCATGTTGTGATGTGATATGGTCAAGACGTGATGAGATATAAGTTGTTGTATAAGATGATCATGTTTTGTTGAAGTTATCGGCAACTAGCAGAAAGCCTTATGGTTATCTCTTTATTGCATAAGATGCAAGCGCCAAATAATTGCTTTACTTTATCACTATGCGAAAGCAATAGTTGCAAGAGTAATAATTGGCAAGACGACCATGTGACGACACATTGATATAGATCAAGATGATGGAGATCATGGTGTCATGCCGATGACAGTGGAGATCATGACGATGCTTTGGAGATGGAGATCGAAGGCACAAGATGATGATGGCCATATCATGTCACATATTATGATTGCATGTGATGTTTATCTTTTATACATCTTATTTTGCTTAGTTCGGCGGTAGCCTTATAAGATGATCTCTCACTAAATTATCAAGGTATAAGTGTTCTCCCTGAGTATGCACCGTTGCGAAAGTTCTTCGTGTTGAGACACCACGTGATGATCGGGTGTGATAGGCTCTACGTTCAAATACAACGCGTGCAAAACAGTTGCACACGCGGAATACTCAGGTTAAACTTGACGAGCCTAGCATATAACAGATATGGCCTCGGAACGCGGAGACCGAAAGGTCGAGTGTGAATCATATAGTAGATATGATCAACATATTGATGTTCACCAATGAAACTACTCCATCTCACGTGATGATCGGACATAGTTTAGTTGATTTGGATCACGTGATCACTTAGAGGATTAGAGGGATGTCTATCTAAGTGAGAGTTCTTAAGTAATATGATTAAATTGAACTTTAATTTATCATGAACTTAGTCCTGGTAGTATTAGCATATCTATGTTGTAGATCAATAGCTCGCGATGTTGCTCCCCGTTTAATTTTGATATGTTCCTAGAGAAAACTAAGTTGAAAGATGTTAGTAGCAATGATGCGGATTGGATCCGTGATCTGAGGTTTATCCTCATTGCTGCACAGAAGAATTATGTCCTTGATGCACCGCTAGGTGACAGACCTATTGCAGGAGCAGATGCAGACGCTATGAACGTTTGGCTAGCTCAATATGATGACTACTTGATAGTTTAGTGCACCATGCTTAACGGCTTAGAATCGGGACTTCAAAGACGTTTTGAACGTCATGGACCATATGAGACGTTCCAGGAATTGAAGTTAATATTTCAAGCAAATACCCGAGTTCAGAGATATGAAGTCTCCAACAAGTTCTATAGCTAAAAGATGGAGGAGAATCGCTCAACTAGTGAGCATGTGCTCAGATTGTCTGGGTACTACAACTGCTTGAATCAAGTGGGAGTTAATCTTCCAGATAAGATAGTGATTGACAGAATTCTCTAGTCACCATCACCAAGTTAGTAGAACTTCGTGATGAACTATAATATGCAAGGGATGATGAAAATAATTCCCAATCTCTTTGTGATGCTGAAATCAACGAAGGTAGAAATCAAGAAAAACATCAAGTGTTGATGGTTAACAAGACCACTAGTTTCAAGAAAAGGGCAAAGGGATAGAAGGGGAACTTCAAGAAGAATGACAAGCAAGTTGCTGCTCAAATGAAGAAGCCCAACTCTGGACCTAAGCTTGAGACTAAGTGCTTCTACTGCAATGGAACTGGTCACTGGAAGCGGAACTACCCCAAGTATTTGGCGGATAAGAAGGATGGCAAAGTGAACAAAGGTATATTTGATATATAGATTATTGATGTGTATTTTACTAGCGTTCATAGCAACCCCTCGGTATTTGATACTGGTTCAGTTGCTAAGAGTAGTAACTCGAAACGGGAGTTGCAGAATGAACAGGAACTAGTTACGGGTGAAGTGACGATGTGTGTTGGAAATAGTTCCAAGATTGATATGATCATCATCGCGCACTCCCTATACTTTCGGGATTAGTGTTGAACCTAAATAAGTGTTATTTGGTGTTTGCGTTGAGCATAAATATGATTTGGTCATGTTTATTGCAATACGATTATTCATTTAAGTTAGAGAACAATTGTTGTTCTGTTTACATGAATAGGACCTTCTATGGTCATACACACCAACGAAAATGGTTTGTTGGATCTCGATCGTAGTGATACACATATTCATAATATTGAAACCAAAAGATGCGAAGTTAATAATGATAGTGCAACTTATTTGTGGCACTGCCGTTTAGGTCATATTGGTGTAAAGCGCATGAAGAAACTCCATGCTAATGGACTTTTGAATCACTTGATTATGAATCACTTGATGCTTGCGAACCATGCCTCATGGGCAAGATGACTAAGACTCCGTTCTCCGGAACAATGGAGCGAGCAACGGATTTGTTGGAAATCATACATACTGATGTATGTGGTCCGATGAATATTAAGGCTCATGACAAGTATCATTATTTTCTGACCTTCACAGATGATTTGAGAAGATATGGGTATATCTACTTGATGAAACATAAGTCTGAAACGTTTGAAAAGTTCAAAGAATTTCAGAGTAAAGTGGAGAATCATCGTAACAAAAATAAAAGTTTCTACGATATGATCGCAGAGGTAAAATATTTGAGTTACGAGTTTGGCCTTCAGTTAAAACAATGTGAAATAGTTTCACTACTCACGCCACCTGGAACACCACAGTGTAATGGTGTTTACGAACGTCATAACCGTACTTTATTAGATATGGTGCGATCTATGATGTCTCTTACCGATCTACCACTATCGTTTTGGGGTTATGCATTAGAGACAGCTGCATTCACGTTAAAAAGGGGCACCATCTAAATCCGTTGAGACGACACCGTATGAATTATGGTTTAGCAAGAAACCAAAGTTGTCGTTTCTTAAAGTTTGGGTTGTGATGCTTATGTCAAAAAGTTTCAACATGATAAGCTTGAACCCAAATCGGAGAAGTGTGTCTTCATAGGATACCCAAAATGTTGGGTACACATTCTATCACAAATCTGAAGGCAAGACTTTTGTTGCTAAATTCAGAGTTTTTCTAGAGAAGGAGTTTCTCTCGAAAGAAGTGAGTGGGAGGAAAGTAGAACTTGATGAGGTAACTGTACCTGCTCCTCTATTGGAAAGTAGTTCATCGCAAAATCGTTTTCTGCGACACCTACACCAAATAGTGAGGAAGTTAATGATGATGATCATGAAACTTTAGATCAAGTTGCTACTGAACCTCGTAGATCAACCAGAGTAAGATCCGCACCATAGTGGTATGGTAATCCTGTTCTGGAAGTCATGCTACTAGATCATGATGAACCTACGAACTATGAAGAAGCAATGGTGAGCCCAGATTCCGCAAAATGGCTTGAAGCCATGAAATCTGAGATGGGATCCATGTATGAGAACAAACTGTGGACTTTGGTTGACTTGCCCGATGATCGGCAAGCAATTGAGATTAAATGGATCTTCAAGAGGAAGACTGACGCTGATAGTAGTGTTACTATCTACAAAGCTAGAATTGTCGCAAAAGGTTTTCGACAAGTTCAAGGTGTTGACTACGATGAGAGTTTCTCACTCGTATCTATGCTTAAGTCTGTCCGAATCATGTTAACAATTGCCGCATTTTATGAAATCTGGCAAATGGATAAACAAAACTGCATTCCTTAATGGAGTTCTTAAAGAAGAGTTGTATATGATGCAACCAGAAGGTTTTGTCGATCCTAAAGGTGTTAACAAAATGTGCAAGCTCCAGTGATCCATCTATGGACTGGTGCAAGCATCTCGGAGTTGGAATATAAGCTTTCATAAGTTGATCAAAGCATATGGTTTTATACAGACTTACAGTGAAGCCTATATTTACAAGAAAGTGAGTGGGAGCACTACAACATTTCTGAGAAGTATATGTGAATGACATATTGTTGATCGGAAATAATGTAGAATTATTCTTCAAAGCATAAAGGAGTGTTTGAAAGGAGTTTTTCAAAGAAAGACCTCGATGAAGCTGCTTACATATTGAGCATCAAGATTTATAGCGATAAATCAAGACGCTTGATAAGTTGTTTCAATGAGCACATACCTTGACAAGATTTTGAAGTAATTCAAAATGGAACAGTCAAAGAAGGAGTTCTTGCCTGTGCTACAAGGTGTGAAGTTGAGTGAAGACTCAAAACCCGACCACGGCAGAAAATAGAACGAGAATGAAAAAGTCATTCCCTATGCCTCAGCCATAGGTTCTATAAAGTATGTCATGCTGTGTACCAGACCTATTATATACCCTGCCCCGAGTTTGGCAAAGGGAGTACAATAGTGATCTAGGAGTAGATCACTGGACATTGGTCAAAATTATCCTTAGTGGAATAAGGATATATTTCTCTATTATGGAAGTGACAAAAGGTTTGTCGTAAAGGGTTATGTCGATGCAAGCTTTGACACCGATCTGGATGACTCTAAGTCTCGATCTAGATACATATTGAAAATGGGAGCAATTAGCTAGAATAGCTCCGTGCAGAGCATTGTAGACATAGAAAATTGCAAAATACATAACGGATCTGAATGTGAAAGACCCGTTGACTAAGATTCTCTCACAAGCAAAACATGATCACACCTTAGTACTCTTTGGGTGTTAATCACATAGCGATGTGAACTAGATTGCTGAATCTAGTAAACCCTTTGGGTGTTGGTCACATGGCGATGTGAACTATGGGTGTTAATCACATGATGATGTGAACTATCGATGTTAATCACATGGTGATGTGATCTAGATTATTGACTCTAGTGCAAGTGGGAGACTGAAGGAAATATGCCCTAGAGGCAATAATAAAGTTATTATTTATTTCCTTATTTCATGATAAATGTTTATTATTCATGCTAGAATTGTATTAACCGGAAACATAATACATGTATGAATACATAGACAAACATAGTTTCACTAGTATGCCTCTACTTGACTAGCTCGTTAATCAAAGATGGTTAAGTTTCCTAACCATAGACATGAGTTGTCATTTGATTAACGGGATCACATCATTAGGAGAATGATGTGATTGACATGACCCATTCCATTAGCTTAGCACTTGATCGTTTAGTATGTTGCTATTGCTTTCTTCATGACTTATACATGTTCCTATGACTATGAGATTATGCAACTCCCGTTTACCGTAGGGTCCGCACGCTTAAGGTTTCGATGACAGTTTTATTATGACTTTATGAGTTTTGATGTACCGAAGGAGTTCGGAGTCCCGGATGAGATCGGGGACATGACGAGGAGTCTCGAAATGGTCGAGACGTAAAGATTGATATATTGGACGACTATATTCGGACTTTGGAAAGGTTCCGAGTGATTCGGGTATTTTTCAGAGTACCGGAGAATTACGGGAATTCGCCGGGGAGTATATGGGCCTTATTGGGCCATACGGGAATAGAGGAGAGAGGCCAAAAGGAAGGAGGCCTGCGCCCCCCCTCTGGTCCGAATTGGACAACGGGTGCAGCCCCCTTTTCCTTCCTCCTCTCCCCCTCTTTCCTTCTCTCCTACTCCAACAAGGAAGGGGGGGAGTCCTACTCCCGGTGGGAGGAGGACTACTCCTGGCGCGCCCCTCCTGGCCGGCCGACCCCCTCCCCATGGCTACTTTATATACGGGGGCAGGGGGCACCTCTAGGACAACAACAATTGATCCTTGAGATCTATTAGCCGTGTGTGGTGCCCCCCTCCACCATAGTCCACCTCGATAATATCGTAGCGGGGCTTAGGCGAAGCCCTGCGTCGGTAGAACATCATCATCGTCACCACGCCGTCGTGCTGATGGAACTCTCCCTCAAAGCTCGGCTGGATCGGAGTTCAAGGGACGTCATCGAGCTGAACGTCTGCAGAACTCGGAGGTGCCGTGCATTCGGTACTTGGATCGGTCGGATCGTGAAGACGTACGACTACATCAACCGCGTTGACATAACGCTTCCGCTTTTGGTCTACAAGGGTAAGTGGACAACACTCTCCCCTCTCGTTGCTATGCATCACCATGATCTTGCGTGTGCGTAGGAAATTTTTGAAATTACTACGTTTTCCAACAAGGGCGCCCCCCTAGGGCGCGCCCCCTGCCTCGTGGGCCCATCGAAGCTCCACCGACGTACTCCTTCCTCCTATATATACCTACGTACCCCCAAACGATCAGATACGGAGCCAAAAACCTAATTCCACCGCCGCAACCTTCTGTACCCACGAGATCCCATCTTGGGCCCTGTTCCGGAGCTTCGCCGGAAGGTGAATCCACCATGGAGGGCTTCTACATCATCACCATAGCCCCTCCGATGAAGTGTGACTAGTTCACTTTAGACCTTCGGGTCCATAGTTAGTAGCTAGATGGCTTCTTCTCTCTTTTTAGATCTCAATACAATGTTCTCCCCCTCTCTCGTGGAGATCTATTCGATGTAATCTTCTTTTCGCAGTGTGTTTCCTGAGACCGATGAATTGTGGGTTTATGATCAAGATTATTTATGAACAATATTTGAATCTTCTATGAATTCTTTTATCCATGATTGGTTATCTTTGCAAGTCTCTTCGAATTATCAGTTTGGTTTGGCCTACTAGATTGGTTTTTTCTTGCAATGGGAGAAGTGCTTAGCTTTGGGTTCAATCTTGCGGTGTCCTTTCCCAGTGACAGTAGGGGCAGCAAGGCACGTATTGTATTGTTGCCATCGAGGATAACAAGATGGGGCTTTTATCATATTGCATGAATTTATCCCTCTACACCATGTCATCTTGCTTAAGGTGTTACTCTGTTTTCTTGAACTTAATACTCTAGATGCATGCTGGATAGCGGTCGATGAGTGGAGTAATAGTAGTAGATGCAGGCAGGAGTCGGTCTACTTGTCTCGGGCGTGATGCCTATATACATGATCATACCTAGATATTCTCATAACTATGCTCAATTCTGTCAATTGCTCAACAGTAATTTGTTCACCGACCGTAGAAATACTTATGCTCTTGAGATAAGCCACTAGTCAAACCTATGGCCCCCGGGTCTATTCCCATCATATCAATCTCCAATCACTTTATTATTTGCTTTGCTTTTTTACTTTGCCTTTTATTTTACCTTGCATCTTTATATCAAAAATACCAAAAATATTATCTATCATCTCTATCAGATCTCACTCTCGTAAGTGACCGTGAAGGGATTGACAACCCCTAATCGCGTTGGTTGCGTTGAGCTATTTGTTTTGTGTAGGTACGAGGGACTTGCGCGTGGCCTCCTACTGGATTGATACCTTGGTTCTCAAAAACTGAGGGAAATACTTATGCTACTTTGCTACATCATTCCTCTCCTCTTCAGGGAAATCCAACGCAGTGCTCAAGAGGTAGCAAGAAGAATTTCTGGCGCCGTTGCCGGGGAGTCTACGCAAAAGTCAACATACCAAGTACCCATCATAATCCCTATCTCCCGCATTACATTATTTGCCATTTGCCTCTCGTTTTCCTCTCCCCCACTTCACCCTTGCCGTTTTATTCGCCCTCTCTTTTCCGTTCGTCTTTTCGTTTGCCTTGATGTCTTACTTGGCTCGTTTGCTTGTATGGTTGAAATAGTTCGGTATTTATTCCTAAACAGAGTAGCTAATATCTATGGATCCTCATTCGCTTGCCAATCTTTTTAAGAGATCCAATTATGATGAACCAATTCCTAGTGATGTGGATGCACTAGATTATCTTTATAAGCTTTTGCCTGAAATCTGTAAATCTGAAAATTGTGATGAAGTGCTTCACGATAGATCTTTGAATAAAAAACATGATTGCAATAATTTATTATAAATTCTATTGATGTAAATTATGCTAATAATATGCAAAACCTTAAGCTTGGGGATGCTAGTTTTGCTATGTCCAATAGTCATGATTGGGGAGATTCTTCTTATGATCTTGAAAATTTATTTATGCCCCATGATGAATATAATATTGATAATAGTGTTTGTAATAATATTGAAAGCGGGTTCGAAAGAGTGTCAACTTTAGATCCCACATATTTGGATAACATTCAATCTTATGAAATTTTTGATAAAAGTGGGCTTGGAGAAGTCATGACTTTAGTTAATGATAATCCCACTATTTTGGAAGAGTGTCAACTTCGCATGCATGTGGATCGTGTTGAGAATATGTTATGTGATAGCTATATTGTTGAATTTTCTTATGATCCTACATGTAATTATTATGAGAGAGGAAAATATGGTTATAGAAATTTTCATGTTACTAAATTACCTCTCGTTATGCTGAGATTGCTATTGTTCCTTTCCGCTTCCTTGCATATGCTAGTTTTTGCTTGCTATGATAATTTGTTTTTCTATAATATGCCTATGCATAGGAAGTATGTTAGACTTAAGTGTGTTTGTCACATGTTTTATGATGCTCTCTTTGTGCCTCAATTCTTGTCTTTCTTGTGAGCATCATAGAAATCTCAATGCCTAGCTAAAAAGGCTTTAAAGAAAAATGCTTGTTGGGAGACAACCCAATATTTTTCCTTGCTTCTTAGTAATAAATAATCCATCTACCTTCCGTTTAGATGTGGTTTTATGTTTTAATTAGTGTTTGTGCCAAGTCAAACCTATAGGATCTTCTTGGATGAAAGTTATTTGATCTTGCTGTAATTTCCAGAAACTTTGAGCTCAGTGCCCGAATTGTTAAAAATCACCAGAACGTGATAAAATACTGATTACAATTGCTGCTGATCAATAAAAATATTTCTAGCTTGTCCTATTTTGGCTGATGTTTTGGCGTTCCAGAAGTTTGCGTTAGTTACAGATTACTACAGATTGTTCTGTTTTTGACAGATTCTGTTTTTCGTGTGTTATTTGCTTATTTTGATGAATCTATGGCTAGTAAAATAGTTTATAAACCATAGAAAAGTTGGAATAAAGTAGGTTTAACACCAATATAAATAAAGAATGAGTTCATTACAGTACCTTGAAGTGGTCTTTTGTTTTCTTTCGCTAACGGTGCTTACGAGATTTCTGTTGAGTTTTGTGTTGTGAAGTTTTCAAGTTTTGGGTGAAATCTTTTGATGGATTATGGAACAAGGAGTGGCAAGATCCTAAGATTTCGGATGCCCATGGCACCCCCAAGATAATCGAAGGACACCAAAAAGTCAAAGCTTGGGGATGCCCCGGAAGGCATCCCCTCTTTTGTCTACTTCCATCGGTAACTTTATTTGGAGCTATATTTTTATTCACCACATGATATGTGTTTTGCTTGGAGCGTCTTGTATGATTTGAGTCTTTGCTTTTTAGTTTACCACAATCATCCTTGCTGTACACACCTTTTGAGAGAGCCATACATGAATTGGAATTTGTTAGAATACTCTATGTGCTTCACTTATATCTTTTGAGCTTTATAGTTCTGCTCTAGTGCTTCACTTAGATCTTTTAGAGCACGGTGGTGGATTTGTTTTATAGAAACTATTGATCTCTCATGCTTCACTTAGATTATTTTGAGAGTCTTAAATAGCATGGTAATTTGCTTAAAAATCTTAATATGCTTGGTATTCAAGATTTGTAAAACTTTCTTTTGAGTGCGTTGAATACTAAGAAAAGTTTGATGCTTGATAATTGTTTTGAGATGTGGAGGTGATAATATCAAAGTCGTGCTAGTTGAGTAGTTGTGAATTTGAGAAATGCTTGTGTTGAAGTTTGCAAGTCCCGTAGCATGCACGTATGGTAAACGTTATGTAACAAATTTGAAACATGAGGTGTTATTTGATTGTCCTCCTTATGAGTGGCGGTCGGGGACGAGCGATGGTCTTTTCCTACCAATCTATCCCCCTAGGAGCATGCGCGTAATGCTTTGGTTTTTGATGGTTTGTAGATTTTTGCAATAAGTATATGAGTTCTTTATGACTAATGTTGAGTCCATGGATTATACGCACTCTCACCCTTCCATCATTGCTAGCCTCTTCGGTACCATGCATTGCCCTTTCTCACATTGAGAGTTGTCGCAAACTTCGCCGGTGCATCCAAACCCCGTGATATGATACGCTCTTTCACACATAAACCTTCTTATATCTTCCTCAAAACAGCCACCATACCTACCTATTATGGCATTTCCATAGCCATTCCGAGATATATTGCCATGCAACATTCCACCATTCCGTTCATCATGACACATTCATCATTGTCATATTGGTAGCATGATCATGTAGTTGACATAGTATTTGTGGCAAAGCCACCGTTCATGATTCTTTCATACATGTCACTCTTGGTTCATTGCATATACCGGTACACCGCCGGAGGTTTTCGTATAGAGTCATACTTTGTTCTAGCATCGAGTTGTAATCATTGAGTTGTAAATAGAAACAAGTGTGATGATCATCATTCATTAGAGCATTGTCCCAATAAAATAAAGAGAAAGGCCAAAGAAAAAAAAGAAGGCCCAATATATATATAGGGGCAATGCTACTATCTTTTTTTCCACACTTGTGCTTCAAAGTAGCACCATAATCTTCATGATAGAGCGTGTCTTGTTTTGTCACTTTCTTTCACTAGTGGGAATTTTTCATTATAGAACTTGGCTTGTATATTCCAACGATGGGCTTCCTCAAATGCCCTAGGTCTTCGTGAGCAAGCAAGTTGGATGCACACCCACTTAGTTTCTTTTGTTGAGCCTTCATACATTTATAGCTCTAGTGCATCCGTTGCATGGCAATCCCTACTCCTTGCATTAACATCAATCAATGGGCATCTCCATAGCTCATTGATTAGCCTCGTTGATGTGAGATCTTCTCCTTTTTGTCTTCTCCACATAACCCCCATCATCATATTCTATTCCACCCATAGTGCTATATCCATGGCTCACGCCCATGTATTGCGTGAAGGTTTATAAGTTTGAGATTATTAAAGTATGAAACAATTGCTTGGCTTGTCATCGGGGTTGTGCATGATGAGAGCATTCTTGTGTGACAAAAATGGAGCATGACTAAACTATATGATTTTGTAGGGATGAACTTTCTTTGGCCATGTTATTTTGAGAAGACATAATTGCTTAGTTAGTATGCTTGAAGTATTATTATTTTTATGTCAATATGAACTTTTGTCTTGAATCTTTCGGATCTCAATATTCATGCCACAATTAAGAAGATTTACATTGAAATTATGCCAAGTAGCACTCCGCATCAAAAATGCTTTTTTACCATTTACCTACTCGAGGACGAGCAGGAATTAAGCTTGGGGATGCCTGATACGTCTCCAACGTATCTATAATTTTTGATTGCTCCATGCTATATTATCTACTGTTTTGGACCATATTGGGCTTTATTTTCCATTTTTATATTACTTTTGGGACTAACCTATTAACCGGAGGCCCAGCCCAGAATTGCTGTTTTTTGCCTATTTCAGTGTTTCGAAGAAATGGAATATCCAACGGAGTCCAAACAGAATGATACCTTCGGGGACGTGATTTTCTCATCAGATATGATCCAGGAGACTTGGACCCTCCTTCAAGAAAGAAGAGAGGCGGTCACTAGGGTGGAGCCCCCCCCCCCCCCCCCCCCGAGGGCGCGCCCCCCTGCCTCGTGGGCCCCTCGAAGCTCCACCGACGTATTCCTTCCTCCTATATATACCTACATACCCCCAAACGATCAGATACGGAGCCAAAAACCTAATTCCACCACCGTAACCTTCTGTACCCACGAGATCCCATCTTGGGGCCTGTTCCGGTGCTCCGCCGGAAGGGGAATCCACCATGGAGGGCTTCTACATCATCACCATAGCCCCTCCGATGAAGTGTGAGTAGTTTACTTCAGACCTTCGGGTCCATAGTTAGTAGCTAGATGGCTTCTTCTCTCTTTTTGGATCTTAATACAATGTTCTCCCCCTCTCTCGTGGAGATCTATTCGATGTAATCTTCTTTTCGCGGTGTGTTTCTTGAGACCGATGAATTGTGGGTTTATGATCAAGATTATCTATGAACAATATTTGAATCTTCTCTGAATTCTTTTATGTATGATTGGTTATCTTTGCAAGTCTCTTCGAATTATCAGTTTGGTTTGGCCTACTAGATTGGTTCTTTCTTGCAATGGGAGAAGTGCTTTGCTTTGGGTTCAATCATGCGGTGTCCTTTCCCAGTGACAGTAGGGGCAGCAAGGCACGTATTGTATTGTTGCCATCGAGGATAACAAGATGGGGTTTTTATCATATTGCATTAATTTATCCCTCTACATCATGTCATCTTGCTTAAGGCGTTACTCTGTTTTCTTGAACTTAATACTCTAGATGCATGCTGGATAGCGGTCGATGAGTGGAGTAATAGTAGTAGATGCAGGCAGGAGTCAGTCTACTTGTCTCCGACGTGATGCCTATATACATGATCATACCTAGATATTCTCATAACTATGCTCAATTCTGTCAATTGCTCAACAGTAATTTGTTCACCCACCGTAGAAATACTTATGCTCTTGAGAGAAGCCACTAGTGAAACCTATGGCCCCCGGGTCTATTCTCATCATATCAACCTCCAATCACTTTATTATTTGCTTTGCTTTTTACTTTGCCTTTTATTTTACCTTGCATCTTTATATCAAAAATACCAAAAATATTATCTATCATCTCTATCAGATCTCACTCTCATAAGTGACCGTGAAGGGATTGACAACCCCTAATCGCGTTGGTTGCGTTGAGCTATTCGTTTTGTGTAGGTACGAGGGACTTGCGCGTGGCCTCCTACTGGATTGATACCTTGTTTCTCAAAAACTGAGGGAAATACTTATGCTACTTTGCTGCATCATTCCTCTCCTCTTCGGGGAAATCCAACGCAGTGCTCAAGAGGTAGCAAGAAGAATTTCTGGCGCCGTTGCCGGGGAGTCTACGCAAAAGTCAACATACCAAGTACCCATCATAATCCCTATCTCTCGCATTACATTATTTGCCATTTGCCTCTCGTTTTCCTCTCCCCCACTTCACCCTTGCCGTTTTATTCGCCCTCTCTTTTCCGTTCGTCTTTTCGTTTGCCTTGATGTCTTACTTGGCTCGTTTGCTTGTATGGTTGAAATAGTTGGGTATTTATTCCTAAACAGAGTAGCTAATATCTATGGATCCTCATTCGCTTGCCAATCTTTTTAAGAGATCCAATTATGATGAACCAATTCCTAGTGATGTGGATGCACTAGATTATCTTTATAAGCTTTTGCCTGAAATCCGTAAATCTGAAAATTGTGATGAAGTGCTTCACGATAGATCTTTGAATAAAAAACATGATTGCAATAATTTATTATAAATTCTATTGATGTAAATTATGCTAATAATATGCAAAACCTTAAGCTTGGGGATGCTAGTTTTGCTATGTCCAATAGTCATGATTGGGGAGATTTTTCTTATGATCTTGAAAATTTATTTAATAAGCCCCATGATGAATATAAGATTGATAATAGTGTTTGCAATAATATTGAAAGTGGGTTCGAAAGAGTGTCAACTTTAGTTCCCACGTATTTGGATAACATTCAATCTTATGAAATTTTTGATAAAAGTGGGCTTGGAGAAGTCATGACTTTAGTTAATGATAATCCCACTATTTTGGAAGAGTGTCAACTTCGCATGCATGTGGATCGTGTTGAGAATATGTTATGTGATAGCTATATTGTTGAATTTTCTTATGATCCTACATGTAATTATTATGAGAGAGGAAAATATGGTTATAGAAATTTTCATGTTACTAAATTTCCTCTCGTTATGTTGAGATTGCTATTGTTCCTTTCCACTTCCTTGCACATGCTAGCTTTTGCTTTCTATGATAATTTGTTTTTCTATAATTTTCCTATGCATAGGAAGTATGTTAGACTTAAGTGTGTTTGTCACATGTTTTATGATGCTCTCTTTGTGCCTCATTCTTGTCTTTCTTGTGAGCATCATAGAAATCTCAATGCCTAGCTAAAAAGGCTTTAAAGAAAAACGCTTGTTGGGAGACAACCCAATATTTTTCCTTGCTTCTTAGTAATAAATAATCCATCTACCTTCTGTTTAGATGTGGTTTTATCTTTTAATTAGTGTTTGTGCCAAGTTAAACCTATAGGATCTTCTTGGATGATAGTTATTTGATCTTGCTGTAATTTCCAGAAACTTTGAGGTCAGTGCCCGAATTGTTAAAAATCACCAGAACGTGATAAAATACTGATTCCAATTTCTGCCGATCAATAAACAAATTTCCAGGTCGTCCTATTTTGGCTGATGTTTTGGAGTTCCAGAAGTTTGCGTTAGTTACAGATTACAACAGACTGTTCTGTTTTTGACAGATTCTTTTTTTGTGTGTTGTTTGCTTATTTTGATGAATCTATGGCTAGTAAAATAGTTTATAAACCATAGAAAAGTTGGAATACAGTAGGTTTAACACCAATATAAATAAATAATGAGTTCATTACAGTACCTTGAAGTGGTCTTTTGTTTTCTTTCGCTAACGGAGCTTACGAGATTTCTGTTGAGTTTTGTGTTGTGAAGTTTTCAAGTTTTGGGTGAAATCTTTTGATGGATTGTGGAACAAGGAGTGGCAAGAGCCTAAGCTTTGGGATGCCCATGGCACCCCCAAGATAATCGAAGGACACCAAAAAGTCAAAGCTTGGGGATACCCCGGAAGGCATCCTCTCTTTCGTCTACTTCCATCGGTAACTTTATTTGGAGCTATATTTTTATTCACCACATGATATGTGTTTTGCTTGGAGCGTCTTGTATGATTTGAGTGTTTGCTTTTTAGTTTACGACAATCATCCTTGCTGTACACACCTTTTGAGAGAGCCATACATGAATTGGAATTTGTTAGAATACTCTATGTGCTTCACTTATATCTTTTGAGCTTTATAGTTTTGCTCTAGTGCATCACTTAGATCTTTTAGAGCACGGTGGTGGATTTGTTTTATAGAAACTATTGATCTCTCATGCTTCACTTAAATTATTTTGAGAGTCTTAAATAGCATGGTAATTTGCGTAAAAATCTTAATATGCTTGGTATTCAAGATTTGTAAAACTTTCTTTTGAGTGCGTTGAATACTAAGAAAAGTTTGATGCTTGATAATTGTTTTGAGATATGGAGGTGATAATATCAAAGTCGTGCTAGTTGAGTAGTTGTGAATTTGAGAAATGCTTGTGTTGAAGTTTGCAAGTCCCGTAGCATGCACGTATGGTAAACGTTATGTAACAAATTTGAAACATGAGGTGTTATTTGATTGTCCTCCTTATGAGTGGCGGTCGGGGACGAGCGATGGTATTTTCCTACAAATCTATCCCCCTAGGAGCATGCGCGTAATGCTTTGGTTTTTGATGGCTTGTAGATTTTTGCAATAAGTATATGAGTTCTTTATGACTAATGTTAAGTCCATGGATTATACGCACTCTCACCCTTCCATCATTGCTAGCCTCTTCGGTACCGTGCATTGCCCTTTCTCACATTGAGAGTTGGTGCAAA
The DNA here is from genome assembly GCF_056163025.1 of Triticum urartu. Taxonomy (NCBI): domain Eukaryota; kingdom Viridiplantae; phylum Streptophyta; class Magnoliopsida; order Poales; family Poaceae; genus Triticum; species Triticum urartu. Next base: position 617,367,142 of record NC_141876.1, read on the forward strand.
CTTCGCCGGCGCATCCAAACCCCGTGATATGATACGCTCTTTCACACATAAACCTTCTTATATCTTCCTCAAAACAGCCACCATACCTACCTATTATGGCATTTCCATAGCCATTCCGAGATATATTGCCATGCAACTTTCCACCATTCCGTTCATCATGACACATTCATCATTGTCATATTGCTAGCATGATCATGTAGTTGACATAGTATTTGTGGCAAAGCCACCGTTCATAATTCTTTCATACATGTCACTCTTGGTTCATTGCATATCCCGGTACACCGCCGGAGGCATTCATATAGAGTCATACTTTGTTCTAATATCGAGTTGTAATCATTGAGTTGTAAATAGAAAGAAGTCTGATGATCATCATTCAATAGAGCATTGTCCCAATAAAAAAAAGAAAGGCCAAAGAAAAAAAAGAAGGCCCCAAAAAATATATATATAAATAAAAAGGGGCAATGCTACTATCTTTTTTTCCACACTTGTGCTTCAAAGTAGCACCATAATCTTCATGATAGAGAGTCTCTTGTTTTGTCACTTTCATACACTAGTGGGAATTTTTCATTATAGAACTTGGCTTGTATATTCCAACGATGGGCTTCCTCAAATGCCCTAGGTCTTCGTGAGCAAGCAAGTTGGATGCACACCCACTTAGTTTCTCTTGTTGAGCTTTCATACATTTATAGCTCTAGTGCATCCGTTGCATGGCAATCCCTACTCCTTGCATTAACATCAATCAATGGGCATCTCCATAGCTCATTGATTAGCCTCGTTGATGTGAGATCTTCTCCTTTTTTGTCTTCTCCACATAACCCCCATCATCATATTCTATTCCACCCATAGTGTTATATCCATGGCTCACGCTCATGTATTGCGTGAAGGTTTATAAGTTTGAGATTATTAAAGTATGAAACAATTGCTTGGCTTGTCATCAGGGTTGTGCATGATGAGAGCATTCTTGTGTGACAAAAATGGAGCATGACTAAACTATATGATTTTGTAGGGATGAACTTTCTTTGGCCATGTTATTTTGAGAAGACATAATTGCTTAGTTAGTATGCTTGAAGTATTATTATTTTTATGTCAATATGAACTTTTGTCTTGAATCTTTCGGATCTGAATATTCATGCCACAATTAAGAAAAATTACATTGAAATTATACCAAGTAGCACTCCGCATCAAAAATGCTTTTTTACCATTTACCTACTCGAGGACGAGCAAGAATTAGGCTTGGGGATGCCTGATACGTCTCCAACGTATCTATAATTTTTGATTGCTCCATGCTATATTATCTACTGTTTTGGACCATATTGGGCTTTATTTTCCATTTGTATATTACTCTTGGGACTAACCTATTAACCGGAGGCCCAGCCCAGAATTGTTGTTTTTTGCCTATTTCAGTGTTTCGAAGAAACGGAATATCCAACGGAGTCCAAACGGAATGATACCTTCGGGAACGTGATTTTCTCATCAGATATGATCCAGGAGACTTGGACCCTCCATCAAGAAAGAAGAGAGGCGGTCACGACGGTGGAGGGCGCCCCCTCCCCCCGAGGGCGCGCCCCCTGCCTCATGGGCCCCTCGAAGCTCCACCGACGTACTCCTTCCTCCTATATATACCTACGTACCCCCAAACGATCAGATACGGAGCCAAAAACCTAATTCCACTGCCGCAACCTTCTGTACCCATGAGATCCCATCTTGGGGCCTGTTCCGGAGCTCTGCCGGAAGGGGAATCCACCATGGAGGGCTTCTACATCATCACCATAGCCCCTCCGATGAAGTGTGAGTAGTTTACTTCAGACCTTCGGGTCCGTAGTTAGTAGCTAGATGGCTTCTTCTCTCTTTTTGGATCTCAATACAATGTTCTCCCTGAGGGAGTCCTGGATTAGGGGGTGTTCGAGTAGCCGGACTATACCTTCGCCGGACTCCTGGACTATGAAGATACAAGATTGAAGACTCCGTCCCGCATCCGGATGGGACTTTCCTTGGCGTGGAAGGCAAGCTAGGCGATGCCGATACTCAAGATCTCCTACCATTGTAACCGACTCTGTGTAACCCTAACCCTATCCGGTGTCTATATAAACCGGAGGGTTCTAGTCCGTAGGACAACCATCTTCATAGACAATCATACCATAGGCTAGCTTCTAGGGTTTAGCCTCCTTGATCTCGTGGTAGATCTACTCTTGTACTACCCATATCATCAATATTAATCAAGCAGGAGTAGGGTATTACCTCCATCGAGAGGGCCCGAACCTGGGTAAAAACATTGTGTCCCTTGTCTCCTGTTACCATCCGGCCTTGACGCACAGTTCGGGACCCCCTACCCGAGATCCGCCGGTATTGACACCGACATTGGTGCTTTCATTGAGAGTTCCTCTGTGTCGTCGCAATCAGGAAGGATGCCTTTTCCCGTCTTTAAAGATGGCGCCGTGACTAAGGGAGCCTTGGCTGTCGGCCAAACCCTCCGGCTAGGCGGTTTTCTCATGACCGCCTGTTCGGCCGTTGCGCCGACGATGACCTCTCGGGTCATCGAAAGCAACCTTCACGTCAGCTCAGAGCTTGTCGAGCAGCTAGATCCGATGGAGCTCTCTTCCGTGAATGAGCTCTTGGATCGCATCGCCGCCCTGGGGGTCGCTACGGATTACGACCGGATTGGGCTTAAACCCGATCTAAGAGAAATTAAATCTCCCAGGCCACTCACCACGTCGCCGTGATAGAGGCGCAGTGCGGCGACACCTCATCTATTTTAAGATTCAGCTATGTCCGAATTCCCGACCCATCCAAGCCGGATACCCGCGGAGGGGAGGATGTAACTCAAGACCTGAGCTTAGAATCAGGCAACGGGCTAGATTCATTGGACAATATCCAAGAGTCCGGACTTCAGAGTTCGGAAACTCTTCGGCCTCCGAATCTTAGATCGGGTGAGGTTTCAGATTCAACGCCACCCACCGGCCCGAACATAAGCGATGTTTCCCAAATCAGGCAAAAGCCCGAGGAAACAGTACATCATTACTGGGCCAGATTCCTCCTGGTTATGAACAGGATAAAGGACTGCCGCGAGGGAGACGCAATTTCAATCTTTTGCAGTAATTGCACGGACGAGGGAATCCTTAACGCCATAAGTCGCCGTGATATTACACGCTTTGCGGACTTGGCATCCATAGTACAAAAGTACTGTGTGATAGAAAGTGCCCGGAAAACCGAAATAAAATTTTGGGATAACCCGGCCTTGAATAGCAATCCCGTCCGAACTAAGAGGGTGCATCATAATAAGACACCCGGGTTAAATATCAAAAAGCCAAAACCCTCTTCAGGGCATGGAACCGTACTGGAAAGGTGGCTGGATGGACCCTGTAGAATTCACAGTACGGAGGACGCCACACCAACTCACAGCCTTAGAGCATGTTGGATACTCCGGCAGGTGGCCAAAATTGGCGAAGACCTCCTAATTTCGGAGGCCGCAAAAAGCCAGCCCGAGGGTACCAGTACCGTTCTCATAGTCTTCGAGACATTCACATCAAATAATACGTGAAAAAGAGCACTCCGCACCCTCACCGAAGTCTATCAAGTAGCAACAATAAACCCATGGAGCGACACTGCTATTACCTTCAACGCGAGTGACGAACCTAAATTCCGAACAGCCCGAGCGCCAGCCGGATTGGTCCTCAGTCCCATAGTGCATGGCTCTCGCCTCACAAAGGTACTCATGGATGGAGGCAGCGGATTGAACCTCATTTATGAGGAAACCCTCCAAAAGATGGAAATAGACTGGAACCGCATCGAGCGAAGCAGCACAACCTTTAGAGGAATAATCCCCAGTCAGGAAGCGCGCTGCACAGGAAAGATCACACTAGATGTGGTGTTCGGCACGCCGGATAATTACAGGTCCGAAGAAGTCACGTTCCAGGTGGCCCCGTTCAAAATCGGATATCACGCTATATATTAGGACGGGAGGCATTCACAGTCTTCCAAGCCATACCCCATTACGGGTACATGAAACTCAAGATGCCTGGGCCAAACGGAATTATCACTCTCGCTAGTGATCCGGACGTAGCACTCTGCGCCAAAAACAAGACAGCCGCATTGGCCCTTGAGGCACTATCCGAAGCCTTAGCGGCCGAGGAACTGACTGCGCTGCGCTCCACGGTTAACAGGGATGAGGTGATACTCGATAAGAGATCCAAATCCACATCCTTCAAACCAGCGGACGAAATAGTCAAATTCCAGGTCCATCCAACGGACCCCAATAAAACAGCTTCGATCGGGGCACGACTGAACCCTGATGTAGACGCCGCACTGCGAGAGTTCCTACGAGAGAACTGGGACATTTTTGCTTGGCACCCTTCAGACATGCCAGGAATCCCACGCGGGCTAGCCGAACACAGCCTAAACATCCTAAAAGGATTCAAACCTATCAAAAAAGCCCTTCGGCATTTTTCCGAACCGAAGAGACAGGCTATGAGAGAGGAGCTACCAAGTTATTGGAGGCCGGATTCATCAAAGACATAAAACATCTGGACTGGCTAGCAAACCTGGTGATGGTACCAAAGAAGGACAAATCATGGCGCCTGTGTGTCGATTTTAAAGACCTCAATAAGGCTTGCCCTAAGGATCCCTTCCCCCTCCCCCGTATCGATCAAATTATCGATGCCACAGCAGGACACGATTCGTTGTGTTTCCTCGACGCATACTCCGGTTACCATCAAATCAAGATGGCAGAATCAGACCAAGCCGCAACGGCATTCATCACACCATACGGCCCATTCTGCTTCAACACAATGCCCTTCGGACTAAAAAACGCCGGCGGAACATATCAGCGCATGATCCAAACATGTCTGGCAAACCAGATCGGCAAAACAGTGGAGGCGTACGTGGATGATGTGGTCGTCAAATAAAGACATGTCGAATCTCTAGTAGACGACTTGAGGCTTACATTCGATAACCTCCGAAAATACGACATCAAGCTCAACCCGGAAAAATGCGTTTTTGGCGTCCCAGCCGGAAAACTCTTGGGCTTCATTGTATCCGGTAGAGGAATCGAAGCAAATCCGGCCAAAATTCGAGCTTTGTCACAACTGGATATCCCAAAAGACCTCAAACAAATACAAAAATTAACCGGATGCGTGGCGGCTCTAAGCCGCTTCATCTCTCGCTTGGGAGAAAAGGCACTGCCCCTTTATCGCCTCCTTCGGCGCACCGAACACTTCGAGTGGACGGATGCCGCCATGGCCGGACTCGACGAAATAAAGGCCATATTGGCAACAAACCCAGTCCTGGCCACGCCGAACACCGGCGAACCAATCCTATTGTACATTGCGGCAACACACCAAGTTGTCAGCGCAGTGCTCGTCGTCGAGGGGGAAACGGACGGACACAAATTCCCCCTTCAAAGGCCGGTCTACTACATGTCTACTGTCCTCACTCCATGCAAATCACGGTACCCGCATTATCAAAAGATTGCATACGCGGTATTCATGGCATCCCGAAAGCAACGACACTACTTTCAAGAGTGTTCGATAACAGTAGCCTCGGAAGTACCACTGAACGACATTATCAACAACCGCGATGCAACGGGCCGGATTGCAAAATGGGCCATTGAGCTCCTCCCGTTCGATATAACCTATAAGCCACGGCGAGCTATCAAATCGCAAGTTTTGGCCGACTTCGTCGCAGAATGGACGGAGGTCGAACTCCCTAAAGAGTACGGCACATACTCAAACTGGATTATGCACTTCGACGGCTCCAAAATGTTGGCAGGACTGGGGGCTGGCGTCGTTTTGACGTCCCCCACAGGAGACACAGTCCAATATGTACTCCAAATTATGTACACGGACTCCAACAATGCAGCCGAATATGAGGCCCTTCTACATGGTCTCCGGATGGCAGTATCCATGGGCATTCAACGCCTAGAGGTACGCGGGGACTCAAACCTCGCGATATCCCAAGTAAATGGCGACTTCGACGCCAAGCACCCAAAAATGGCAGCTTACTGCAATGCCGTCCTAAAAATGTCAGCTTGGTTCGAGGGGCTGGAGTTTCACCATGTAGCCCGAGAAAACAATCAAGCAGCGGACGTCCTGGCACGCATCGGAGCAAAACGAGATGCAGTCCCCCCCCCCAACATCTTTTTGGAGATATTATTCAAGCCATCTGTAGCATGGGAGGGGGAACCCGCAGATAACAGTCCGGACCCAACAGCACCACTCGACGCCGAACACTCTGACACAATTGGAGGCTCTGCCACCGAAATTACACCTTCAGCCCACGTAATAATGGCGGTCATCGCCCCGTGGACAGAACCATTCCTGGCCTACCTTAGTAGGCAGGAACTCCCAGAGGACCAAAATGAGGCACGCTGCATAGTGCGGCGATCTAAAGCCTATAAAGTCCATGAGGGAGAGCTGTACAAGAAAAGCACTACCGGAGTCCTTCAAAGGTGCATCTCCGAAGAGGAAGGGCGGAACCTTCTGGCCGAAATTCACGCCGGACTTGGTGGCCATCACGCCGGACTTGGTGGCCATCATGCCGTTGCCCGGTCCCTTGTTAGCAAGGCTTTCCGTACAGGCTTTTATTGGCCGACGGCCCGGGCAGACGCTCAGGACTTAGTCCAACGATGCGTTGGTTGCCAACTTTTTGCCAACCAAAGCCACATGCCACCCACCGCACTACAAACTATCCCCATTACCTGGCCTTTTGCGGTCTGGGGGCTTGACATGGTCGGACCCCTTAAAGGTGGGACCCACAAGAAAAAATACCTACTGGTCATGGTGGACAAGTTCACCAAATGGATAGAAGCCAAGCCTGTTAAGACGGCCGAATCCGGACCAGTGATAGACTTCATATCCAGGGTCGTACACCGTTACAGCGTCCCCCACAGCATCGTCACTGATAACGGCATGAACTTCACGGCCGACGAGGTAAAACTCTGGTGTAAAAACATGGGCATCAAGCTCGATTATGCTTCTGTCTATCACCCACAAACTAACGGCCAGGTCGAGCGTGCAAATGGTCTTATTATGAGCGGCATCAAACCTAGATTAGTGCGGTCCCTTAAGGAATCTAATACGCACTGGGTGGAGGAGCTTGACTCCGTACTTTGGGGGCTGCGGACCACACCGAATCGCACCACCGGATACACACCGTTCTTCATGGTGTACGGCGCAGAGGCAGTTCTGCCCTGTGACATAATTCATGACTCACCTCGAGTGCGCATGTACGAAGAAAGAGAAGCCGAGCTCGATCGGCAGGACAGTTTGGACGCTTTGGAGGAGGAGCGCGATGTGGCAAAAGCCCGTTCCGCATTCTATCAACAACAGGCTCGAAGATATCAAAGCAGAGAAGTACGGGCCAAAAATTATAACATTGGCGAACTAGTTCTACGCTTGCCGGACAAGAAAAAGGACAAGCTCAAGCCCAGGTGGGAAGGTCCCTTCATAATTGACCAAGTCCTGACCGGTGGGGCGTACCGCCTGCGAGATGCGTCGGATAACCGACTCGAGCTGAACCCATGGAACGCAGCCCGTCTCCGAAGATTCTATGCCTAGCGCCGGACTCTGTGTTCGTCTCCTTCCTCTGTCCACTTTTTACATTTTTTTCTGTCTTATATTTCTCTCCTTCCCCTCTTTTTCTTTTATAGCCCTTAAAGGCTCATCAAGTGATGCGCTACTCGCGCTCATTAAACCTGGGGGCTTCTTTAACAGAAGCTTATTTATACGGGCTTCACGCCCTACACATGTGTCAAACTTCCGCATGTACCTTTTTCTTCACCATTATATGCATCGATATGACTTAAGTTTTGGCCAAGCTGGGTTGCCTGGCTCCTGTGCTTACCCCTACGTTCCCGATTGTTCGGCTAGGAGGTAAAGGGAGCACCTCTGCGATTGTTATGTTGGAAATATGCCCTAGAGGCAATAATAAATTGGTTATTATTATATTTCCTTGTTCATGATAATCGTTTATTATCCATGCTATAATTGTATTGATAGGAAACTCAGATACATGTGTGGATACATAGACAACACCATGTCCCTAGTAAGCTTCTAGTTGACTAGCTCGTTGATCAATAGATGGTTACGGTTTCCTGACCATGGACATTGGATGTCGTTGATAACAGGATCACATCATTAGGAGAATGATGTGATGGACAAGACCCAATCCTAAGCCTAGCACAAAGATCATGTAGTTCGTATGCTAAAGCTTTTCTAATGTCAAGTATCATTTCCTTAGACCATGAGATTGTGCAACTCCCGGATACCGTAGGAGTGCTTTGGGTGTACCAAACGTCACAACGTAACTGGGTGACTATAAAGGTGCACTATGGGTATCTCCGAAAGTGTCTGTTGGGTTGGCACAAATCGAGACTGGGATTTGTCACTCCGTGTAAACGGAGAGGTATCTCTGGGCCCACTCGGTAGGACATCATCATAATGTGCACAATGTGATCAAGGAGTTGATCACGGGATGATGTGTTACAGAACGAGTAAAGAGACTTGCCGGTAACGAGATTGAACAAGGTATTGGGATACCGACGATCGAATCTCGGGCAAGTATCGTACCGCTAGACAAAGGGAATTGTATGCGGGATTGATTAAGTCCTTGACATCGTGGTTCATCCGATGAGATCATCGTGGAACATGTGGGAGCCAACATGGGTATCCAGATCCCGCTGTTGGTTATTGACCGGAGAACGTCTCGGTCATGTCTGCATGTCTCCCGAACCTGTAGGGTCTACACACTTAAGGTTCGATGACGCTAGGGTTATAAAGAAAGTTTGTATGTGGTTACCGAATGTTGTTCGGAGTCTCGGATCAGATCCCGGACGTCACTAGGAGTTCCGGAATGGTCCAGAGGTAAATATTTATATATGGGAAGTCCGGTTTTGGTCACCGGAAAGGTTTTGGGGTTTATCGGTAATGTACCGGGACCACCGGAGGGGTCCGGGGGTCCACCGGGGGGGCCATGGGCCCCAGAGGCATACATGGGCCAAGTGTGAGAAGGCACCAGCCCCTAGGTGGGCTGGGGCGCTTCCCACTAAGGCCCATGCGCCTAGAAGGGGAGAGGGGGCAAACCCTAAGGGCAGATGGGCCCTAAGGCCCATACTCCCTGCGCCTCCCTCTCCTCCCCCCTTGTGGCCGCCACCCATAGATGGTTTTGGGGCTGCCTCCCCTCTAGGGGTGGGAACCCTAGAGGGGGCGCACCCTCCTCCCCTTCCCCTATATATATGAGGCCTAGGGGCTGCCCAATACACGCGATCTGATCTCTGCCTGTTGGTGCAGCCCTCCCTCTCTTTCTCCTCATATCTCGCGGTGCTTGGCGAAGCCCTGCAGGATTGCCACGCTCCTCCATCACCACCACGCCGTTGTGCTGCTGCTGGATGGAGTCTTCCTCAACCTCTCCCTCTCTCCTTGCTGGATCAAGGCATGGGAGACGTCACCGGGTTGTACGTGTGTTGAACGCGGAGGTGTCGTCCGTTCGGCACTAGGATCATCGATGATTTCGATCACGACGAGTACGACTCCATCAACCCCGTTCTCTTGAACGCTTCCGCGCGCGATCTACAAGGTTATGTAGATCCACTCCTTCCTCGTTGCTAGATGACTCCATAGATTGATCTTGGTGACACGTAGGAAAATTTTGAATTTCTGCTACGTTCCCCAATAGTGGCATCATGAGCTAGGTCTATGTGTAGTTTCTATGCACGAGTAGAACACAAAGTAGTTGTGGGCGTTGATTTTGTTCAATATGCTTGCCGTTACTAGTCCAATCTTGATTCGGTGGCATTATGGGATGAAGCGGCCCGGACCGACCTTACACGTACTCTTACGTGAGACTGGTTCCACCGACTGACATGCACTAGTTGCATAAGGTGGCTAGCGGGTGTCTGTCTCTCCCACTTTAGTCGGATCGGATTCGATGAAAAGGGTCCTTATGAAGGGTAAATAGCAATTGGCATATCACGTTGTGGTTTTTGCGTAGGTAAGAAACGTTCTTGCTAGAAACCCATAGCAGCCACGTAAAACATGCAAACAACAATTAGAGGATGTCTAACTTGTTTTTGCAGGGTATGCTATGTGATGTGATATGGCCAAAAGGATGTGATGAATGATATATGTGATGTATGAGATTGATCATGTTCTTGTAATAGGAATCACGACTTGCATGTCGATGAGTATGACAACCGGCAGGAGCCATAGGAGTTGTCTTAATTTATTTATGACCTGCGTGTCAACTTAAACGTCATGTAATTACTTTACTTTATTGCTAAAGCGTTAGCCATAGTAGTAGAAGTAATAGATGACGAGACAACTTCAAGAAGACACGATGATGGAGATCATGATGTCATGCCGGTGACGTTGATGATCATGGAGCCCCGAAGATGGAGATCAAAAGGAGCAATATGATATTGGCCATATCATGTCACTATTTGATTGCATGTGATGTTTATCATGTTTTTGCATCTTGTTTACTTAGAACGACGGTAGTAAATAAGATGATCCCTCATAATAGTTTCAAGAAAGTGTACCCCCTAACTGTGCACCGTTGCGACAGTTCATTGTTTCGAAGCACCACGTGATGATCGGGTGTGATAGATTCTAACGTTCACATACAACGGGTGTAAGACAGATTTACACACGCGAAACACTTAGGTTGACTTGACGAGCCTAGCATGTGTACAGACATGGCCTCGGAACACAGAAGACCGAAAGGTCGAGCATGAGTCGTATGGTAGATACGATCAACATGAAGATGTTCACCGATGTTGACTAGTCCGTCTCACGTGATGATCGGACACGGCCTAGTTGACTCGGATCATGTAATCACTTAGATGACTAGAGGGATGTCTATCTGAGTGGGAGTTCATAAGATGAACTTAATTATCCTGAACATAGTCAAAAGATCTTGGCAAATTATGTCGTAGCTCGCGCTTCAGTTCTACTATTTAGATATGTTCCTAGAGAAAATTTAGTTGAAAGTTGATAGTAACAATTATGCGGACTAGGTCCGTAAACTGAGGATTGTCCTCATTGCTTCATAGAAGGCTTATGTCCTTAATGCACAGCTCAGTGTGCTGAACCTCGAACGTTGTCTATGGATGTTGCGAACATCTGACATACACATTTTGATAACTACGTGATAGTTCAGTTAAACGGTTTAGAATTGAGGCACCGAAGACGTTTTGGAACGTCGTGAAACATATGAGATGTTTCGAGGGCTGAAATTGGAATTTCAGGCTCGTGCCCACGTCAAGAGGTATAAGACCTCCGACGATTTTCTTAGCCTGCAAACTAGGGGAGAAAAGCTCAATTGTTGAGCTAGTGCTCAGATTGTCTGAGTACAACAATCATTTGAATCGAGTGGGAGTTGATCTTCCAGATAAGATAGTGATGTTTCTCCGAAGTCATTACCACCAAGCTGCTAGAGCTTCGTGATGAACTATAATATATCAGGGACATATATGATGATCCTTGAGATATTCGCGATGTTTGACACCAAAGTAGAAATCAAGAAGGAGCATCAATTGTTGATGGTTGGTGAAACCACTAGTTTCAAGAAGGGCAAGGGCAAGAAGGGATACTTCATGAAACGGCAATTCAGCTGCTGCTCTAGTGAAGAAACCCAAGGTTGAACCCAAACCCGAGACTAAGTGCTTCTGTAATAAGGGGAACAGCCACTGGAGCGGAATTACCCTAGATACTTGGTAGATGAGAAGGCTGGCAAAGTCGATAGAAGTATATTGAATATACATTGTGTTAATGTGTACTTTACTAGTACTCCTAGTAGCACCAGGGTATTAGATACCGGTTCGGTTGCTAAGTGTTAGTAACTCGAAATAAAAGCTACGGAATAAACAGAGACTAGCTAAAGGTGAGCTGACGATATGTGTTGGAAGTGTTTCCAATGTTGATATGATCAAGCATCGCACGCTCCCTCTACCATCGAGATTGGTGTTTGCGTTGAGCATAGACATGATTGGATTATGTCTATCGCAATACGGTTATTCATTTAAGGAGAATAACAGTTACTCTGTTTATTTGAATAATACCTTCAATGGTCTTACACCTAAAATGAATGGTTTATTGAATCTCGATCGTAGTGATACACATGTTCATGCCAAAAGATAGTAATGATAGTACCACCTACTTGTGGCACTGCCACGTAAGTCATATCGGTATAAAACGCATGAAGAAGCTCCATGTTGATGGATCTTTGGGCTCACTCGTTTTTGAAAAGTTTGAGACATGCGAGCCATGTCTATTGGTGTATATGCATGAAGAAACTCCATGCAAATGGACCGTTTGGACTCACTTGATTTTGAATCACTTGAGACATGCAAATCATACCACATGGGCAAGATGACTGAAAGCCTCGTTTTCAGTAAAATGGAACTAGAAAGCAACTTGTTGGAAGAAATACATTTTGATGTGTGCAGTCCAATGAGTGCTGAGGCATGTAGTGGATATCGTTATGTTCTTACTTCACAGATGATTTGAGTAGATGTTGAGTATATTTACTTGATGAATCACGAGTCTGAATTATTGAAAGGTTCAAGTAATTTCAGGGTGAAGTTGAAAGATCGTCGTGACAAGAGGATAAAATATCTATGATATGATCATAGAGATGAATATCTGAATTACGAGTTTGGCACAGAATTAAGACATTGTGGAAATTGTTTCACAACTAATACAGCCTGGAACACCATAGTGTGATGGTGTGTCTGAACATCATAACTGCACCCTATTGGATATGATGCAAACCATGATGTCTCTTATCGAATTACCACGATAGTTTATGGGTGTAGCGACCCGACCCAATGGATCAAGTCTCTGTGCTTAGGTGTCATCCCTGGATCAGTATGCTGACACACACAGTACTCGAAGGATTTATAACAGAGGTAAATCACATGTATAAAGTAACGTAAATACTATTATCTCAATCCAAATAGCGGAAGCAACAAGGTTGTGGATTCCCATCAACACCAACGGCAAAGTTGAGTGTAGAAATCGTAACCCTAACGTATCACTTACTCGTCGTAAGAAACCTGCAACATGAGACGTTGCAGCCCGAAACGGGTCAGTACATTGAATGTACTGGCAAATTCACACCATAGAGAAAATGATGAACAATGGCTATCACTACATGCATATTTGGCTGGTGGAAAAGCTCTAGGGTTATAAGGTTTTTGCGAAAAGCCAATTTTTCCCTACTGCAAAGGAATAAATTTATTTAACTATCATGGTGGTTGTGAAACATTGAGAATGGTTGACAGCATTCTCAATCCCAATTAAAAATAATTAAAACCCAACAACATTAATTAGAAGTAACATGATGAGATCAACAGGATAATCCAAGAACTAGATACTCAAGATGTCCATAACCGGGGCCACGGCTAATCGTGATTAGTTTATACACTCTGTAGAGGTTTGTGCACTTTTCCCCACAAGACTCGATCGCCTCTGTTTGGTTTCTCGCACTACATGGTGTTTGAGAAGACAGATGACCGAGACATAGTCTTTCAGAAGCGCTAGCACCTTACGATCGGGTAGACCGTACCACCTACATCCCCTACATCTGCTAGTCTACCACTGTAAGAGTTCTCACAACTTAGTCAACTATGCCAGAGCCCATAATGGCTTGTGGCTGCACACGGAAGTTTCTAGCATGAAAGATCTTATGATCCCTTTGAGCCTGGGTGGCGGTCCGAAAAAAACAGGCAAGTCCTGATAGACATCAGGTGCCTCAATCCACCCAAATGTGTGTTTAAGTTGCCACCTTAGATAAACCTTTTAAATTATTAACTCACATCTGTCATGGATATCACTCACCCAATCCACGTCTACTAGCATAGCATGGCATAATAAGCAAACGTAGAAGTAACTCCCAAAGGTTTCATAATAAACAGGTAATAGGTACTACCTCATCTACTTCCCATCCCACAATTTAATTAGATCCTAATCATGCAATGTGAGAGGATTGATCTAATGCAATAAAACATGGGTCGTAGAAAAGGTATGATCAAAGTGTTACTTGCCTGCAATGTTGATGAAGATGATTCGCACTCAAAACTCTTGATAGATCTACTCGTCACACCCCAGTCAATCTATCGTAAGAAAGCAATAGTAACCACACAATAAGTACTCATCTAATGCACAAGTAAAACTCGAACGAGAGAACGAACCAGAAAGTTCAACTTAAGAACTCCGGTTGCAAAGAAAGAACGAACCGAACAAACGACGGAAAACAAACGGCGGAAGAAAACAACTCGGTTCTAGCAAGTTGAAACTAGGTCAAATTTTACCATAGCAAAAACTTGTTCAAGTTGATTAGACGGAACGGCGGTTTCAAGACGAAACACCAGGCGCTTGAATCACCTGATTCCGATAAACGGGCGAGAAGATAAACTAGAACGAAGATCGGATCTGAGATCGCGATCGTGGAATAAATCCGACGAAAATAAAGAGACGAATGGTTAAACGAACGGGCGTCGTTAACCGGGAATAATCGGTGATCACGTTCGTTGAGACGAACGGTCCAAAAGAAGAACGAAAACCGATCTAGGGTTTTCGGAAAAGAAACCGAAAAAGAAAACGGAAAACCGATCTAGGGTTTCGGAAAAGAAACCGAAACGAAGAATCGGAGAGAAAAGTCGGAAAAGAAAACCGGAACGGTTTCTTTTAAAAGAACCGAACCGCGGGGAAGAAAAAGAGAGGCGCGGGGCAACCTCCGGCGAGGCGGGGCGAACGGTGGCGACGGCGGCGTGCTAGGGCGGCGGCGGCGGGTGAGGGGCGCGGGGTGGGGCGCGGCTTGGGGAGGAGAGGGGGTTTGGGTTTTTGGTGTGAGGAGAGGAGGGGGTCTATGGGGGTATTTATATAGGTGAGAGGGGGGGTTTACTTGGGGTAGGGGGCCAGAAAAAGAGAGGAAAAAGGAAAACGAAACAAAGGAAAAAGGGCTAGCCTAGAGTCCTACTAGGACTCGGCTAAGAGGCGAGGCGGCGGCTGCCTGGCTGCCTGCGCCTGGCGCACGCGCGCAGGGGCTGGGGCGCAGCGGCTGGCTGGGCCTTGGCCTGGCTGGCCTGCGAATTTTTTTTAAAACAGTTTCGCGCGCAGAAAAACACAGAAAAGAAAATCTAAACGGGCTCCAAAAATTCTAAAGTAAATTTTCCCCGACTCCTAAAAATGAGCCGAAAAAAATGAACTTTTCTCCGTACCTAATATGCAATTTTTGAAAACACGCATTTTTTCCTATCCAAATAAAATGCAACCAAAACTCCGGCAAACAAAAATTGATTTATCCATTAGATCTTCATTTTTCCTCACTTTTGGGAAAGTCATATTATTCCCTCTCTTATATTTTTGATATCGGAAAAATTATTGAAGATGAAATAAATAAATCAAATGACCCTTTTTTCAAATTTGAGAAAACTCTCAAATATGAAAATAACGAAATCTCCAACTCTCTCCGAAGGTCCTTGAGTTGCGTGAAATTTCTAGGATCGACCAAAATGGAAGAGAATAAGATATGCATGATGATCTAATGTATAACATTCCAAATTGAAAATAAATTCAAAAGAACTTCGAATTTAGTTCTTTGAAACTCCCAACTCATATTTCATATAATTTGAAGAAGTCATTTTATCTTCTCTCGTGAAAATCATTGAGTTGCATAAAGTTTCAGAATTGAAAATATTTTCAAATGAAATTCAAATATTTTCAAAAACCCTTCTCATTTAATTTAAATGGAAGAAGTCATATCATCTTCGCTCAAGGGTTTTGTGTTTTGAAAAGCATTTGAATTCATGGAGATCAGAAAGCAAATATGAAAGTTTGGGAAAGTCCTTTTATTCCCTCTCATTTAACCTTCAAAAAGGGTTCGAATTTCACTCAATTTCACGCAATAAATCAAAAAATCAATCAATTCTATCTATTTATTATAACATTCCAAAATTTAGAATTTTGGGATGTTACAAACCTACCACCCTTAAAATGAATCTCGTCCTCGAGATTCGGAGAGGCTAGAAAGAAATAGGTTAGGGTTTGGGGGTCTCCTCAAAATCCATGGATCATCACACGGGGTCTGGGGTGCTACCACCCCTAGAAGCATGGTTACTGTTCCATCAAAACTCATATACTCCATCCTTATTCTTGACAGTGTCGGTCTTCTCAGATCCTCGAGAAAATTCCTTCTCTGAGCTCTTCCGGTAGTGGCATAACATTTTCCTTAATTCTTCTGTCCTTTCCTCTTGGTAAGGTTATTTCGAGATTGGGTCTTCTTAGCTGACGGGTCTAGCGCCAAAACTAAAGAACTATCGATATCTCATGGTGGTCAACAATGTATGGTTTCTCCTGCAGGAAATGGGTCTTGGTTGATTCTCACCGTATAACCTACGGTTGGCACAACTGCCGTGTACAAGGGAAAAATACTTATACCATTCTAAGGTGTAAACAAGGTTTAATATCGCCGTCTCTCTACTATAGGTAAGTCACTCAGATTTACCATCCCATATAGCAAGGCGAATAATAAGAGTAAGTCGGTATGGTGATCAATCCATCCCGCACCCAAATAATTACCTTGTATACGGTTTAGCGAATCTCGCATTCTAACACTCGGTCATCCTCACAAGCATTGTAGAATTTCTCTCGTCGACGAACCAAGTTCGGAATAATCCATTGATTCTGCAAGCCAGACAAACATCTATCGTTCCTTCACAACTCTCAAGTTTTGCGTAAACTCCTATAAGATCGTCTATCGGCAAAGGTATATCCTCTTCCAGGGTCCTTCCTTCAGCAAGAATGTGCTTGCTTCTTGGCAGGTTTTGGAGCCTGTGGGTTATAGCCCATCTCCTCACTTGTAGTCCTTGAACTTATCATTGGGCAACTGATCATTATTCCAACTTCCAACTTCCTAAATCCATCCAATTGTACTATCTTCCTTCCTTCTATTGGCACCAAACTAGGACATGATTACTCAGACTCATCATGGAGTTTCCATTGATCCATAATTCTGACATCATTTCTCCTTTATATCCAATAGTAATTTATCTCTCCATCCTCGTGGGATATCCCTCATACTGAGATAAAAACTTATACTTATGACGTCCATATTCCACTTCCGGGAACATCATTATCCTTTCCGCGGTCAAGCGTCCTTACAGGGAATATTGGCCATCTCTGCATGGCACTTCTTCAACAGGGAAACGTGAAACACATCTTGAACTCCTGACAGTCCTTCAGATGACTCCAACTTGTTGGCCACTTCTCCCATACGCTCCATAACTCGGTATGGTCCTACAATTCTCGGGGCTAACTGTCCCTTAACTCCAATCCGTTTAACTCCTCGCATAGGGGACATGCGAAGACATGCTCTGTCTCCCATTTCATAGGCTACCTCCTTGAGTTTTGAGTCTACACAACTCTTCTGCCTAGACTGAGCTACCTTCAGTCTATCTTGAACATTCTCTTCTGACTCCTTGATCACATTTGATCCAAACAACTGACGGTCTCCAACTTCATCCCACATACTCTTGGGGTATCACACATATCGAGACAAAACTCATATTCATTTTTGTCCGAAATCCACTCAGTGGAGTATCCTTATCTTTTCCAGGGGTCAACGGTTCTTACAGGGTACTACCACCCTTAAAATGCACAAATCTTCAATAGACCATATTTCTCTTATCCTCAAAAATGGTCAAACATCCTTCTTCATAGAGTAACAACTCATAAAATCCAAATCAGTACCTATGTTGCTAACTTTATTCATCCTCAAATGATTACGATCTCTCGCTTTTCCATTACATGTCTCAACTCAACACCTCAATATAAAAGAAAATGTTCTCACTTCTACTACTCCATTACTTTTGTTGCAAACTCAACTATCTAGCCCAAGTTTCCTTCTCCTTGGGGCATTCTCTGGCAAATTGCCCTGCTCCATTACAACTAAAACATATTACTTCTGACAAGTATCGAGGTTTCCTTTTTGGGAAACTGTTGAGGTAGTGTCCTGACTCCTTGCACTTGTAACAGGTGATATGACTCAGGTCCTTCCTGGAATCCAATCGGTTTCTCTTCCTTGACTTTTCCATTCCAATCAGGGCTTCAATTTCCTGTGGGTCATATTCTACTTCCCCTGTCGGGAATTCTACTAGATCCCCATTCAAACAATTTTGGGAGATGTGTCCTTCTTCCCCACATGAATAGAATGACTTGGTGCAGGGTTTAATTGGCTCTTCTTTGGGTGTGTCCTCCACATCTTCCTTCATCACAGGTTCTTCTAAACTTTCCATAAGGGCTCCTCTCGTTGCTTCTTTCTTCTGCTGGATGGTTCTTTGTACCATGGGGTAAATGTGACACTGAGCAGGGTAGTGGGTAGTCCCTTCACACAAGAAACAAGTGATCTGCCTAGTTGGGCATTCTTCAGCTAGGTGACTTCCTTCACAATTAGGGCATTCATCCTTGTGTTCTTTATGGGTGTGTCCTATTTCTCCACAAGTCTTGCAGGCGCAAGGTTTCTTCATATCCTTCCCATAAGGCTTCAAATTCTGGGACACAAGCCGAGACTTTGGCAGAGTCAACTTAAATTCTTTCCAAGTGGTTACTCCTTGCCATCCATTGATGGTTTGGTACATCCTCCACCAAGTAGCAGCACCTCTTTCAAAGCATTGAAGAGCATGTTGGGCCATATCCTTTCCGGCTATAGGGTTGTTCACCATATGATCCTCCATGTTCTGAATCCATCGGTCTGTCTCCAATTGACTCATCGGTCCAGAAAATACAAGCTCATATCCATTCATCCTCTATTGGGTCCATGGGTTTTGGGGTGAGATAAGAGAGATCAAGAGAGAGGGATGCACACAATACAAACAATGGTTTTGAAAAGAAAGATTTTTGTTGTGGCTGTCGAAAAACATCAAAGAAATGACAGCTCACAAATGTCGCATCTAACGTAGGTATATAACAGGGGTTTGGTCTTCTAAGGTCAATAAATCTTCAACGTCTCCAAACTCTTCAAGCCTTGTTCATGCCTCCAATGGCTTCTTTCGATCATGCTTGTCTTTCTCAAGTTCTTTTGCCAGATCAATCTCTGTTGACGTGAAATCTCTCGTGACATCCTTTAATATTCTGGAGTTGCATTTCAAACTTCTGGTTTCAACATCCTTCACATGAACCATGGTCATACTGTCCTTCAGTTCTTGACAATTCTCCGGTATCTCGAGGTTGTAGCTCCTCCAGCTTGGCTACTCTCATCTTTAGGATCCTGAGTTCCTCATGAAATACTTCCTTGTCTAATACGACTTCCTGGAGCTCCATTTTAAACTTCTTGATGTACTACTCCAGATCCTGGTGATACACCGGCTAGGGCTAAAACTTCATCCTTAACTCAGCATGGTGACAATAGCATCAGCGGGCGATGAAATCACGGATAACCGTGTTTCTGCTCTTGTCATTTCCATGAGCTATCTCTCCATAGTTGATATCTCCTGCCTTAGGGTTTTCCTTGACAAATCCTTGAGTTCTTAACTCTACATGCTCCGGTCTTTCTCCGATACACCTTGATCTCGGGTATTGACAACTTCCATAGTCTGCCAAGTTCCATAAGGGTAGCCTTCCTAGGTCATATAAATCTGGGAATTCTTCAGAGCCTTCAAATTCTACTTGTCTTCGGTCTTCAACCGTTGTAGTTTCCATTATCATAATGTATGGTAAAATCCTCTTCATTACGAATGGTCTTACTTGTCTGATATCCTGTACTTCTTGGAGTGCTCTCATCAGTCGAATCCTTCGTATGATCAAAAGGGAAAAGGGTATGGTCTCACTAAAGGGAATTTTTGAATAAGCTCAGAAGAGAAGAGAGGTAAAAGATCTTTTTGAAAGGGAAAGTTTTAGAGAAAAGTCTTTGCTATGGGCTTGCCAGTTTCTAGGGTCACGTCCTACAGTCAACATGTGCTCTGATACCATCTTGTAGCGACCCGACCTGAATGGATCAAGTCTCTGTGCTTAGGTGTCATCCCTGGATCAGTATGCTGACACACACAGTACTCGAAGGATTTATAACAGAGGTAAATCACATGTATAAAGTAACGTAAATACTATTACCTCAATCCAAATAGCGGAAGCAACAAGGTTGTGGATTCCCATCAACACCAACGGCAAAGTTGAGTGTAGAAATCGTAACCCTAATGTATCACTTACTCGTCGTAAGAAAGCTGCAACATGAGACGTTGCAGCCCGAAACGGGTCAGTACATTGAATGTATTGGAAAATTCACACCATAGAGAAAATGATGAACAATGGCTATCACTACATGCATATTTGGCTGGTGGAAAAGCTCTAGGGTTATAAGGTTTTTGCGAAAAGCCAATTTTTCCCTACTGCAAAGGAATAAATTTATTTAACTATCACGGTGGTTGTGAAACATTGAGAATGGTTGACCACATTCTCAATCCCAATTAAAAATAATTAAAACCCAACAACATTAATTAGAAGTAACATGATGAGATCAACAGGATAATCCAAGAACTAGATACTCAAGATGTCCATAATCGGGGACACGGCTAATCATGATTAGTTTATACACTCTGCAGAGGTTTGTGCACTTTTCCCCACAAGACTCGATCGCCTCCGTTTGGTTTCTCACACTACATGGTGTTTGAGAAGACGGATGACCGAGACATAGTCTTTCAGAAGCGCTAGCACCTTACGATCGGGTAGACCGTACCACCTACATCCCCTACATCTGCTAGTCTACCACTGTAAGAGTTCTCACAACTTAGTCAACTATGGCAGAGCCCATAATGGCTTGTGGCTGCACACGGAAGTTTCTAGCATGAAAGATCTTATGATCCCTTTGAGCCTGGGTGGCGGTCCGAAAAAAACAGGCAAGTCCTGATAGACATCAGGTGCCTCAATCCACCCACATGTGTGTTTAAGTTGCCACCTTAGATAAACCTTTTAAATTATCAACTCACATCTGTCATGGATATAACTCACCCAATCCACGTCTACTAGCATAGCATGGCATAATAAGCAAACGTAGAAGTAACTCCCAAAGGTTTCATAATAAACAGGTAATAGGTACTACCTCATCTACTTCCCATCCCACAATTTAATTAGATCCTAATCATGCAATGTGAGAGGATTGATCTAATGCAATAAAACATGGGTCGTAGAAAAGGTATGATCAAAGTGTTACTTGCCTGCAATGTTGATGAAGATGATTCGCACTCAAAACTCTTGATAGATC
Source organism: Triticum urartu (assembly GCF_056163025.1). Lineage (NCBI taxonomy): Eukaryota > Viridiplantae > Streptophyta > Magnoliopsida > Poales > Poaceae > Triticum > Triticum urartu. The sequence continues at coordinate 617,388,385 of NC_141876.1, forward strand.
TACTCGTCACACCCCAGTCAATCTATCGTAAGCAAGCAATAGTAACCACACAATAAGTACTCATCTAATGCACAAGTAAAACTCGAACGAGAGAACGAACCAGAAAGTTCAACTTAAGAACTCCGGTTGCAAAGAAAGAGCGAACCGAACAAACGACGGAAAACAAACGGCGGAAGAAAACAACTCGGTTCTAGCAAGTTGAAACTAGGTCAAATTTTACCATAGCAAAAACTTGTTCAAGTTGATTAGACGGAACGGCGGTTTCGAGACGAAACACCAGGCGCTTGAATCACCTGATTCCGATAAACGGGCGAGAAGATAAACTAGAACGAAGATTGGATCTGAGATCGCGATCGCGGAATAAATCTGACGAAAAGAAAGAGACGAACGGTTAAACGAACGGGCGTCGTTAACCGGGAATAATCGGTGATCACGTTCGTTGAGACGAACGGTCCGAAAGAAGAACGAAAACCGATCTAGGGTTTTCGGAAAAGAAACCGAAAAAGAAAACGGAAAACCGATCTAGGGTTTCGGAAAAGACACCGAAACGAAGAATCGGAGAGAAAAACCGGAAAAGAAAACTGGAACGGTTTCTTTTAAAAGAACCGAACCGCGGGGAAGAAAAAGAGAGGCGTGGGGCTACCTCCGATGAGGCGGGGCGAACGGTGGCGACGGCGGCGTGCTAGGGCGGCGGCGGCGGGTGAGGGGCGCGGGGTGGGGCGCGGCTTGGGGAGGAGAGGGGGTTTGGGTTTTTGGTGTGAGGAGAGGAGGGGATCTATGGGGGTATTTATATAGGTGAGAGGGGGGGTTTACTTGGGGTAGGGGGCAAGAAAAAGAGAGGAAAAAGGAAAACGAAACAAAGGAAAAAGGGCTAGCCTAGAGTCCTACTAGGACTCGTCTAAGAGGCGAGGCGGCGGCTGCCTGGCTGCCTGCGCCTGGCGCACGCGCGCAGGGGCTAGGGCGCAGCGGCTGGCTGGGCCTTGGCCTGGCTGGCCTGCGAAATTTTTTTTAAACGGTTTCGCGCGCAGAAAAACACAGAAAAGAAAATCTAAACGGGCTCCAAAAATTCTAAAGTAAATTTTCCCCGACTCCTAAAAATGAGCGAAAAAAATGAACTTTTCTACAGACCTAATATGCAATTTTTGAAAACACGCATTTTTCCCTATCCAAATAAAATGCAACCAAAACTCCGGCAAACAAAAATTGATTTATCCATTAGATCTTCATTTTTCCTCACTTTTGGGAAAGTCATATTATTCCCTCTCTTATATTTTTGATATCGGAAAAATTATTGAAGATGAAATAAATAAATCAAATGATCCTCTTTTCAAATTTGAGAAAACTCTCAAATATGAAAATAACGAAATCTCCAACTCTCTCCAAAGGTCCTTGAGTTGCATGAAATTTCTATGATCGACCAAAATGTAAGAGAATAAGATATGCATGATGATCTAATGTATAACATTCCAAATTGAAAATAAATTCAAAAGAACTTTGAATTTAGTTCTTTGAAACTCCCAACTCATATTTCATATAATTTGAAGAAGTCATTTTATCTTCTCTCGTGAAAATCATTGAGTTGCATAAAGTTTCAGAATTGAAAATATTTTCAAATGAAATTCAAATATTTTCAACAACCCTTCTCATTTAATTTAATTGGAAGAAGTCATATCATCTTCGCTCAAGGGTTTTGTGTTTTGAAAAGCATTTGAATTCATGGAGATCAGAAAGCAAATATGAAAGTTTGGGAAAGTCCTTTTATTCCCTCTCATTTAACCTTCAAAAAGGGTTCGAATTTCACTCAATTTCACGCAATAAATCAAAAAATCAATCAATTCTATCTATTTATTATAACATTCCAAAATTTAGAATTTTGGGATGTTACAATGGGTTAGGCATTAAAGACAACCACATTCACTTTAAATAGGGCACCACGTAATTCCGATGAGATGACACCATATGAACTATGGTTTAGAGAAACCTAAGCTGTCATTTCTTAGAAGTTTGGCGCTGCGACGCTTATGTGAAAAAGTTTCAGGCTGATAAGCTCGAACCCAAAGCGGATAAATGCATCTTCATAGGACACCCAAAACAGTTGGGTATACCTCATGTCTCAGATTCGAAAGCAATAAGGGATTGTTTCTAGAATCAGGTCCTTTCTCGAGGAAAAGTTTCTCTCGAAAGAATTGAGTGGGAGGGTGGTGGAGACTTGATGAGGTTATTGAACTGTCTCTTCAACTAGTGTGTGGCAAGGCACAGGAAGTTGTTCCTGTGGCACCTACACCAATTGAAGTGGAAGCTTATGATAGTGATCATGAAACTTCAGATCAAGTCACTACCAAACCTCGTGGGATGACAAGGATGCGTACTACTTCAGAGTGGTACGTAATCCTGTCTTGGAAGTCATGTTGCTAGACAACAATGAACCTACGAGCTATGGAGAAGCGATGGTGGGCCCGGATTCCGATAAATGGCTTGAGGCCATAAAATCCGAGAGAGGATCCATGTATGGAAACAAAGTGTAGACTTTGACAGAACAGCTCGATGGTCGTGAGGCTATTGAGTACAGATGGATTTTAAAAGGAAGACGGACAATGATGGTAAATGTCACCATTAAGAAAGCTCGACTTGTTGTTAAGAAGTTTCCCGACAAGTTCAAGGAGTTGATTGCGGTGAGACTTTCTCACTCGTAGCGATGCTAAGAGTCTGTTGGAATTATATTAGCAATTACTGCATTATTTGTGAAATCTTGCAGATAGGATGTCAAAACATTGTTTCCTTGACGATTTTCTTGAGGAAATGTTGTATGTGATACAACCGGAAGGTTTTTGTCAATCCTGAAAGATGCTAATAAGTATGCAAAGCTCCAGCAATCCTTCTAAGGACTGGAGTAAGCATCTCGGAGTTGGAATGTATGCTTTGATAAGATGATCAAAGTTTTGGGTGTATACAAAGTTTATGAGAAACTTGTATTTCCAAAGAAGTGAGTGGGAGCACTATAGAATTTCTGATGAGTATATGTTGTTGACATATTGTTGATCAGAATGACGTAGAATTTCTGGAAATCATATAGGGTTATTTGGAAAGTGTTTTTCAATGGAAAGCCTGGATTAAGCTACTTGAACATTGAGCATCAAGATCTATAAGGATAGATCAAAACGCTTAATGGTACTTTCAAATGAGCACATACCTTGACATGATCTTGAAGGTGTTCAAGATGGATCAGTCAAAGAAGGAGTTCTTGCCTGAGTTGTAAGGTATGAAGTTAAGAGTTAAAGCTCGACCACGGCAGAATAGAGAGAAAGGACGAAGGTCGTCCCCTATGCTTAAGACGTAGGCTCTACAGTATGCTATGCTGTGTACCGCACCTGAAGTGTGCCTTGCCATGAGTCAGTCAAGGGGTACAAGAGTGATCCAAGAATGGATCACAGGACAGCGGTCAAAGTTATCCTTAGTAACTAGTGGACTAAGGAATTTTCTCGATTATGGAGGTGGTAAAAGAGTTCGTCGTAAAGGGTTACGTTGATGCAAGCTTAAACACCTATCCGGATAGCTCTGAGTAGAGATACCAGATACGTATAATGGAGCAACAATTTAGAATAGCTCCAAGTAGAACAGTTATTTGGAATAGCTCCAAATAGAGCGTGGTAGCTGCATCTAGGAGATGACATAGAGATTTGTAAAGCACACACGGATCTGAAAGGTTCAGACCCGTTGACTAAAACCTCTCTCACAAGCAACATGATCAAACCCAGAACTCATTGAGTGTTAATCACATAGTGATGTGAACTAGATTATTGACTCTAGTAAACTCTTTGGATGTTGGTCACATGGCGATGTGACCTGTGAGTGTTAATCACATGGCGATGTGAACTAGATTATTGACTCTAGTGCAAGTGGGAGACTGTTGGAAATATGCCCTAGAGGCAATAATATATTGGTTATTATTATATTTCCTTGTTCATGATAATCGTTTATTATCCATGCTAGAATTGTATTGATAGGAAACTCAGATACATGTGTGGATACATAGACAACACCATGTCCCTAGTAAGCCTCTAGTTGACTAGCTCGTTGATCAATAGATGGTTACGGTTTCCTGACCATGGACATTGGATGTCGTTGATAATGGGATCACATCATTAGGAGAATGATGTGATGGACAAGACCCAATCCTAAGCCTAGCACAAAGATCATGTAGTTCGTATGCTAAAGCTTTTCTAATGTCAAGTATCATTTCCTTAGACCATGAGATTGTGCAACTCGCGGATACCGTAGGAGTGCTTTGGGTGTACCAAACATCACAACGTAACTGGGTGACTATAAAGGTGCACTACGGGTATCTCCGAAAGTGTCTGTTGGGTTGGCACGAATCGAGACTGGGATTTGTCACTCCGTGTAAACGGAGAGGTATCTCTGGGCCCACTCGGTAGGACATCATCATAATGTGCACAATGTGATCAAGGAGTTGATCATGGGATGATGTGTTACGGAACGAGTAAAGAGACTTGCCGGTAACGAGATTGAACAAGGTATTGGGATACCGACGATCGAATCTCGGGCAAGTATCGTACCGCTAGACAAAGGGAATTGTATACGGGATTGATTAAGTCATTGACATCGTGGTTCATCCGATGAGATCATCGTGGAACATGTGGGAGCCAACATGGGTATCCAGATCCCGCTGTTGGTTATTGACCAGAGAACGTCTCGGTCATGTCTGCATGTCTCCCGAACCCGTAGGGTCTACACACTTAAGGTTCGATGACGCTAGGGTTATAAAGAAAGTTTGTATGTGGTTACCGAATGTTTTTCGGAGTCCCGGATGAGATCCCGGACGTCACGAGGAGTTTCGGAATGGTCCGGAGGTAAAGATTTATATATGGGAAGTCCTGTTTTGGCCACCAGAAAGGTTTCGGGGTTTATCGGTAATGTACCGGGACCACCGGAGGGGTCCGGGGGTCCACCGGGGGGGGCATGGGCCCCAGAGGCATACATGGGCCAAGTGTGAGAAGGCACCAGCCCCTAGGTGGGCTGGGGCGCTTCCCACTAAGGCCCATGCGCCTAGAAGGGGAGAGGGGGCAAACCCTAAGGGCAGATGGGCCCTAAGGCCCATACTCCCTGCGCATCCCTCTCCTCCCCCCTTGTGGCCGCCACCCATAGATGGGTTTGGGGCTGCCGCCCCTCTAGGGGTGGGAACCCTAGAGGGGGCGCACCCTCCTCCCCTTCCCCTATATATATGAGGCCTAGGGGCTGCCCAATACACGCGATCTGATCTCTGCCTGTTGGTGCAGCCCTCCCTCTCTTTCTCCTCATAGCTCACGGTGCTTGGCGAAGCCCTGCAGGATTGCCACGCTCCTCCATCACCACCACGCCGTTGTGCTGCTGCTGGATGGAGTCTTCCTCAACCTCTCCCTATCTCCTTGCTGGATCAAGGCATGGGAGACGTCACCGGGCTGTACGTGTGTTGAACGCGGAGGTGCCGTCCGTTCGGCACTAGGATCATCGGTGATTTGGATCACGATGAGTACGACTCCATCAACCCCGTTCTCTTGAACGCTTCCGCGCGTGATCTACAAGGGTATGTAGATCCACTCCTTCCTCGTTGCTAGATGACTCCATAGATTGATCTTGGTGACACGTAGGAAAATTTTGAATTTCTGCTACGTTCCCCAACATGTTACTGCCGGGTCAGCCGGATGTGTACCTCAGACTAGGTGAAGCCGAAAGCTAGCGTTCTTAAGGGAATATTCGGTCAGTGAAATAAAAGATGATCTTTTTACTAATTTTATGCGCCCCCAGATGCTTTTCCTGCGTCTTTTTACGCAGTCCGGACATGCACTTTAGGGCATGCCTCCCTAGCGAAAGGAACCCCTAACGGAACTATTCTCTCTGGAAGATGTTTCTTACTAACCATGTAATATAACATAACTAGTTGGGCACTTGTCTGATAAAGCACTAATGACCCCTACGCCTGGTCTCCATGCATACCTCGGTTCTTATATAACCGTTGTGGTATTCGGACACACTCCGGACCGTCCGGTCCCGAGGTCGAAGCGGAAAGGTCGGCAATGACAAACGATCTACAATCCGACTAGATGGCATTACACATGTCAATTATAAATTACATAGTCATCCTGACTGGTTGTATTCCTCCTCCATACCATCTAGTCGGATTTACAGTCCTGCTGTCTAATTTACAGTCCTGCTGGGAATACTTTGCGGCCAATTCTACTTGGCTGTATACTAAGCTTACAGGGATCTCCTTCCCATCATGGCCCACAGGTCCGACCTTGGCTATGTGGTTTGGGTCAGACTTTGTAAACCGGGTCTTCACCATGGCCCAGGCCTCCCTAGCGCCTTGTCGGCAGGCTGATATCTTCCACAAACGGAAGCGCCGCCGAGCTCCCTTCAGCTTCTCCGCAAGCTCTCCAAGACCCTCGGGCATGGAGTGGGCAGGCCACAGGGCTTGGGCAATGCCTCGCATAGCCTGCCGAACTCTCTCGTGCAGTTGCAAGAGCTCGGGAAGAAGGTCAACCATAGAACTGGGCATCTCCTCTGCAGGACGACCTGTGAGCATACCTACAGACATTACTCTGTTAGTCGACTTCCTCGCCGAACTCTTTTTCAAAGTTCGTTCAAGCACTTACTAAATATGCCGCGTCGAAGCCATTGATTCTCCTTCATGGAGTCAGACAGCTGGCCACGAACGTCTTTAAGTTAAACGTCCAGCTTGGTGTTGGCATCCTGAAGATTGTTCTTCTCTTGCCTCACCTTTGTCAGCACACTCTCACTGGCCTTGAGCCGGCGTAAGAGCTGCTGCCTCTCCGGATCAAGTCCGGCACCATCTTTAATACAATTTGTCAGATTGGCACCCACGCCGCAAAATACTACTCTTTCGAAGTGTATCTTACCAGAGGGGGTCTCTTTGGGCTCCCCTGCTGCGGCTAGTGCGGCCTCTAGCTGGGCCTTGCACTTTTCCAGCTCCTGGGACAGTACGGTATTCTTCTCTGTAAGAACCTGCATATTAAATGATCCTTAAATCAGTTACTCTAGCTGTTTCAAGTCTCGGGGGCTACTGGTATACATATATTTTACCAAAATTTTCTTACCCATATGTCTTTTACATACTGCTCCGTGGCTCTGGCTAAGCCATTTTGAGCGGCACGGAGGTACGCATCTCCCGAATTAAAGGCATCTAAAGCCACTTGGGAGAAACAACCGTCGCGCAGAACTTTCCGGTGACGCATGTGGTTCATGGCACTCTCCACCTCAGAATTAGTGGCAGACAGCCTGTCCGCATCCTCTGTCGGAGGAGCGTCCGGTGCGCGCCTCGTGCTCGCCTCCGCTTCCGGACCAGGCGTTGGAGCCTGGCTGGTGGAGGCGCGATTGGCAACCTCTCCGGATGTAGTCCGGCGAGGCCTCTTCGTCCTTTGCGCCAGCAGCTCAGTCCGGACCACGTTCCTTTTTACCCCACGGGGCCCTGCGGCCCCTCGTTGGCTAGCTGCCGCAGGTTCGGCCTCCTGCCTCGGAAATCTCCCCTGCAAAACACGGTTGTCGTTAGAGACGTCGGAATACGTGAGAATGGAATCTCTCTCAGGGGGATTAGACTCGGTTTTTGTCACCTGGGAGGCCAGGATTAACCCAGGGTAATCAGCCGTAATGGCTACCAAGGTATTGTCCTTGCCAAATTGATGGAACACCCCGTCGATAAGCTCCACCGATATGTCCGGATCCTCTTCGGAGTCCGGATCGAGGGACCGATCTGGGTCCTCGGGTTGTGGAGGACGGCTGTGTATATCCTTTACCTCTTGGCGTAGTTCCTGCGCCGAAGTCGTTAGACTGCCTATTTAATCAAGGGAATATAAAACGGACGGGCAAGTGCAGTTGTTCACTTACCCAACTTGGAGGTTCATACATAGTGAATCCGGCCCGTGGGTTGACACGGAGGAATTCCTCCTTTTCTCCCTTGTACAAGGAGGACAAGATCATTATTAGGGCGGCTGCTGAGGCCAGCCCCTTACGACCATAACGCGTGGCGTCATCCTCCCCATTGAAATCCCACATGGGGTGGCCTCTATATTGAAGCGGCTGCACCCCCCGCATGATGCATGCGGCCATGACTCCGATCATGGTTAATCCGGAATGAGCCAACAGTCTTATCCGGTCCATCAAATAAAGGACGTCCCCGTCACTTTCCCTCTGAGAGCTCCGCGGGCGCCAGCTCAGGCGTTTCTTTAATGGAGCACTGCTGAACTTAGGGAGGCCGACCCGGATAGGGTCCGGCAGCGGGACATCATCTATGTAAAACCATTCCGAAGGCCAGTCCTCGGACACCTTCTTTGGGGTTCCGGATAAATATCCGGTCCCGGCGATGCGCCATACTTTGGCTCCGCCCACTTGATATATAGACCCCTCTTGAGAAAGGGGCACCAGGCAGAATAACCTCTTCCACACTGCGAAATGAGCCTCAACGCCTAAAAATAGCTCGCAAAGGGCAACGAAACCCGCAATATGCAATACGGAAGCGGGCGTGAGGTTGTGCAGCTGGAGGCCGTAGAACTCCAGGAACCCGCGGTGAAATGGATGAATTGGAAATCCCAGTCCCCTTATTAAATAGGGGATGAGGCACACCCGCTCTCCTTTAGAGGGATTGGGGGTGCTCTCCGCTTGCTTTCCGCCATTGTAGGTGGCGTGACCAGCTCGGACCGGGACCATGTATGCCTGAGAGAGAAATCCCTTGGCCTGAAGCGACACTAACTCGCTATGCGGGATGGTGCAACTCTCCCAGTCCCCGGGTTTAGGACCGGAGGGGCGAGGGGAGGAGCTGCGACGGCTGGCCATGTTGGAATGTACCTTTGCTGGGTGCGCTCTGATGATAACTCGCGGAGAGGAGACGATGTGGTTTGGATCTAAATCCCCATCTCGTTAAATAGGCAGCTCGTTTGCACGGCTAGGGGTGTGAATGTAAAAATGCCCCAACTTTTCGCATTCGTTCGACACGTGGAAGACAGCCATTATTGGGCGTAGAAGCCGAGGAGCGCTACATTACAAAAATCGGACATTATTCCTACAAGTACATAGAATCTGGAGAAGAACCCGCCTTGCAATGCCGAAGACAATTTGCGCGCCGGACTCGTCGTCATTGAAGCCTGGTTTGGGGGCTACTGAGGGAGTCCTGGATTAGGGGGTGTTCGGGTAGCCGGACTATACCTTCGCCGGACTCCTGGACTATGAAGATACAAGATTGAAGAATCCATCCCGCATCCGGATGGGACTTTCCTTGGCGTGGAAGGCAAACTAGGCAATGCGGATACTCAAGATCTCCTACCATTGTAACCGACTCTGTGTAACCCTAACCCAATCCGGTGTCTATATAAACCGGAGGGTTCTAGTTCGTAGGACAACCATCTTCATACACAATCATACCATAGGCTAGCTTCCAGGGTTTAGCCTCCTTGATCTCGTGGTAGATCTACTCTTGTACTACCCATATCATCAATATTAATCAAGCAGGAGTAGGGTATTACCTCCATCGAGAGGGCCCGAACCTGGGTAAAAACATCGCGTCCCTTGTCTCCTGTTACCATCCGGCCTTGACGCACAGTTCGGGACCCCCTACCCGAGATCCGCCGGTTTTGACACCGACACTCCCCCTCTCTCGTGGAGATCTATTCGATGTAATCTTCTTTTTGCGGTGTGTTTGTTGAGACCGATAAATTGTGGGTTTATGATCAAGATTATCTATGAACAATATTTGAATCTTCTCTGAATTCTTTTTATGTATGATTGGTTATCTTTGCAAGTCTCTTCGAATTATCAGTTTGGTTTGGCCTACTAGATTGGTTTTTTCTTGCAATGGGAGAAGTGCTTAGCTTTGGGTTCAATCTTGCGGTGTCCTTTCCCAGTGACAGTAGGGGCAGCAAGGCACGTATTGTATTGTTGCCATCGAGGATAACAAGATGGGGTTTTATAATATTGCATGAATTTATCCCTCTACATCATGTCATCTTGCTTAAGGCGTTACTCTGTTTTCTTGAACTTAATACTCTAGATGCATGCTGGATAGCGGTCGATGAGTGGAGTAATAGTAGTAGATGCAGGCAGGAGTCGGTCTACTTGTCTCGGACGTGATGCCTATATACATGATCATACCTAGATATTCTCATAACTATGCTCAACTCTGTCAATTGCTCAACAGTAATTTGTTCACCCACCGTAGAAATACTTGTGCTCTTGAGAGAAGCCACTAGTGAAACCTATGGCCCCCGGGTCTATTCTCATCATATCAATCTCCAATCACTTTATTATTTGCTTTGCCTTTTTACTTTGCCTTTTATTTGACCTTGCATCTTTATATCAAAAATATCAAAAATATTATCTATCATCTTTATCAGATCTCACTCTCGTAAGTGACCATGAAGGGATTGACAACCCCTAATCGCGTTGGTTGCGTTGAGCTATTCGTTTTGTGTAGGTACGAGGGACTTGCATGTGGCCTTCGACTGGATTGATACCTTGGTTCTCAAAAAATGAGGGAAATACTTACGTTACTTTGCTACATCATCCTCTCCTCTTCGGGGAAATCCAACGCAGTGCTCAAGAGGTAGCAGAAGATAATGTTGATGCTAATTAGTTCAGTAGGGTTTAGTTTTTTAGTTGAGTTTGTTTAACTAGATGTTAATTAGGGCAGTAGGGTTTAGTTTAGAGTAAAGTTTAGTTAAGTAGTTAACTAAATATAATCTATATTTGGTTTTTGAATTGAGTTTGAGAGAGCATGAGATTTGTGTAGATTTTCTTGTAGTGTCAAACGCTAGGACATGCAAATTTGAATGGTCAGGATATAAGAAAATTCCTCGATTGTGTTTGCACATGTTTCGATTGTTTCCAGGGAATGAAGGCGAGTGGCCTATGTTTTGCCGAAATGTTGATTCATTTCCGTTCCGGCAAATTTCAGGTTCTCGATTTGTCCACTTCTTAGCAAAGGTCATGCCGACATTTTCCGTGAATTTCGGCATGACTTGTGCTACAAACTAGGACATATCGAGTGCCCGGGATTTGCCGAACCGGGAAGGAGTCAACGTTCCAGTAAAACATAGGCCTTTTTATGTCATTATTCATTTTATTAGGTCTAGAATTAATTGACTAGATTTAATCGTAGGAAACATGGCTAGCAACAATGAAGGACATGGTTCTAGTTATTGCGACGACGTCTACCTGGCGGCAGACGAATTTTTGAGCCTTGCCGATGATCAACCGATGTTGTTGCTGGGCCCACCGGTCGCATCGGGGACTGAGACCGACACGCAGACTGGTGCTGAGACTGAGACCGGCGCTGAGACTCAGACCGACATCGAGATCGGCCCTGAGACTGAGACCGGCACTGCCTCGGGGAGCGGAGCCGGTGTAGAACCGAAAGCAAAGAGGCAACGACTTTCTAACAAACTCAGGACTACTAGACCGGTGGTCATGGAGGTGGACGATGGCAATTTTGAGCAAAACACGCACGAGGAAGCGCGCGAGTGCTACGGCAATCAAATAGGCTGCATCGTACGAACAACCGCCACCATCAACGATGAGAAACTACAAAAGATAGATAATATGAGGCCCTCCCTCCTAAAGAAGCTGCACCAGATATTCTTGTTCCCGGGCCGAAATGAAAAGGATTATAAAGATCCATATAAGGACCCGGCAATGAAGAAGATAAACAAACACGCCATGACCAAGTTTAGCCACGCGTTGGCCACTGGAAAACAAGGGTGAAAGCAAGGATCATCGACAAAAAGGAACCCTACTCTGATATTGTAAAGGATAATCTGACAATCACGGCAGAGCACTTTGAAATATTCAAGGCGGCTTGCGAGGCCGAAGCTGCCAAAAAAAGTCAAAGTACATGAAGGGGCTTCAACAGAGGAACATTGGGTGCCACCACCTCGGAAGCCGTGGTTACGGCGGGAAGAGGTCCATATGGGCCAAGGAGGACGGGGAAGCCGCGAGTCTGGGCATCCCAGACCCCTTGGCGGAGTTCACCGTCCCGCAGGAGCGTGCCGTCCTCAGGGCCCGACACCGTTGGGACCCAGTGAAGAAGGTTTTCGAGACGAACGCGGTCACGACCGAGTTCATTAGACTACTGGTAATTTTAGTTTCTGATTTATTCGACTGCATGTTAGTCATATTTGTAAACGATCCTTGTGCCTTTTGTAGAGAGAGCAGGACAGGATTGCAGCTGAAAGCGACTCGCCGTCTGAGGCGTTGGCGAGGCCCAAGTGGGACATTCCATTCAACCGGGCGTTGAACATATTGAAACGACTCCCGGTGGAGACTCGACCGTCGTATGAACGCGTGCATGGTGTCGGAGACGGCGCCACGTGGAAGAAGTACTACAATGAGACCATGGAGGAGAGAAAGGAAAGACGGAGGTTAACTGAAAAAAAACATCAACAAGAAGGTTGACATTGCGGTTGAGAAGAAATCAAATCAGACAGTCGCAATAGCGGTAGCTGCCGCAAAACATATGGTTGTAGATTTGTCTACTTCCTTGGTTCCGGCCGTTTACAATTGGACCAGGCAAAATCCAGAAAAAAAATGCAGCGGACTTTCCCCTTGCTGACTTCTTGGGGAGCAGCTCGACTAGCGTTGCACCAGCACCTGCAGCGCAGCTGCTCCCGCACCGGCTCCCGCACCGGACGTGCTCGGCGGTGATTCGTCTTTCGCTGAGCTCGACGCCCTCACGGTATCTGTCACACCGGCCCCCTTCAATAAATGTATAATCTCCCGTTTTCGTTGCCTTTCAGATGTCTCATGTCGCAGACTCTTCTTTGCAAGACGACAAAACCCTGTGCACCATATTGTACACCATCGGTGAACAGAAGGTGGACGCGGGGAAGGTGACGATATTGAAGCCGAAGGAACCATTGTTCCACAGCCGGCCGATCCCCCCGAACATCTTCAAGGTTTCCGTGGCCAGTGTCAAACTGGGCCACGAGAATTTGCCTCCTCTTGTACAAGTGGGGGATGACGACGAGACCCCGCGGCAGCTTGGTGATTGTTGCAATGGGTGGGTCCTGTTGTGGCCAAAGAGTCTGCTTCGTCTGGAGGCGGCCGGGAGCACACCCACGAGCACGCAGTTAGGTATGAACATCAACACCTCACCTACCCAATTAGCGTCGGCTGTCGTGCTAGGTGATAGCGGAGGGGGTGAGGAAAAGGCTCCATTAGTCGCTGGTGACGTCGCCATAGATGAGGATGAGGATGACGATGTCACTCAACAGTATGTCTATACTGGCGCCTACTTAGGGTTTGAGCGTCATGAGTCGGTGCCTGAATTGCCGTCTCCGGAGGCTGAACATATTATGGACGACCTTCCTGTAGTAAAGAAGTCTAGGAAGAGATCGAGGAAAGGCAAAAAAGCTGATTCTATGATCCAGCCGCCTCAGCAGCCTCGGGTTCAAGACCTTATAGATATTCCGGTGCGGATAAATGGCATATCCCCGGTCAACCAATCCTACCTGCAGCAGTTCTAGGGGCCAGATTCGGCGATCTAAGGAGACTTCATGATGATGTGCTGCGGATAGAGAAAGGCCTCATCGCCTCGAAAGATCCAGGATACCCACTCTACGTGGTTAACGTTCCGCGGCAATTATCGTACATCGACACATTCCCCGTGGAGAAGTTCTTCCTTCGATTCGATTACATATTCGACATGTTTCACGTGAAGAAGCTGGATTTTACGTTTGTCCGCCTTTATGCCTTGCACATGAACTACATCATCGGGGTTGAGCCGATACCTCATATCTGTGTCGCTGACCCATACTTCATGCACGAGGGCTTCTTGGGAGTCTGCGCAAAGCACCGTGAATACGCGAGGGAATACATCCTCAATTTCATGCTCGCCAATAAGGACAAGGAGGCGATTCTCGTGCCTTATCATCCCCTGTAAGTCATCCGCGCGGATATCCTTCCTTCGATTTCAATCATTCATTTGCATGGTGGAGGCTAATTAATTTGAGGTGTACTTATTTTGCGTAGCGGCGGGCGTGTCGTCCTCATCATCCTCTACCCCCGATACTCCCACGCTCTTTACTTGGACTCGTCGAAGAACATTAACAAAAAGGATTACACCCATATCAAGGATGTTCTCGACAATGCTATGTTTTACTACGACGCATGGGGTGGAGAGGTCAAGCACAAGAAGAGAAGGGGCGGTAGGCCCGCCTTCGGCCATAAGACCGACTTCTGCTGCATCCAGCAACCGAGTGATTCTGTTAATGATGGATTCTATGTCCTACACCACATGCTGGAGTACAGACGGGATCACCAGAACCTTCGCATGTCACCTACATCCGGCGATGCCTATATTCTGCAATGGGCAAATAACGTAGGAGATATCGAGGATCATCGACTTCGAGCTGAGTTCTATCACATCCATCGCGAACTTGCCCAAATCATCATGAAGGAGGTCGTCGGAAAAACAGGGATGTTCTACGAAGAAGGACAAATGCCGCGGGAATACGTCCGAACACGGGTAGCCTCTCAGTGTCTCGACCTGAAGCATTTCACTAGGCTCGGGGACTATCTCCCTGACTTGGATGGATGGCAGGACATGTTGGAGTGATCGTCAATATATGACAATGTGTCCGTTTAGTCCATACTTTCTGTATGACGAAACTTTGAGTTATGCACGACGAAACTTTATTTGTGATGTAATTAAACCGTCCTCCTCGACTAGCGACGATCACTCTAATTAGGGCATTTTGGGTACGATCAACTTTGTTATTTATGCTTATGATATGTTGCTTCTATTTTTGCCAAGTCTGTCTCTTTTTGTTGCTCAACTATATATGTTGCATATTATCGACTCATGTGACGATGCAGGTGCATAGATCATCGATGGGGAAGAAGTGCTACGCCAGGAGTATGTATACGACGAGTGGCCGGAGTGTCAGGCCCAGGTGTACCGGTTTCCGGTTTCCGAGCGACAGGCAGCAGTTAGTTTAGGTTCACACTAATGCGAGAGAGGGATGCGAACTCATGTACTGCATAGTTCCGCTCTCACTCAAAGTGATAGCTCTTCTCGCGTATATCATTATTTAGATGGATAACGATGTAGTTGCAAGTAATCGAGACTTGTATCGCTATTTTCGAGATGATGACGAGAGACCACTTTGTGTTGGATGATGATTATGATAATGACATGATTTGATGAGACTAGTTGTATGTATATGCTATGATTACATTTGTATGTGTATGATATGCTAAAGATTATTGTATAAAACCTATTTAAATACAAAACAAATATGCAGAAAAAAGTAATAATAAAACTAGCAGTAGCGAGGGGAACAAAGTTAGCAGTAGCGATGTCTTACCAGTAGCGCTTCCCTCGAAAAAGCGTGCAGATATTATCAGCAGCGCTCTTCACTAAAGCGCGCTACTGCTATCCATATATAGCAGTAGCGTGGGACGACATGCGCTACTGCTACATGTTAGCTGTAGCGCCTTATCAGTAGCGTGACGTCCCGCGCTACTGATAGGCAAAATACCCGCGCTACTGTTAGGGTTTTCCCTAGTAGTGATAGTGTTATATGAGTTATATGATTTGGTGACCGCATGTTGTTCGGAGTCCCAGATGAGATCACATACATGACGAAGAGTCTTAAAATGGTCGAGAGGTAAAGATTGATATATAGCACGATGGTATTCGAACACCGAAAGTGTTTCGGAGGGTACCGGATACTTATCGGGTCACCGGAAGGAGTTTCGGGCATCCCGGCAAAGATATGGGCCTTATGGGCCAAGTGAGGGAACACACCAGCCCACAAGGGACTGGTGCGCCCTCTATAGTGCCAGCCTAAGGGGAGGGAAAGGAAAGGGGGGGAGGAAAGGAAAGTGTTGAGTTGCCAACTCCAAACTTTCCTTTCCTCCCCCCCCCCCCCCCTTTCCTTTCCCCCTTGTCCATACAAGGAAAGAGGGGGGGCGCAGGAGGGCAGGAGCCCTTATTTACACTTTCGTACAAGAAACCACTTGGTGGTTTGTTTCTATTTTCTACACATGTTGTGTTGCATCATTCATGTTATCCAAATTTGCAATCTCATCGTTGAATAAAACCAATTAAACAAAGCAATGCTTGTGATATTCAAGCATGAATATTGACAACTATATGGTCTATGTGGTCAGTCATCCAGTTAGCTTCTGGCTTGTATCCTCCTTGTAGTGTTGCTAATGTATTTGGCAACTGGTTACATGGGATTGATCACCTCGCATTAACTAAAATTGCCATTAATTAACATTCAAGATGACATGCTTAAAATCCGAACTTTCAGGATGACATGCTTAAAATCCAAACTTTCAGGATTTTTTGGTGTCCAAAATGTTTAGGTTTGCAGACCTAGTGTTGCGAGAGCCAACGCGGCGCGTGCTGACGTTCATACCTCGGCCTCCTCCTGCAGTTCATGGATAGGTGAGATCACGTCGTATAAAAATCGTAAGCAATTTCGTAGAGACCCTGGTAAGAAAAGGTGTAGAAGAAGAGAACTACCAATACGGGCCGACCATTAAGCACCGCTTTAGACGATTTGGGAATTTGCAATAACAGTCTGCTGACGCACTAGTAGTGGATCCTATTCCACTCTTAACATGGGGAATACTGTGTAATGGCTACAATGGGCCGGCCCAACAAATTTTGGGAAGGTTTCAGAACCTTCCGTGATCGGGTTTTTTCTTTGTTTATTTTTCCATCTGTTTTCTTTGGCTTTTTTGTTTTATTATCTCTTCCCTTTCCATTTTCTTTGGCTTTTGTTTAGAAAAAGCAAAGAAAACAAAAAAACATGAAATTAAATGGAAAAGTTGGGTGCCCCACCCCCACACATGGGCGAGCCCAAAGCGTGTGGTTAGTGCACATTACCTTTTCTAATGACGCGCTATGCGCTGACTGAGAGGACTCCGCACTAGCTATATCTCACTTACACAAACTCCTACGCGACACTCTGCTGCGGCAGAATGCCGATAAAAGCACATAGGGCGCACAAATGGGCTGGACTGTTAAGCGTTCGTGTGAGTGTTTGTCGCGAAATTGTTTTCCTCTAGTTTTTAGCGGTTTTGTTTCCTGTTTTGCTGATGTTTTCTATATTATTAGAACATATTTATTTTAAAACCAAATGCTATTTATAAAAGTGAACAACTTCTAGAAAATATGAACATATAAAATAATCTAAACATGTTTGAAACTTTTAAATATTTTATAGAAAATGAGAATATTTTTTGAAAAATGAACACTTTTTGTGTTTTTTTATTTTTTTTCTAAAAATATTTTTTTTGAAATTGCCAATAATCTTCGAACACAATTATTTCTTTAAAATTTTGAACTTTTCTTTGTATGTGTTGAACATTTTTAAAACGCAAGATTTTTTTAAATTATTGACATTCTCGAAAATGGAAAAGAATTCTAAAAAGTGTAAGTAGAAAAAATAAAAAAGGGGAAAAAAGGAAAACCAGGAAAAAAAGGTAAAAGCGACAGAAAAATATGAAAAAAGCTGAACCAGAAGCTTGGTCCTAAAACAGGAATCCTGTAGTACTAATTGGCCGGCCCATTCTGCCACAACGAGCAGCAAATAGGAAAAATACCTCACCTACTGTGAGACCTACACGTGCGGACGCCGGACGGTGTTGCCAAGTGGTCTGTTATTTGTCCTTGCGTTTGCTTCCATTTTTTTTGTTTTTTTTGTTGTTGAGAAAAGCTCACTAAACTAGTCAGCTTTGCTGATTACACTCAGACATCATTAAGGGGATATCGAGAAAGAAGCGTTTGTAGTTATATTACCACACCTGTTTCACGAGCTATCCAGTGACTTGGCGATGAATCAGGCGGTCCGCTGGGGATGGATTCAGTCAGAGACCAGGGGCTTTACCTTTCTCTGATTCAGCTTCAGTTTGGCAGCCTCTGATCTCCTCGTCGTACCTAATCAGGAATTGAACAGAGTTCGATACTGATTCTTCACCATCTTCCTCATGCGCCATGACCGCCATAATATCAAAAGGACTCTGGATTTGGTGATGTCGTTGCATGTGCTTAGAAGGTTCTGAAGCCAATCTTCCCCTGTGTACCAGAAGGCCTTCTCATCAGGTAAGGTCCACATTTTCATTCCATAGAATCGGAGAGGATGAGCTGATTAACCCGTCTAATTCTCGATCTCCAAATAAGTTTTGCTGCCATGAGCCCCTCTTGTTGGGCCCGAACACTAGCTCTAGCCCTGTGTTGCACATTTATACCAATATAAAAAGACCCAAAGAGAGAGATGCAATTAATCTCGGCTATCAAATCATATCAATCCAACGACCTAGACTGCTTCAATGTCGAGCGGTCAACACGTTTAGCGTGCTAATTTCATGTCAAATATAATGCTAATCACATAATAACACGTAAATAATATCCTACTTAATATCCGCATGTACTTAATATATTTTTTACATTAACGTGCATTGCATTGACTAGTACAGAGGAAGGAGCAGATGGAGGACATGGTCTCTACAGCTGAAACTGCTGGCTCATTACCACACTGCTGAATCACACAGGGAGGGGGGGGGGGGTCTTATACGCGCATGCACAGACACGCCACGCTGCTCCCCCACTCACACACCCCGGCAATCGACACGCCCCGGTTCGCAGCCACGTCGCGCACAGACCCGATCAACGCGCCCGCGCTGCAGTGCTTTGCCATGGTCAACTCCCCGCCTATTTCACCAACTAACACACGCACGCGCGCGCACACACGGACTCCACCAGACAATATCCGGACATGCCCCAGATAATGGCGAGCCATGCCCCATACACGCGCACACGCTCGCCACGGACTAGACTTGATCTCGCTCACCCCGGTCGCCACCGCCACGGGCATGGCTTATTTCCAACACCTCTTTCCTCTTCAGCATTGATCTAACTGAAATTGAATCCAACTGCCATTTCCCACACGTTGGATGAGACCTACTCCCCTCCATGCCGTGGACACATCCGAAGCCAAAACCGTGTCTCGGTATTTTGCTGTTAGAATAATACTTAGACTTGAGCACCCTAGCACTTAGACTATCAGGTTTCAAAGTGAGCCCCCAAACCTGCCTGGCAAATAATGCTTGGCTAAAAAGATGCATATCCCTGGACCCAATGCCTCTCGCTCTTTTCGGTTTCGTGATGCAGTCCCATGGCATCCAATGAACTTTCTTGTGGCCTTCTTCATCTCCCCACCAGAAATCGCGGATCAGTTTCTCGCACTTCTCGCAGAAACCTTGAAATAGTTTTAAAAATCCCATGAGCCATGACCAAGGTGGGGAGGGCTTGGACAAGGGATGTGATATGTACTTATTTCAGTCGTTGCATCTCTTCTCATACTTATCCATAATTGGCTCGAAGCTATCATCGTTCATTCTGCCTTCAGGAGTGGGAAGACCCGGATATTTGCTCTCAAAGGTGGCAGTCTCCACTTCCAAAAACCCTTTGATCTCATCTGTAGTTTAGATTGGGCAGATCTCACTGAAGAGCAAGGTGCACTTGTTTGAGCTCAACAGCTGCTCTGTCCCTCTCTGTAATGCCTCCAAAGCATTCCTAACAGATATAGGTTATTGATCAGTGGTCGCCTTGAAGAAAAGAAGGCTATCATTAGCAAATAGGAGATTTGAGATTTCATGGCTGTTACGGGCCACTTTAATAGGTGTCAGGATGCCATTTTCAACTCCTCTCTTCAACAACTCCACAAGGCCATCCGCCACAAATAGGAAGAGATAGGGACTGAGCCGATCAGCTTGTCTCAATCCGCTTGAGGGTACAAAGATCTCAAGAAGTGACCCATTGCACCTGACAGAATATCTAACCAAACTCACACACTTCATAACCCAACTGACCCACTCCTGACTGAAGCCTAGCTTATTCAGTGCATCTTCTAGGAATCACCAATCAACCCGGTCGTAGGCTTTAGCTAGGTCAAGTTTGTAGGCACAATACATAGCCCTTTCATCTCTGCCATGTTGAAACTTATGGAAGCACTCGAAGGCAATTGTTGCATTGTCTACAATCATTCTTCCAGGTACAAAAACACTATCTTTCCCCCCATGCTTCTGGTCGCGCACGAGCTCGCTTACCCAGCCTCCTCCCACGACGCCAATACTCAGTGTAGTCACCACTCCACGGTTCCTATCGGCAACTCACCAGCTGCGCCCTCCCCCAACTTCCTATCCACCGACGTCGCACGATCCCGAGAGACGCCTCGCTGGCCACCGCCTCCCCGGTCCTCCTCTCCGTGAGCCACCGCCTCGCCTGCAACACCGCTGCCCCAGGGTGTCCACGGACGTCACCACCATGCCTATATCCTGGATTGACGCCGCTGGGGCAGCAGCTCAACACCATAGTGCTGCCCCACGATTTTGGTTCTGGCCAGAATATAGAAATCGCATATGACACTTTAAGGTTCAATTTAGTGCACCTTTAGATTTATGACTATTTTCATATCGGTTCTAGCATTTGCCATTGCTTCTACGAACTGTTTAGGCAATATTACATTATTGATAGTGTGTAAATTTTGACCAGTACTGTACCATTGTTTTCCTCGAAGTGACTGTAGACTCAGCATGCACCTTAAAATGCGAGTCTATACTGCAGGTCATGTTATAGGCACTCTGTTGCCATATTGGTTGTGTATCTCCCTGACATGAATAGAGTCATTTTTCATCAAGATTCATTTACAGGACACAGTTGAGGCTATCAGATGTTGGCTTATGGATCGTATCGAGAGGTTGTAGGCACGAGATCAAACAACAAGAACAAACACAGATGAGTTTTGGGCTGCTCCGACGCACAACTTTCTCTGAGTTTTATTCGCATCATATAGGGCTCAAAGAGCCGACCCCGCGACCAATACGACCATGGTGCTATTCGTATGTGTTTACAGAGGCTCACATTCCCCCCCCCCCCCCCCCCACTAAACACAGTACCATAGCTACTTAACTGCCTTTTACTCCAATCCTCCCACGCATCTCCTAGAACTTCACCCTTCCAAGTGACTTGGTCAGAATACCTGCGAGCTGATCATTTGTGTCGACATAATGAACATCCACCTTTCCTTCTTCCACACAATCTCTGATGTAGTGGTACTTTTGTTGGGAAACGTAGTAGAAAAAAAATCACGCATGCGATCACCCAAGATCAATATGAAGATGCATAACAGATTGGAATCACAATCATTACCGTCACCAAGTTGCAGCGGAAGAAGAATGTGACGGTGTAGATCGTACTTGGAGTCTCTTGAACCGTCGATGAAGCGGATGTTTGCCTCTCACGTGTATAGCCTCTTCACGGATTTATATATGCATATGTATTTGTAGATTGCTTTTTAGTAGATGCACTATTCATCCTTAAAGTCCATAAATTTGTCTTTTTTGCACATATTGTATTTCAAGGTATTTTATTCTGAAATTTTACACATATACACATAACATCCAGATAAAAGAAGTTACCATTCAATATACTTCTTTGCACATGTCACAAATGATCATTTTTTTTAGATGAAACTTTACAGGTATGCAAGGCACAACATAAACTATCTATTTGAATAGTATTTTCAAGTTTGTAAGTGTACTAAGCTTAGCAGCTTTTCCACGGCAGGTGGTTTGAAGCATGGGAAATGGAAAACATGGCACCACGGCCCAGATCGGTATCTTCTCCCTCCATTAAGACGTCAAGGTCGTCTTGGGGATTGTTTTCGGTCATGTATGCATGCATGGCGGTCTTGATGGTCCGTACACATATTTTCAACCAGAAGGGCAAAAATAGTTATATATTTTTTATGAACACACTCACGTACATCCTATCCCTATAAACACCTTCGAGAGCATGTCATCTGGAGATTTACGAAGTCACTGTAGACGCCTCGTCATCGACGGGAACGTCTCCTCCCACTGAAAGCGCATCGCCAGAAATCTTGAAATAAATCCAAAAAACGCTCATCGATATGCATGACCCAATACATTGGACAAATATTTGTTTTTTTTCAATGATTTTTTATAAACATGGTACGTGCACCCACCCCACCCCATGCGGAAGCAGATGTTTGGCTCTCGGGTGTTAGGACAATGAATGCATGCCCATGTAGATCGTTCACACACAAACATCATAAAACTCAATGATGCAAATGAAGCCAGATTTGTATTTAAACACGGTATGTGTGCCCCTCCCTCATCCTTGCCGAAGCGGATGTTTGGCTCTCGCCTGTGTAGCCTCTCCACAAATTTATAAATGCATATGTATTTGTAGATTGCTCATTAGTAGATGCATTATTCATTATCAAAGTTCATGAATTTGTCTTTTTTGCATAGATCACATTTCAAGGTATTTCATCCTGAAATTTTAAACACGTACACATAAAATCCAAATAAAAGAAGTTACTATGCAAGTGTACTTCTCTATTTACTTCTTTGCACATGTCACAAATGATCAAACTTATAGATGAAATTGTACAAGGATGCAAGACACAACATAAACTATTTGCTCGAATAGTATTTTTCAAGTTTGTAAGTGTACTAGATTAGCAGTTTTTCCACGCGAGATGGTGTGAAGCATGGGAAATAGCGTACCACCATCTAGATCACAGAAGAACCATCCAGATATGGATCCTCTCCATCCAACAAGTCATCAATGTGGTCTTGGGGGTTGTTTTCGGTCATGAATGCATGGCGGTCTTGACCGTCCACACACATATTTACGACCACCAGGGCAAGAGTAGTCATGTCACAACGCTCATTGATATGCATGACACACTACATTGTACGTAGGTGTTAGGACAAAGAATTTTTTTCAATAATTTGTTTATAAACATGGTACGTGCCCCCGCCCCATCCGTTGCGGTAGCGGACGTTTGGCTCTCGGGTGTTAGGACAATGAATGCATGCCCATCTCGATCGTTTACACACGCATCATAACACTCTCGTGCAGGAAGTTAGATTTGTTTTAAACATGGTATGTGCGCCCCTCCCTCTTCCATGCTGACGCGAATGTTGGGCTCTTGCGCGTGTAGCCTCTCCACCAATTTATATATGCATATGTATTTATGGATTGCATTTTAGTAGATTAACTATTCATCCTCAAAGTCCACGAATTTGTCTTTTTTTCACAGATCACAATTCAAGGTATTTCATTCTGAGATTTTACACAGATAGACGTAACATCCAAATAAAAGAAGTTATTGTTCAACTGCACTTCTCTATTTACTTCTTTGCGCATCTCACAAATTATTGTATTTTTACTTGAAATTTTACAGGTATGCAAGGCACAACATAAACTATTTGCTTGAATAGTATTATCAAGTTTGTAAATGTACTACTCCCTCCGTCCCAGAATATAAGGCGCGCTTGACTTTGCACGATCATTGATGCACGGCTTTGACCACTAGTATATATCAAGGTACATGGTTTGAACATGTATAAATGGCATGGTAGTATTAGCCTTACAAAACAATTTTATTTAATATATATGTGTACTAATTTTATAGACATACAATACGTGAAAATCATAGTCAAATATATACAATAAAAACCAGAAAAGTCAATTAGGGCATTATATTTTGGGAAGGTGGGAGTAGCTTAGTAGCTTTTTTTTTCACGGGAGACGGTGTGAAGCATGGGAAACGAGAAATAGGGCTCAAATCTGAAATCACGGAGCAACTATCCAGATACTCCCCCCTTTTCGGTTTATAGGGCTCAAATCTGAAATCTCATCAACCAAGGAAGATGATGAGTGTAGGAATGTATCTCGTACTTTACAAAACTACCCAAATTAAACTGATGCATTAATTTAAATTAATTGCAGTGCCTTCATGCTTGACCACTAGATGAGTAGGAACATTACATGCATTGGTGAATTCCTTCTTAATTACTGCATGCGAATATTTAATGCGCCTCGGAATCTCAATAGGAGATGGAGATGAGCCCTTTAAATCGGAAAAACGAAAAAATTGAGATGAGCCCTATAAACCGAAAAGAAGGGAGTATGTATCTTCTCCATCCATCAAGTAATCAATGTCGTCTTGGGGGTAGTTTCCGGTCATGAATGCATGGCGGTCTTGATCGTCCACACACATATTTTCAACCAGGAGGGCAAGATTAGTTATGTTAGAACGCTCATTGGTATGCATGACCCGGTACATTGTACATACGTGTTAGAACAAATATTTGTTTTTTTCAAAGATTTGTTTATAAACATGGTACATGTCCCCACCCCATCACGTGCGGATGCGGACGTTTGGCTCTCGGGTGTTAGGACAATGAATGCATGCCCATCTTCATTCTTCACACACGGACATCGTAACACTCAATGATGTGTCTGATACGTCTCCGTCGTATCTATAATTTTTTATTGTTCCATGCCAATATTATTCAACTTTCATATACTTTTGGCAACTTTTTATATTATTTTTGGGACTAACATGTTGATCCAGTGCCCAGTGCCAGTTCCTGTTTGTTGCATGTTTTATGTTTCACAGAAACCCCATATCAAACAGAGTCCAAACGAAATAAAAACGGACGAAGAATATTTTTGGAATATTTGTGAAATATGGGAAGAAGAATCAACGCGAGACGGTGCCCGAGGGGGCCACGAGGCAGGGGGGCGCGCCTTGTCGGTGTCAAAACCGGCGGATCTCGGGTAGGGGGTCCCGAACTGTGCGTCTAAGGCGGATGGTAACAGGAGGCGCGGGACACAATGTTTATCCAGGTTCGGGCCCTCTCGATGGAGGTAATACCCTACTTCCTGCTTGATTGATCTTGATGATATGAGTATTACAAGAGTTGATCTACCACGAGATCATAGAGGCTAAACCCTAGAAGCTAGCCTATGATTATGATTGTTTTTGTCCTACGGACTAAACCTTCCGGTTTATATGGACACCGGAGGGGGTTAGGGTTACACAGAGTCGGTTACAAGGGAGGAGATCTTCATATCTGAATTGCCAAGTGAGGGAGTCCTGGATTAGGGGGTATCCGAACAGCCGGACTATAACCTTTGGCCGGACTGTTGGACCATGAAGATACAAGATTGAAGACTTCGTTCCGTGTCTGGATGGGACTCTCCTTGGCGTGGAAGGCAAGCTTGGAAATACGGATGTGAAGATCTCCTCCCATTGTAACAGACTCTGTGTAACCCTAGCCCCCTTTGGTGTCTATATAAACCAGAGGGTTTAGTCCGTAGGACACAACAACAATCATACAATAGGCTAGCTTCTAGGGTTTAGCCTCTCTGATCTCGTGGTAGATCAACTCTTGTACTACCCATATCATCAATATTAATCAAGCAGGAGTAGGGTTTTACCTCCATCGAGAGGGCCCGAACCTGGGTAAAAACATCGTGTCCCTTATCTCCTGTTACCATCCTCCTAGACGCATAGTTCGGGACCCCTACCCGAGATCCGCTGGTTTTGACACCGACATTGATGCTTTCATTGAGAGTTCCTCTGTGTCGTCATCATTAGGCTTGATGGCTCCTTCGATCATCGTTAGCGATGCAGTCCAGGGTGAGACTTTTCTCCCCGGACAGATTTTTGTATTCGGCGGCTTTGCACTGCGGGCCAATTCGCTTGGCCATCTGGAGCAGATTGAAAGTTACGCCCCTGGCCATCAGGTCAGGTTTGGAAGCTTAAACTACATGGCCGACATCCGCGGAGACTTGATCTTCACCGGATTCGAGCCCCTGCTAGGTGCGCCGCACTGTCACGAGGGGCATGATTTAGCTCTGCCGCCGGGCAATGTTCAGGAGATCGCACCTACAACCGCTCCGACCTTCAATTCGGAGCCAATTACGCCATCCGTGGACGGATGGTTAGACCCCGCCATGGAGGCCGCAACCTCAACGGCGATCGAGCCGAATACCAGCCTTACCCTTTGCGAGGCCCGTGACTCCAGATTGCCGGACTCTGAGCCACTCGCGCCCCTACCAATCGAATCCGATTGGGCGCCGGTCATGGAATCCACCGCCGCGGATATCTTTCAGCACTCGCCCTTCGGCGACATACTGAACTGACTGAGGTCTCTCTCCTTTTCAGGAGAGTCCTGGCCGGATTATGACCGGCAGGATTGGGATGCGGATGACGAAGAAATTCGATGCCCACCAACCACCCACTTCGTAGCCACTGTCGATGATTTGACCGATATGCTTAACTTCGACTCCAAAGTCATCGACGGTATGGACGACGATGCAGGAGACGAACAGGAACCACCGCCCACAGGGCCTTGGACAGCCACCTCATCATATGATATATATATATATATGGTGGATACACCCAAAGAAGGCAATGGCGACGGGACAACGGGGGATGACCCCTCCAAGAAGCAACCCAAGCGTCGGCGTCAGCGGCGCCGCTCTAAGTCCCGCCAAAGCAAAAATGGTGATACCGGCACAGGAGATAATAACACTCCGGACTGTGCCGAAGACAACTCCCTCCAGCAGGATTCAGCGCAGGAGGATGGAGAAGCCAGCCCTCCTGAGAGAGCGGCAGATAGAGAGGTAGAGGATGATAATTACATGCCTCCCTCCGAAGACGAGGCAAGCCTCGACGACGACGAATTTGTCGTGCCTGAGGATCCCGTCGAGCAAGAGCGCTACAAGCGCCGGCTTATGGCCACGGCGAATAGCCTTAAGAAAAAGCAGCAGCAACTTAGAGCTGATCAAGACCTGCTAGCTGACAGATGGACTGAAGTCCTTGAGGCCGAGGAATATGAACTCGAACACCCCTCCAAGAGCTACCCAAAGCACAGGTTGCTACCCCGATTAGAGGAGGAAGCATTAAAACCCACATCTCCAGTGTATGACGCGGCTGATCGGCCACCTCGTGGCCGCGACAGAGAGGCTTCTCGGCCCACAGCTCAAGCCGCACCCCGGCGTCACTCAAAAAATACCAAGGCACGGGGAAATGCGCTGGACCTGCGAGACGTATTGGAGGACAAAGCAAAGCAAGCAAGATCGATCTATGGATCGCGAGGGCGCCCCACCACACGAGACGATAACTGTCACGCCGGATACAGTAAAAGTAAACCCGGCCGGGCCGAACACAGCAGACAAGACTCATTCGAGCTGCGTCATGATATAGCCCAGTACAGAGGCGCCACATACCCCTGTGCTTCACAGACGAAGTAATGGGTCATCAAATCCCAGAGGGTTTTTAACCCGTAAATATTGAATCATACGATGGTATAACAGATCCTGTGGTATGGATTGAGGACTACCTCCTGCATATTCACATGGCCCGTGGTGACAATCTACATGCCATCAAATACCTTCCACTCAAACTCAAAGGACCAGCTCGGCATTGGCTCAACAGCTTGCCAGCAGAATCCATTGGCTGTTGGGAAGATCTGGAAGCCGCATTCCTCGACAACTTCCAGGGCACTTATGTGCGACCACCAGATGCCGATGACTTGAGCCATATAATTCAACAGCCAGAAGAATCGGCCAGGCAATTCTGGACACGGTTCCTAACCAAGAAAAATCAAATTGTCGACTGTCCGGACGCAGAGGCCCTAGCAGCTTTCAAGCATAACATCCGCGACGAGTGGCTTGCCCGGCACCTTGGCCAGGAAAAGCCGAAATCTATAGCAGCCCTCACGACGCGCATGACCCGCTTTTGTGCGGGAGAGGACAGCTGGCTGGCTCGCAGCAATAACATATCAAAGAACCCTGGTACTTCGGATACCAAGGACGGCAACAGTAGGTCACGTCGCAACAAACATAAGCGCCGCATCAACGGCAACAATACAGAGGATACGGCAGTCAATGCCGGATTCAGAGGCTCCAAGCCCGATCAGTGGAAAAAGCCATTCAAACGAAGCACTCCGGGCCCGTCCAGTTTGGACCGTATACTCGATCGCTCGTGTCAGATACATGGCACCCCCGACAAGCCAGCCAACCACACCAACAGGGATTGTTGGGTATTCAAGCAGGCCGGCAAGTTAAATGCCAAAAACAAAGACAAGGGGCTACATAGCGACGACGAGGAGGAGCCCCGACCGCCGAACACCGGAGGACAGAAGGGGTTTCCCCCACAAGTGCGGACGGTGAACATGATATACGCAACCCACATCCCTAAGAGGGAGCGGAAGCGTGCGTTAAGGGATGTATACGCGTTGGAGCCGGTCGCCCCAAAGTTCAACCCATGCATGGTCCTCCTGCCCGATCACTTTCGATCGCAGGGACCACCCCACCAGTATCCGCCACGGCGGATTCGCCGCATTGGTCCTAGACCCAATCATTGACGGATTTCACCTCACTCGAGTCCTTATGGACGGCGGCAGCAGCCTGAACCTGCTTTACCAGGACATAGTGCGAAAATTGGGTATAGATCCCTCAAGGATTAAACCCACAAAAACGACCTTTAAAGGCGTCATACCAGGTGTAGAGGCTCATTGCACAGGCTCAGTCACACTGGAAGTGGTCTTCGGATCCCCGGATAATTTCCGAAGCGAGTTAATCTTCGATATAGTCCCGTTCAGCAGTGGCTATCATGCACTGCTCGGGTGAACCGCATTTGCAAAATTCAATGCGGTGCCGCACTATGCATACCTCAAGCTCAAGATGCCAGGACCTCGGGGGGTCATCGCAGTCAACGGAAACACAGAGCGCTCTCTCCGAACGGAGGAGCACACTGCGGCCCTCGCAGCAGAAGTACAAAGCAGCCTCTCAAGGCAATTCTCCAGTCCGGCAGCCACACGCCCAAACGCCTTCAAGCGCGCCCGGAGTAATCTGCAACAAGACCTCCTGGCACGTTCCGATCTCGTATAGCAATGCGGCCCCTACCCCAGCCCCAGCCAAACGGCGACATACGTGCCACGCGTACATAATTACACATTGAAAATACCATGGGCACAGGGGGAGGGGCACGACTACGACACGCCCATAAACGCGGCTCAACCGCACTAGGGGCTCCCTACTTTGTTATTTTTTCTCTCTTTCAGGACTTTACTCTCTGGAAGCCCTGTCCGGCAGTATAATTGCCGAACACACGATGCAAGTACCAGGGGGGCCGAAAGCTATGTCGCATCATGGAACTCCCAGGTGGTCTCTATAACGAGCGAAATACCTGCTTTAAATACCATTCCACAGCCTACCCTTGGAGGAGACATGTCAAATAGTCCCATTTTCTGCTTATCGCACTACTTGTATCGTTCTGCTTTAATGCACCTTTTCGAATAAACAATGCGTAGCTTCAGTCTATTATTGCATTCTCTATTCCTTCCCTTTCTATGTATATATGTTCATTCATGACATTTTGCACCCATACACTTTGGTACGGCCAACACACCAGGGGCTTAAGTACCCCACAATATGGTGTGAGAAGTCCGAACACTTTCACAAGTGCGGCACCCCGAACTTATA
Source organism: Triticum urartu (assembly GCF_056163025.1). Taxonomy (NCBI): domain Eukaryota; kingdom Viridiplantae; phylum Streptophyta; class Magnoliopsida; order Poales; family Poaceae; genus Triticum; species Triticum urartu. The sequence goes on from NC_141876.1 coordinate 617,417,780, forward strand.
GCATTATATCCATCGGCTCCGAATCATGTCTTGGGTCAATAGTTGTGTTTGCCCGGCTCCCACGTTTTGGTACCTTACGTTCCGCTATATCGGCTAAGGTAGCACTGGGAGAACTACTGCGATTGTGCCCCGGTTTAGCTGGGCTAAGCACCTCAGTAGAGAAAGCCAAAACTGACTGTCATGATAAGGCGAGAGCTAGTCGCTGTTCGAGAGGTTTTGAGTCCCTAAAGACTTATGTTGCTTAGGCCGAGGAGTCGGCTTTGTCCGTCTTAGGCGTGGATAGCGCCCCGAACTCGGTCTTCCGAATACTAGGGGCTTTGCCAAAATTTAAAATTATAGAATTATCTGGCTAAGTGAGAGTGATAAAACATTATAGTCAGATTGTCTTGTTCGTTGTGCTGAGCACCTCTCTCGAAGGACCCAAGAATAGGAAAAAGAGTGCTCAGGTTTATCCCGAACACCCCAGCACTCGTGGCTTGGGGGCAGAAGCCGACGACTCGCCATCTCTTAGATTTAATAAACGGCCGCACAGAAGGTAATATTATAAATTCAAACAAGCGTTGCATAGCGCATATGAACAAGTTTTCAGCGTACAGGATCACAAATGCGAGTTCACTCAAATATTACATCTTTGGAACATTCATCCGCCACAAGGCGGGCACCCTTCAGGACACCCTCATAGTACATTTCTAGGCGGCGATGCTCCTTGCCCTGTGGTGGCCCATCCTTCACCAGCTTCTCAGCGTCCATCTTCCCCCAATGTACTTTAACACGGGCAAGCGCCCTGCGGGCACCCTCGATGCAGACGGAGCGCTTGATGACCTCAAGCCAAGGACAGGCATCCACAAACCGCTTCACTAGCCCGAAGTAGCTCCCTGGCATGGCCTCTCCAGGCCACAGCCGGACTATCAGACCCTTCATGGCCTGTTCGGCCGCCTTATGGAGCTCGACAAATTGCTTCAGCTGGTCGCTTAAGGGCACCGGGTGTGCAGCCTCAGTATATTGGGACCAGAACACCTTCTCCGTCGTACTCCCCTCCTCGGCTCGGTAGTGCTTTGCGGCATCCGACGCACTACGGGGCAAATCTGTGAATGTTCCTGGAGAGCTCCGGACTCGGGTAAGTAACAAGTAATTTACTTTCACATGCTTGCTTTGCATAATGAATGCCTTACCCGCCGATATCTTCTTCATCGCCTCAATTTCCTGGAGGGCCTTTTGGGCCTCAGCCTTGGCATGCTTGGCGCTCTCGAGGGCCGAGGCAAGCTCGAACTCTCGCGTCTTTGAGTCAAGCTCCAAACTCTCGTGTTTTTTCACGAGAGCCTGGAGCTCTTGTGCACCTCCTCAACCCGCGCCTCTTGTTTCCCCCGCTCGGTGCACTCTGTGGCCGCTTTGTTTTCGTCCTCGGACAGCGCTTGCTTCAGGGTCGCCACCTCGGTCGTGGCCCATGGCATACCCACAATGATCCTGTCATTTTTTGCAACTACATCTTTTTTATATCCGTACACAAGGCATTACTTACCTTTGTTCTCCTCGAGCTGCTTCTTGGCAAGGCCGAGCTCTTTCTCGGACCGCTCGAGGTTCTGCTTCAGCGCATCGACCTCCACAGTCAGTGCGGCAGAGGTCAGCAGTGAAGCCTGCATACGCATATTGACATACTTATGTTAAGACTCCTGCGGATATTCTTAGATCCTCTATTTGGCTTTTCCTCGTGAACACCGAACAGAGCATCAGGGGATACTGTCTATGCGGTAATATTTTCATATATTTTAAACACATACCTCAAAGCCTGTTAGAAGGCTGGCACAGGCTTCAGTCAGTCCGCTCTTGGCGGACTGAACCTTCTGGATCACCGCACTCATAACAGCGCGGTGCTCCTCGTCGATGGAGGCGCTGTTAAGCACCTCCAGCAAATTATTCGGTGCCTCCGGTTGGACGGAGGTCACCGGCTCGGTAGGCTTGCTCCTCTTAGTGGGGGGCGCCTGCGGAGTCCGGAACTACTGGAGGTTCCGGTGCGGTATTCGGCCCAGGGCCGAACTTGGAGCCCTTGGGAGCCTTGCTCCATTTGCGCCTGCAGTCCGGAAGGTCGCCTTGTGGCGCCTCCAAGACTACCTCCCCTTGGCTTGGTGCCCTTTGAGACAACACCTCGACGTTGTTACTAGGGATCAAACCCTAACAAAACTAACTCGATTACATGATAAATCTCATCCAACCCATCACCGTCCAGCAAGCCTACGATGGAATTACTCACGCACGGCGGTGAGCATCATGAAATTGGTGATGGAGGATGGTTGATGATGACGACGGCGACGAATCCCCCTCTCCGGAGCCCCGAACAGACTCCAGATCAGCCCTCCCGAGAGGTTTTAGGCCTTGGTGGCGCCTCCGTATCGTAAAACGCGATGATTTCTTCTCCTCTATTTTTTCTCCCCAAAAGCCAATATATAGAGTTGGAGTTGGCGTCGGAAGGTGTCTAGGGGGCCCACGAGGTAGGGGGGCGCGCCCTAAGGGGGGGGGGCGCCCCCACCCTCGTGGACAGGGTGTGGGCCCCCTGGTCTTCATCTTTGGCAAGGATTTTTTTACTATTTTTATAAGACATCCCGTGGAGTTTCAGGTCATTCCGAGAACTTTTGTTTTCTGCACATAAAACAACATCATGGCAATTCTGCTGAAAACAGTGTCATTCCGGGTTAGTTCCATTCAAATCATACAAGTTAGTGTCCAAAACAAGGGCAAAAGTGTTTGGAAAAGTAGATACGATGGAGACGTATCAAAGATATCAAGCCTTTATTTATAGAGTGGTAGAGTAGTATCATCATTCAGTACAAATTACATGGATGCATGTGGCTTTTATGAAAAAGCAAAATTTGCAAGATTATTTTACCTAATCGATTCCGTCAGCATATTATACACATCATAAATTGAATGGCAATCACAATTCTTAATAGTTCTCTGCCCTAGTTTTTAGGAGAAGACTATATCATGCCTTTAAAGTGAATTTTGGACCCGAGAAACAGTTTGATGTCTAATGCATGGCCAGACCGGGGTGCTGCCCATAAGATTCCTATATGTAGGTTTTAAACTCTAAGGTGCTCAATCATCACAACCGTTGGTCCTCATCCTAGTATATGGTTTAACTGATCTGATGTTGTCCCAGTAGAAGAATATATTGTGTAAAATGACAGCTTGATGGGAGCATATCCCACCTAGTTAAGTTTATACTAGTTATTTATACTTGGCTCAAATATCAAGAAAATCCATAATATGAAAGTCGATAGATAATCTTGACATGTAGACGTTTATAATATTCAACAACATGATCACATAATTGCGATGTCCACATCGAAACCCAAAGTTTAAATACATACATTTAAATTGTCTATAATTATAGACACATATGTTAAAGTACAACTCCATCTTTTCAATTTGTAAATATCATGTTAGTATTTAATTAGATCAAAATGTGTTAAATCATAAGATTTTTTTAAAACAGAATTGCAAAATTACAATTATGTTAGAAATAATGTGTGCCACATGTGTATGGGAGAGTGTACCATATTGTGTATATATATATGTCTACATATATCTTGTATCTTTAAATATCTAAATGAGTGTTCTAAAATGGACAAGCCTAATAAATGTTGGGTATACCATGATTGGATCTCCTCTACCCTGAATTACAATATTTAGTCGCTGCTTAGACTTCAGAGGTGCCCTATATTTATGTTCTGCGGTCACAGAAAGGCTAGCGCGATACCATGCTATCATATTATATCATGATTCTTTTGACAAATTGTTGACATTGGAGATATGTTATTATTGCTCGCTGGTTGATTATGCCACTGCTATGAGTGAATATAAATTCTAATTGTTATCATTTGCATGGTTAGTTCACGATCCTTGCTGAAAACTAGCGTGCTATTTAAGTTATATATGGATACAAGAACAAAACCTCATTTTTTGGGCAAACAAGATGCCAGAAGAATGGAGACGGAGTATATTAGTTCCAATCTTCAAGAACAAGGGGGGTGTTCAGAGTTGTAATTACCGTGGAATTAAGCTGATGAGCCATACAATGAAGCTATGGGAGAGAGTCATTGAGCACCGCTTAAGAAGAATGACAAGCGTGACCAAAAATCAATTTGGTTTCATGCCTGGGAGGCCGACCATGGAAGCCATTTTCTTGGTACGACAACTTATGGAGAGATATAGGGAGCAAAAGAAGGACTTGCATATGGTGTTCATTGACTTGGAGAAGGCCTATGATAAGATACCACGGAATGTCATGTGGTGGGCCTTGGAGAAACACAAAGTCCCAACAAAGTACATTACCCTCATCAAGGACATGTACGATAATGTTGTGATAAGTGTTCAAACAAGTGATGTCGACACTGATGACTTCCCGATTAAGATAGGACTGCATCAGGGGTCAGCTTTGAGCCCTTATCTTTTTTGCATTGGTGATGGATGAGGTCACAAGGGATATACAAGGAGATATCCCATGGTGTATGCTCTTAGCGGATGATGTGGTGCTAGTTGACGATAGTCAGACGGGGGTAAATAGGAAGTTAGAGTTATGGAGACAAACCTTGGAATCGAAAGGGTTTAGGCTTAGTAGAACTAAAACCGAGTACATGATGTGCGGTTTCAGTACTACTAGGTGTGAGGAAGAGGAGGTTAGCCTTGATGGCCAGGTGGTACCCCAAAAGGACACCTTTCGGTATTTGGGGTCAATGCTGCAGGAGGATGGGGGTATTGATGAAGATGTGAACCATCAAATCAAAGTCGGATGGATGAAGTGGCGCCAAGCTTCTGGCATTCTCTGTGACAAGAGAGTGCCACAAAAGCTAAAAGGCAAGTTCTACAGGACGACGGTTCGACCCGCAATGTTGTATGGCGCTGAGTGTTGGCCGACTAAAAGGCGACATGTTCAACAGTTAGGTGTGGCGGAGATGCGTATGTTGAGATGGATGTGTGGCCACACGAGGAAGGATCGAGTCCGGAATGATAATATACGAGATAGAGTTGGGGTAGCACCGATTGAAGAGAAGCTTGTCCAACATCGTCTGAGATGGTTTGGGTATATTCATCGCAGGCCTCCAGAAGTTCCAGTGCATAGCGGACGGCTAAAGCGTGCGGAGAATGTCAAGAGAGGGCGGGGTAGACCGAATTTGACATGGGAGGAGTCCGTTAAGAGAGACCTGAAGGATTGGAGTATCACCAAAGAGCTAGCTATGCACAGGGGTGCGTGGAAGCTTGCTATCCATGTGCCAGAGCCATGAGTTGGTTGTGAGATCTTATGGGTTTCACCTCTAGCCTACCCCAACTTGTTTGGGACTAAAGGCTGTGTTGTTGTTGTTGTTGTTGTTGTTGTTGTTGTTGTTGTTGTTGTTGTTGTATGGATACAAGAACAAAAGAGTTAGTAAAAGTTTTTTCTTTATCACTTTTAGTTTGTCATCTGAATTTTTTGAGGACAAGCAATGAGTTAAATTGGGGAGTTGATATCTCTCCGTTATATCTACATTTTCAAACACTTATGCTCTTGCTTTGGACTCTAATTTGCATGATTTAATTGCAACTAACCTGGGTTGATGTTGTTTTCAGCAGAACTTCCATGGTGTTGTTTTTTTTGTGCAGAAATAAAAGTTCTTGAAATTGGACGAAACTTTTTGTGGATTTTTTATTAAAAATATAAAAAATACTGGAGCGAAGATCCACCAGAGGGGGGCCACCAGTTGCCCGCACCCTATTACCTTGTGGGGTCCATGGGGCTCCGCTGACCCTAATTCCAGCGCTATAAACTCAGTTTCCCCGAGAAAAAAGAGAGAGAAGAGATTTCATCGCATTTTACTATACGGAGCCGCCGCCACCTCCTATTCTTCATCGGGAGGGCTGATCTGGAGTCCGTTCGGGGCTCCAGAGAGGGGGATTCGTCGCCATCATCATCATCAACCATCCTCCATCAACAATTTCATGATGCTCACCGTCGGTAGTGGGTAATTGTTTGACACGAGGAAAAATAAAAGTAACGTGATTACTATGTTAACAATGTCATGCGGGAAACTAAAACATTACGGGCGTGCTAGTGTACTAAGTACACAAATAAATATAGGGAAACATGCACTTACTAATCTCTCATCAGAGAAACAAAATTACAAGATTCCTTTATACATATGCGCTCTGTAGCCTACTAGCGCGACCAATATGTCTCGAAGATGTGGCAGGCCTTCGCCTCGTCGGTGCCCGGTCTCGTGGTGTCTGCATTGTCGGTGTCGGGGTGGATGACTAGACATTGCCTCATCAGGATATCAAGTGGTCGTTTTCTTAATCGGAGAAAGACATGTCGGTGGTGTATAGCTTTGCCTCGCCAATTCTAGGACGATGTTGATGATGTAGATGTAGGAGATGTCACTGCCTCAATGAGTGACAACACAAAGTTGGCGTGTTGAGAACGTGCAATACAGCCTGTGATAATGAGTTGGGAAAGCCATTACAGTGTTGATGTAGCCATCAACCTTGTCGAGCCGGGAGTCGGAGTACAAAACACCCAATAATGGCTTCTATTATAGGCAAGATAATGCCCACGTTGGGGGGGGGGGGGGGGGGGTCCGCGTTCGCGGCGTGTAGACGACACCCCGCCATCGATGGGTTCCGTGTTAATGGCGGTGTAGCTGCTCCTCCTTGGACGAGCTCATCATCGATGGTTGAAGCCACCCCGCCTCGGCCGAGCTCTCATTCAACGGAGATGTAGAAGATGCCCGCCTTGGACGTGGTCCATGTCATCAGTGGTTGACAACGCCCTGCCTTGGGCAAGCTCTCTATCAATGGAGATGTACAAAGACGGTGCCCGCCTTGGACGACCTCCGCGGGGCCGTGGTGTAGATGGCACCCGACCCTGGCCAAGCTCCGTAACGGCGGAGGTATAAACAGAACCCCAACTTTGACGGATCCTTATCGGCAATGGTATGGCCAGTGCTCCGCCACGGCGGCCGCGTAGATGACAACCTACGTGGCGCGAGCTTGTGTCGGTGACGGTGTGGATGACGCCCCTCCTCAGATGAACCACGTGTTGGGGTGTTGTGGATGGCAGCCCGCCTTTGGCGGCGGTGTATACTACAGCCAATTATTAACACGCTCCATCTCGGAGGCGTAGATGGCGCCCGCCTGAGGTGAGCTCTGTATCTGCGGGACACCCTGGCTTGGGCGAGCTCCATGTTCGTCGACATTTGTGTGTTTTTAGAATACATGATAATTATCTAAATTTTCATGAACATTTTTATATTGAAGCATATATATTTTTAGCGAAAAACTATATCTGAACATGTGTAACCAGAATAGAATAATTAAACCCATTAAGCTACGCGTGAAGGGTGGCCAACCAGCTATGCCATGTGGCGCAAGCTGGTTGGCCGCGGTGAGAAATCTTTTAGAATTCTTTTTAGATGAAGGTGTGGATTATTTTTTAAATGTATTATTTTCTGTTTAGATGGAGGTGAGGACCTCTAGTATTTTTTAAATGGATGGTTATGCAAAGTGGCACTCGCACGTAGGCTGCGGTGGTAATTGTTCTTTTTCTTTTTTACTTCTTTTTTAGATGAAGGTGAGGATTTTTTTTCTTGAGATGTTTTCTTAGACGAAGACGAGGACTCTATGTATTTTTTAAATGAAAACGTGTGCACAGCTTCCTCTCAAGCGAAGCCACAGAGTGATGCCCCAACCACTAGTATGTCATTATGCACCGCTGAATTGGAGCAGGGTTGCAATTCTTCAGACCGACACTGGAGATTAATTCCAGAAACTGATTACTATTATGATAGAGGCAGGTTCTAGCAACAATAGCTTGAGTGAGAGAGAGAGGGGGAACTAGAACTAATCTAATAAGCATCATATGCAATAGAAAAATGAAACGTAAGGAACATTTAGAAATGACATTCACAACAACATAGAACTATATTTGCAACAAGATTCAATTTGTAACACAGCTACATAATCGTTACCATGTAACGTTTGTCTGTACACAAACAGAACACATAGACACTTGCAACATGTCAACAATCTATGGAACATCAAGGAATTGCACTAGGAAGGACAAGGCACAGAGCAACCGGTACACTGATCCCTTAGTTAGCACAAATCATTTCCCTTTTGATGTGATAACCTTTTCTTTTGCCTCGTTAGCAATCGACAAAAATCTCAACTCTACCAATGCATAGCCATCGGTGGACGCCACCTTCTCCAAATTATCCTCGCCGGCAAAGAAGTCGAGACATTTTTTCTTCAAATCCGGGCAGTTATACATTTCAGCACAAAAAAGGATTGTCACAACAGTATCTACCGACATGTTATCCCACAACTTCCGTGCGCACATGAGCTTCAACCGATCTAAAGCGTACCGATCTGCAGCGGCAAGTAGATCTTGAAAGACCTCAACGGGCGATGAGTCATGGGCATCCTCGTCGTCTCCAGGCCAGGCATCCGTGTACATGAACCGAAGCATCGCGCGAAACGTCATAGGCGTGATCTCATGCAACGCAATAGGTGCCGTCGACTTCATGGTGGCCTCGAGCATGGACCCAAAGAGTTGCGCCTTGAAGACCGGTGAGCGGGCTGCAAGCACTACCCGGTGTGCATGGAACATCTCACCGTCAACGATGAATGACACATCCGTCATTGCCGTCATCCCACCACCGTCGGAGCTGCTGCCATCTTCCAGCAAGCGTCCGAGATGGTCCCCGAGGTCCGAGGCAGGTACCGGGACTGGGCCAAGTTCATTCACGACCACGATGGCACACAAGAAGGTGATGTGCCCATCGACGACGTATTTCTGCAGTGCATCCCGTTGAAAGAACTCACGATACCCCTGGGCCTGTCCATCGACGATGAATTTTTTATCGCGGAGGTTGCGACGCTGATTGCTCTCGTGAACGTGTGAATCCTTTGTGATCTTATGTGATGGCAAGCCGTCCTTGCCCAAGAAGAAGGGCTCGAATACGGCCTTGATGGCACACGTGGATGATGATGATCTTGTAAGGTGTGTAAGGAAGATGGAGACGCGGCGAGGACAGAACTTCCTTGTCCCTCCTGGGTAGCAGTCGATCCTCCAGAGCTGCCCACCGATGGAGACCACGTCGGAGTGGAGGGCCTTGCCCACAGGAAATGCCATGAATTGCTTGTAGTCTACTCGGAAGTGTACAAGAGCGGAATCAGTGCATGTCACCGTGGTAGTCAGCACTGTCGGCGACTCTCCTGCTCCCCTCCTCGGTTTCAGCGAAACAGTGTCTACCGACACATTATCCCACAACTTTCGTGCGCACATAAGCTTCAGCCGGTGCAGCGCATATTGGCCGGCCGCGACATGTAGATCCTGAAACATCTCGACTGATGATGAGTCGTCGTCACTGGAGACTCCGGGCCAGGCATCCGTGTACATGAACCGGAGCAATGCACGGGACGTCGAGGGAGCAATCTCGTGCAGCGCAATGGGCTCCGACCTCGCGGTTGCCTTGAGCATGGATGCAAAGACCGTAGAGCGGGCCGCGAGCACCGCCCGGTGCGCGTGGAAAGTCTCGCCACCGACGACAAACGACACGTCCGATGTCGTCGCGCCGTCATCTTCCAGCAAGCGGCCGAGATGGTCCCGGAGGTCCGGTGGGGGCACGGGGACAGGGCCGAACTCGTTGACGACAACGATGGAGCACAGGAACGTCACGTGCCCATCGACGAGGAAATCCTTCATACAAGACCTCGGGAAGAAGTCGGCATAGCCCAGCTCGTCGATGCCGAAGAGAAAGTCGTTATAGTTATGACACGTGTGATTCTCACAGACGCTCGCAAAGTCTGTGATGATGCGAGATGGGCTGCCGTCCTTTTGCAGGAAGAAGGGCTCGAAGATGGCCTTGACACATGTGGATTTGCTCAGCCTCCTGAGGTAGATGGAAACACGTTCGTGGTACCTCCTTATCCCTCCCGGGTAGATGTCGATCCTCCAGAGCAAGCCGCCGGCGGAGACCACGTCGGAGTGAAGGACCTTGCCGACGGGAAACGCCATGAACTGCTCGTAGTCTACTCTGAGATGGACGAGAGCGGAATCAACGTCCGCCACCCTGGTTGTCTGCGTCGCCATCACCGCCTCCCTTTCTCCGGTGGTCGCCGTGTAATCGATCAACACAAGTGTGGAAATTCAGAGCCGAACGGATGAATAAGCTAATCTTTGCATCAATGGAAGCCTTCCGTCGTCGTATACGGCGGCAGGGTGCATATATATGTGTTGGATTGGAAGCAAGTCCAAACTAAAACCGTTCCGGATTCATATCATATTTTTGGCTTTAGCTTTCACGTTGGTCTATCCTTTCCTCGTACTACACGTACACATGGCGCCTTCCTCCTTTTAGAGTCCATTATTATTAAATTTATGCTGAATAAATATGCAATTTTTTAATTAATTTAATCCACAAATAAATTAGTAGCATGGCATTGACAGAAATAAACACATGCTGATATTCGGTAATGAGAGCACATGCTACGCTAACGGCAGACACATCTACATGTAACACTAGCATGGTTAAAACAGAAATCAGTAGGAGCGGGATAAACGAGTTATACCCTCCAGTAGGCCAAACCGCGGCGGCGGCATCCTCGGCGGCCTTCTTCTCGGCTTCAAGTTTCTTGGCCGCGGCTTTGTTGGCGTCGATGGACATGGTGACGATGAAGACGACGCAGACATAGAGGAAGTAGTCGATTGGAGGCGAGCTGTCGCGTAGTCGCTCCCCAGAAACTTAATCGTCCCTTTTCTGTACAGGATCTGGAGAGGCGGGGTTTCAGAGGCCTGCTCTCCCGTCGACCGTGTACACGACGGATGGGATGGGATCACCGACGACAGCAGCAGCAATGGAACGACAGTAGGCGTGGAGGCAGAGATGCGTTCATTTCTGCGTGACGACTAGGGTTGGCAGCGCCTCACATATACAGGCGCAGCCGCGTGAAGAGACGTGGGCTGGACGCACGTCCATATCGGTGATCGGCTGTAAAAAACACTCGGTTCCTGACTGGCAAAAATAAGCGCATAGGTATGAGCCCGGCTCGGCTCATTCCCACAACCCATGGCGCGTTGTGACGAGGTGAGGTGTGGCGAGGCAGGCGGCGGAGGAGAAGCGTGCGGGAACCACTTCTCTTCTCAAACCGCAATAGCATGTGAAAGAGAATCCCTTATAAGGAGGTTCAACTCCTCTCTCACTAGTAATATGGAACTAAACTTCCCACCACACATCTAGTTCCATATAACCCACATGGGCCGTTAGAGATTTTCTAAAATTGTTAGATGGGTCCTAGCACTACAAGAAACATGTTAATACGTGACGGATTTCGGGTGAAAGTTTCAAAAACCGTCATGCACAGACTAGTACGGCCCGCAAGCCCACCTAAGCCCGCCTAGAAAGCCCTAAACCAGTGCCCGTATAAAAGCTAACGCGGAGACACTCCCTTCCCCACTCTTTCTCCTCCGCCGCCGCCGCCCCCATTGGCTTGGCCCTCTCTAGTTCCCGACTTCCTGCCCTGCCCGCGCCGCGTCACCGTATCCTCCTTCTCCGTTGCACCGCCGCAGTCCTTCTCCTGCCCCTCCACTGGAACCAACCGGAGAACGCCTGGAAGTGGAGGAAATCCCCGTCTGTCTCTCTACTGGATCTGGATCGGCTCCCGTGACTCTTCCTCCCTCTGTTGGTAAGGACGCACTAGCTCCGCTACTACATTTTGCAGTGAAGAATCAAGCAGAATCCAATTCAATCCAGGTGGATCTCTATCTTTGTGGCCTTTTGTGCAGATCCGGCATGGAGGTCAAACCTGGCGTCGGTTTGTCTTAGCGGAGCAGCCGTGTGGTGGCCGGTCTACGGCATGGCTCATTGGAGGTAGCAGCGACAGCAGCATTGCAGTTTCCTTCCCCATCCATGAGGTCTGATCTCCCGCCCGCCCCCTTCACTGGTGACTTGTTCTTGTTTTTTTTCATTTTACTTTGGACTAATCTCATAGCTTCTTGGTCAGTTCGTCTTTTATCTTCCATGACCACGAGATAATTTTTACGAATTAGTATCTTAATTGATTTTGGTCTGTGGCTACCTAATTCTAGAGATGGAATAGAATAGAATAGGTTGAGGGGATTGATCTGAAACTGAGTAGGCACATATTTCAGTGTAGGTTAGTCGGTGGTTTTGGAGCAAAATTGTACGCCCCGAAAGAAATATCTACACACGGGAGAGAAAAAGAAAATGGTATTTCGAAACATCTGAACGACATTTCAATGCAACGGGAGCACCATATCTGTAGAGTGCTAAAGCTGCACTTGTTGTTTTCATTTCCTGCTATTCGATTTGCTATTAATCTTACTTTCTCAATGTACAGATGTGCTTCACAAATTTTAAAATATCTTGATGATTAACACTTTAACTTAAGGAGATATTTCCATAAGCAAGTTTAGTTTCTTCCTGTGCTGGGTTCTATTAGCTTATTCTGAATCTGAACATGACATGACGAACCACTGAGACGTGATCAGATCAATTTGTTTTGTGTGTGTGTATAACAAGTTCCTTTGATTGATTGGCATACATCTCAGGCACACATACTGGAACACGGCGGTCCAGCCAACCTCTGGCCTCCGCTTCTTCCTCCTCGACGGTGCTGTGGAACCAACGCTGGGTTCCGCTACCCCTGACCGTGGCCTAACACGCACGAACTGAAGATAAGTTATTCTATTTCTTCCTTAAAGTGAGATCGTTTGCTTCTCTGATCCAGTTCTAGTAATTTGTACAAGGCCTTAGCTTGTTGTCAGGGAGGAACTTTCATCTCATTGCTAAAACTTGGGTAAACTGTGGGCATACAAAATACATCTTTGTTTTTGTTGCCTTACAAACATGGCTGTGAACAAACCGAATGTTGGCAAACAATTGTATATCCATTTTCACTTATTATGATATTTCTGAAAGTGAAAGGGACTAAGGATAGCACAGAGAGCAGAGAGCACACGGGTTATGTTGGAAAAATTGGTCGAAGTTACAATGCATTAGCTGGCATAAATATAGCACAACTAGCATGCCTAGATGCACACAACGTTGATGGTAAGATATGCTTGACAACTACCTAACAGGATCAGATTATTCATTTTGTAAATGTAAAAAAAATATTATTGTCTTCACAACGTCCACCACTGAATATCTCTATCTATTTCTAGACCTTGATTTGATATTAAAAAGACAATCCAATTTATCTTCTTGCTTATGTCCTGGAAGGTTTCAGGATCTGTATCTATATTCGTGATTGCTACTGCATGTGTTCTGACTCGGCTTGTACCTTCATTAAAATGAAGTAATACTTAAGCTATGTATGAGTCTGATTCGTGCAAGCCTTGTTCCTACTGCTGCCACCTTGTATAAATATATACTGGTTCGTGCAATACTTGCTCCTACCTCAAATTTTTAGTCTGAACGTACCTATATATACTTGCATCAGACTAAATTTGTAGTCTGATTCGTGAAGTAGGAGCAAGGGTTGTTCCTACTGCTGCTACCATGTATAAATATATACTGGTTAATTTCATTTAACTATTTTTTTCTGTCACAAATAATAGTACTATGCTGGTCAAGTGGGCAGCGTATAGAATCGTCTTGCACAGAAGTAACACGGATAATATAATCAATGGGTTTATGATAGAAAATCATTTCTGTATATCCTGAATGAATATAAACGATGCATGATTATTTCAAGTTGCACTTTCCTATCTATTATCTCATTGTTTATCAAGTATTTTCATGTTTCATAGTCCACTACATTACAATGGGTTTATATGGCCTCAACTACTGCTGCTATAGTAGGAGTTCTGTGATGTGTGTTTCGTCACTTTGTCATTTGACACACTTCTCTTTGGGTTAATTTTAAGCAACATCATGTTTAATCTTGTTTTATAGTAGATACAATGTTAATCTTGTAATTCATTTTTATATTTGTTGCAATTTTCTTATTTCTACTATCTATCCATATGTGCAAATATCTAATATTCTTGTTAATATGCTAGGTAAGATTGGATACTGTGCTACTTGGTGCTGCCCATCACGGCATGATCGTTGCCATCAAGAACGTCGATGGCAAGAGCTTGAATAACAGCCTCGATAGTTTATATGTTCTGTTGATGTAAAATGGATTGTACTGGTTCATAACTCTGTTGTGTGATATATTTTGTCAATCTATGCTGTATGTCATCACTTTGTAGATGATTTTTTAAACTGCTGTGTTGTAGATACATACAGATGGCTGTGTTAAACTTTGCAATGTTTCACACCTTGCAAATATTTTTTGTTGGGAAAATTTGGCATTAGGATTTGTGTAACGCCCTTTAAATTGGCCCTTAAAAACATAGTGAAATTCTGGCCAAAAGAAATGGGATAATGGGCTAAGCCAAATTTAAACCGCCCTTTAAATTGTGCCTAAATCCATGACGAATTTCGTGACAGAAAATAGTATCCACGTAGGCAGCCACGTAATTCAAATTACTCAATTGAAAATCCTACGTGGCGTTAGTCCATGACAGATTGTTCCGTCACAAAGGTTTGGGCCTGGGCGGGCCGGGGGCAGATCCATGACAGCCAAGAACCGTCATGGTAGGTACAATATCAAATTATGACGCGATATACATGACGGATTTCAAATCCGTCAAGGATGGACACCCATGACAGTTTTTCACTAATTTGTGACGGACTAGATCCGTCATGTATTAACAGATTTCTTGTAGTGTAGGCCCACCTCATATTTCAACAATCCCACATCAGATCTTAAGGGGCCATTTTGTCGTTTGTTCCAAACATTGTTTTGATATACTAGTATTTTAGTGGGGACCATTAAGGTTGAGCTTCACCTAGAGCAAGTAGCTACGCCCCTTCACAACTGAGCAATTGACTATGCCTTGAATTATCAGTTTGGCGTAAAAAAGTTTCACCACATGGCCGACCCCTCGGGTGGAGATCACCCCAATCTCATAGACTGTGACTTGCAGTCGGGCTCATATAGTTGTATTCCTCCAAAGATCGCTTTGTAGGACAACATCTTGCTTATATATATAAGCCTTGAACACATTAAGACAGTAGTCAACCTACCATTCAGTTTTCCAAGAGTATTGCATCTCCAACAGAATGGGTTAGTAAAGTTACTCTTCTAAATTCACCACTGGCTTGTTTTCCCAGGTCCTACTTCACGGGATCTTCGATCACATAGGTTGGGTTACCACCGTGGAACTCACGCGGGTCTCATTCCCATCTCCCTTGATGCACTATCTATCACAACACACGATAGCCCTTTGCTAAAAGGATCTACCAAATTCTTAGCCGTTTTAATATAATCCAACTCTATCACTTCAAAGTTTCTTAATTTCCTGACAGCTCTCAGTCTCATTCTTTTATGTTTGCTAGACTTCATGTTCTCCTTTGAACTCTTCACTTTGGCAATCACTGTCTGATTGGCACAGTTCATAAGGATAGTCGGAACCGGCTTCTCAACCAATGGCAAGTCCATCAAAAGATCTCAAAGCCATTCTGCTTTCACACCAGATATGTCTAATGTTGTTAATTCTGCTTCAATTGTCGATCTCATTAAGATCGTTTGCTTGCAAGACTTTCAGGAAATAGAACCACCTCCAAGAGTAGACATATACCTAGTTGTGGCCTTCATCTCATCAGCATCTTAGCATGCTACATGCAGACTAAACGCACAGCCTCATGCAGGAACTCAACTTAACTGGTCCGCGTCCATCTTCACGTTGATCTTCATCTTCTCATCGGTTGCTCGCACATGGGGAGACACATCTCTTCACATGTACATCTTTTCTTTCCTTTGTCATTGGTGACACAACATACCAAACGACGCTTCCATATGACGACATCACAACTCACCATATACGTGTAACTCAACTTCACCGTATATGAACTCGCCGGAACTTCTTGATCACGAACGAAAACACAAGGCACAATTTCCTTTTTCCATCCGCTCTCGCTCATAATTTTCCTCTGCCAGTGACGCATCTCAACTGCAGCAGATGACTCGCACACCTGAGCTCTTGGACACATCTTACAATAACTCATATGCACACCTTGATGATGGCTCAGAACTTCGCAATATCCACCTTGCATCATCCAATGATGATCTCGATGATTTCCTCGGTGTCGCAACTTCGGCACCTCCATAACCATCAACGATCACCAACGCCTTGTCGACGACAACCTGTCCTCCTCCTCCAAATTTTTTCGTCGAATAACGATCACCCGTCGCCTCACTTGCGACAGCGTCATCATCGCCTCCTCGTCGTCGCTCCGCCGAGCGACAATCAGCCCGATCCTTCACTTGTTGCACCCCCAACGAGTAAATTGCATGCTCCTACTCGTCGCTACACCAGTCAGTGACTATATCGCTCGCTCCTCCTTGTCGTTGTACCACCCAATGACTATATGGCCCGTCCCAGGGCGCTAGTAAGTCGCCACCTCGGGGCAAGCACAGCTTCACTCGAACCTTGTTCTGATACCAACTGTTGGAATTCTGCCATCAGGATCAATCTATACCTATTAAGAAAAGAAATATGTATTTTTAATCTGTTTTTCTATTTTATAAAAAAAACTAATGTTTCTGACATTAAACCCGCAGTACATATCAAATGTTTTTAGATACTCTTTTTTTCTAAATGGTAACTCCAAAATTAACATGTTATCTATGGAATTTGATTAGTAAAATATGTAGAATCTGAATATCATGTTGTTTTACCTGTTAACAATTTGAAAAATACTATCTAGGCTGCAATGTTAATCAACAATGCATTATCCATCTTTCTTTCATACCGTTACTGATTCAGATTGGGGATGAACACCTTAGCAAAATCGGGATTGGACATTAAATTGAAGATAAATTTGCTAGAGACACGCAATAAATAAGGACATGCATGACAAGAAATAAAAGAAGGACCCAATAAAGAGGGATGTCCGCTATAAAAGAAATAAAAGAGAAAATGCAGAGGAGATCTGATAAAGATGAGATGTTGTGCTATTCTCCTATATATAAGAAGAAGAAGAAGAGGACATGCATGAAAAAAAAGTAAAAAGGAGGCACGCATGACAAAAAGTAAAATAGAAGACAAGTTTGATAAGATATAAATAATGATGAAATAAAGACCAATATCGATGACATGTATGACAAGAAATAGTGATGAAATAGGGGCGCAAATACCTGCGTCCATAGGAGACCATACAAAAAATTCTTTTTCAGACAAAAAAATAATGTATCTTTTTAACAACCTTTTTAACAACTCTTCACGTATTTAAGAAATATGCATGTGAAAAAATGTGTTCAATAGTTACCCTAAGTTGGTGATTCTTAAACTGAAAATTGCCATTGATGCACACATGTCTCCGTAGTGTGCTAATGTGCCATCGTTTGTTTTTGTCGTTTTTCTTTACTCGTTCGTAAAAACACCCCATTTCAAACATGCCATGAATAAATGGATGATCACTTACCAATTTCTTTGTACGGATTAAATCTACATGCAAACCGTATTGAAATGGAAACCTATAGAATCTTAAACTGCGCTTTTATAGGTTAAGACCATCTTTGTTTAGGCTGTAGCTACAAATTCTCAGATTATAGACCATTTTTATAAATTAACAGCGTGTGGTATTTTTTGTCTCCCATTGTAGAGCACGGGCCTTTTTTCTAGTACACAATGACTAGACTCCTAATCATACTAAACTCCAACTAGTACACTAATCACCGGCGAGCCTGATCGCAAACAGTACTATTACTCCAACAAAGTCTGGACAAGGACTTCAACTTAGACTAATGGCTGCAACTTCTTACTTTCTTAATTAGGGAGTGTGTTGAACTGATCCACGGGCCGGTTGTCGCATAACTTGTGTGGTTAATTTGGATTTGGGAGGGAAAAACTTGTTGGGCGGTGTTAATTCTCTTGCCAGCTCTGTTCTCTCCTTCACATCATACTGTGTTTATGTATGCTTGTGTTTTCCAGCAATGGTGGCCTGCCATGATCGGCGTCGCCGTGGCAAAGGATACATACGTAGCATGGCGAGGCGGTACGTCCGGGTCTCCATTCCAGTTGTAACTTTGAATGAGGTATTACAAAGAACCCAAAGCATAGATAATGGGCTGTGAAATCCACCCTTGTGAATCACGTTTCTCCAAGCTGCGCATAGCGCCCACATGGTCACTGGCATCTTCATAAACACTTCATGTGATAGTGACTCCATCACAGTGATGAATTATTCATTGCTAGTCTTAACAAAGCTGGTCGTTATTTGAATTTAGCACTTCCCTTAATAAAAGAGAACTACTTTTCTGGTTCTTTACAAGGATTGGAGGGCAAGGGAATCTGAAAATTATAAGCTTTATGACCCCAGTGTAAAGGAATTGATGTTTTAGCGATGCAAGTGTTTCATAGTTGCAATCCATCTACTAATATACGGTGCAAATTTTGGTCTGTAGAAAGTATTGAAAACTGTTACTTATTTAACCCCAAAGAACAAAATGACTACAGAATAACTTGATACATACGTTACCTTGTGCCTCTTTCTGCATTTTGTAATAGAGCCTCTTCTATTCTGCATTGTTTCTTGGTAATAAACTGTGTAATAGAACTTCTGTGATTAGAAATTGTGCACGTTTGTGTAGTTTGCATGTTCTGAAACAACTCGATTTACTGTGTCATGTCAATGAGATTTCTGAAACAACTCATATCTTGTGTCACTTACTTACCTACTGTATCATGTCGTTCTAGTTGGCATTCTTTGGTTTTTTTTTGAGACAATCACCGAAGCTTTTATTAAACCGTCACCACAGTTACAGGGACGAACTGAAGTTCACCAGGGTTGCCTAACCAAACATGGCGGCCTACCCCCAGTTTCAAAGTATGCTTCGCTAGATTGTGAGCCTCGAAATTCGTGCTCCTAAATTCATGCACAAAATTGCATGACTGAAAATTACGAGTGTAATCTATGATCTCATGAATAATAGCACCATAGCTCGGACTACTCTTCTGACTGATGTCGTTTACAATACCTTTGCAATCAGTTGCAACATGAATCGCCTGCACGTGGAGATCTTGTGCGAGTGCCATTGCTTCCCGGACTGCCAACGCTTCTAGGGTAGTTGGGTCAGATATACCCTTGAACACAATTGTTGATGCCCCCATATAATCTCCCGCTCGGTTTCTACAAACTGCAGCAACCGTACCAAACCTCGATCTCCGTCCAGTGGCCGCATCAACATTCACTTTCATCATGCCATGAGGGGGTTGGATCCACTGTCTCGGTCGCACGGGTGCAGCACTTTCCGGCTTCTTCACTATCTCAATATCATTCGGAAAGGATTTGACAAAGCAGTGAGTCGAGAACGGGCTCTGAAATATATCCTCATAGACGGCCTTTCTTCTTGCTGCCCAAATAGCCCATAGTGTTACTGTCAACTGGACAAAAAGATCGCTCCTCAACGCCTTCCTCATAGCGAAAAGCCAGTCCCGTACATTCTCATTGTCAAAACTGCTTATCTGATCCAAAATCGCCTCATCAGTCAGTGCCCAAACACTGCGTGCCATTGAGCAGTTCAGCAATGCATGTCTCCACGAATCCCTTGCCCCACATAACACACATGACGGCGATGTTGCCATGTTCCTATGCTGCAATACATGACGGCATTCTTTGGTACCAAGCCCGTAGAGAAGCCATAAAATTGTACCATCCTGAAATCCTAAGGCCTTGTTCGTTTATTCCCTCCCCCGCGAGGTTTGGGGCCCAACCCCCGCGGATCCACGGGGATCGCCCCCGCCTGGGTGTGACCCCGGCCCATCTGTTAATGCATAATCGGTTAAACCTAGCGTGGGTCCGTTCCCCGACTGAAACCCCTCCGGTCTTCGCGAAACGCACAGGGAAAAAATTCATCGTCTCCCCACACGCGGAAAGAAACCCCGAGCGACCTGAGGGGAACTCTCGCTTGCGGTGCAGCCCAAAGCGAACTCGTTCTGTGCGTGCTGAGGGGTTAACCAAACGTGATCTGTTGAGGGACGGATTTAGGAGAATTGGGGTTTAATCCGTGCAGGGATTGGGTGACGGTGTAGGGATCACCCGATCCCTGGGTGGATTGAATCTGCTAGGGGGTTGGTCCTCTGCCTACCGAACAAGGCCTAAGGGTAGTCTTGCAGAACCTGGGATGCAGAACTAGCTCTGTGTTTACCTTTACAGAACCATGTGCCTCCATCTGGCAAGGTGACGCACTTTGACTCCCTTTTCTCTTTTATTTATTCCCTTCCCCAGGTATGTGTCTTCATCCTGAAGTTGTTCTTTCTCCAATGCTTTTCCTCAAGTTCAATCATGTTTGTATTTTGAAATCTTTGCAGTGTCGTATAGTATTTTCTTCCACCACACATGTAGGTTGGTTCAAGTGTCTTCAAGTGTCTTTCAAGTGTCGTTCAGGTTGGAACAGCTATCTTATGGCAGTGGCCTATGACTAACAGTTACCCTTTGATAGAGAGAGAACCTCCCGCTCCCGCGACTAGGTAGCTAGGGTTCCGCCCCTTCCCCTCCCGCCGCCGCCGGCCGCCGGCCTCGCGCCCCGGCTCCGTCCCCTTCCTCCCTCCCCCTTCCCCTGTCCAGATCCTCCTCGCGCCGCCTCCCCAGGAGGTGGCCGGGGCGGAGCTCGAGCTCCTCTCCAGCGGGCCCCCTCCTCCCCCCGGCGCTGGCCGGGGTGGTACCGGCGGCGGCGGGCCTTCTCGTCCCCGCACGCGCGTGCTCCCTTCCCGGGGTAGGGAGGCGACGGCGGTGCAGCCCGGCTTGGCTGCGGTCCGGCGGCCCTGCGGCAGCGGCCGGCGGCAGGCGTGGTGTCGGCGCCGCTCCTTGGCGGCGGGGCGACATGGTGGTGCCGGGTGGCTGATGTCGCGACCTCGGCCCATATCTGGGCCTGGCGGGCCCCATCTAGGTCCTAGCGGGCCGACCCCCCGGCGTGGCCTCGTTGTCTGTGGCGCGGTGAGGAGGAGGAGCAACTCGGATATGGGGCGTCGGCGTCGACGGCATGCCGGCAGCAGCGCGAGGGCGGGAGCTTTACGGGCCCACGAGGGCTCGACCGGGCCTGTGGGCCCACGGGCCTGGTGTGCTCCTGCTATTGCGTCCGGACGGCTACCGTGGCGGACGGTGGAGGTGGGGCCCTCCCGCGTGCCGACGGTGCTGATGCCCTAGTCCCGGCTCTAATTCTTCGCCGCGCTGTCCTCACTTCATGGTGCCATGGTGAGACGGCGTGGGGGCCTCATGACCGCGTTGGTGCAGGGTGGTGGTTGGTTTGGTGGCTGGATCCGGAGCGCCCGAGGTGCGGGTTGGGATCGGGGGAAACCCTTGTCGGCGTGGCCGACAACGGCGCGGTGGCGCCTATGGGTGCCACCTGACCTTCCGGGAGGGCGTCGGGGGCTACCCTTCCTTTTGCCTCGTCGTGTACCGGGGAAAACCCTTGGCAGCAGCGTCGTCATCGTCGCGATCCTTCTTGCAGGTGTTGATAGGTGCCTGCGCTTCAGAGTCTTGGAGCCTAGTGGAAGATCCCGGTGGGCATAGCGATCGCGAGGCTTCTTCATTTTTGTTGATCCGCCGTTGTCGGCATTTGTTTCTTTTGCTCTTTCTCTGTCGTTTGTTTTGGGCGTGACTGTGCTGCTTCCGCCCCAGCACCTATCCCTGTATGGTTTGATTGGTTGCTTTGTATACAAAGCGGGGGGAAACCCTTTTTCGGTAACAGCTATCTTATGGTCTCCAAATGCGCCTTCAAGTTCGCCTATTAGCTAGCTTGTGCCTAGCGTCAACCTCAATGACCTGCGGTGCATGTGTTACATGGCTAGTACCTTCAAAATGGTGCGGCTTAACGTAGCTACAGTATAAACAACGAGTCCAAAATAAGGTAATGTTAAACAGTCATATAGTCCAGGACCTTCAACTTGATTCGCTAAGATCCCTCAAAACTAAAGCAGTGAACCAAGAAAAGCAAATCTATCTTTTGTTTATGTTCTTTGCTCTGATTGCAAGGAACGTATCCTCCAGATTCAATGCTTCTTTACTCTTCTGCTACTTTGGCATGGTACAAGAAAACAATAAAGAGGGACAGACCTTGATGATCTAGCTATCTCTATATATCAGAACACAATTAAGTTTTGACAAGGTATGCCACTATAAGATAGAGAAATCTTGCAAAGTGTAGTTGTCTCAAAGCCCCCATCTTTTCTGAGGTATGCACACATTCCTTTGATTAGCTTATCTGTATTCCATGACTGTGTTCCTAGATGGACAACATATCTTGGATTCGCTGTTTCTAGATGTGCACTAGCATGAACTCTTTACATTCTTCTTCTCGCGGTGCTTCTAGTTATATAACTAGAGTATGAAAAGTAGTATGTACTAACTTCTGTGGAAGAATAAATTTCGATACTTCGCTGACACCCTGCTTATATGACCATAGATAAGATAATACAACAATATACTTTATCTCCTAGCGATTCCAATCAGCCTTTCATGCAGAATTTGGAAACGTAATTTAAGTGTTAGACCCATATGATGGCAGGTTTAATTGGGACCGACTCACCCTAAT
This sequence comes from Triticum urartu, assembly GCF_056163025.1. NCBI lineage: Eukaryota > Viridiplantae > Streptophyta > Magnoliopsida > Poales > Poaceae > Triticum > Triticum urartu. Next base: position 617,440,418 of record NC_141876.1, read on the forward strand.
CTGTCCTCCCTTTTCCAGTTTTGACTTGAGTGGACCAGTTTGACCGATTAAGTAGGAAGTGATTGTAAGAGTAAGTGTTCACTTTAGGTTTGAGTTTCAAAGGTTTGCATATCGTGGCTTGACACGTGAGGTCACATCCACACGGCAGCGACCATGCATCCTGCTGTGTGTGCAACTGCAGAGGATCCCTTATACGGTTTACTACTGTGTGTTTGACTGAGGCCAAGTCTTGACGCACTCATGGACTCCGCTAAAATGTGGCATGTATTGCACATCTCACTTATATGGGCTGTTTCAGCCATCCGGCTCTCTCGCCAGCGTCATGGAGGCGAAATGCCACCATCGAAGAGTGACTCAACGAGCTCTCCGCCGCCCCGGCCACGACAAAGAGGGCGCGCTCCTTGGTGTTGCTGATGCTCTGGGAGATTTGGCGAGAGCGAAATGATCGCATCTTCCGGAATGGTGAACTTTCACCTTCATCAATCCTCTTTCAGAGAGAGGACTGCCTGGGCGCTGGCGGGAGGTCGGCATTTGATTTTTTCGATAAAGGGTGCTTTATTACTTAAAAGGTTTAAGCATTACACCCGGCCTTTGCATACCAAGATGCACACAGCCAAAAGAAGTCCACACACAGAACACAAAAAAAAGGCGAAATACTAAGAAACATCTAGTGTTTGTATAACGCCTAAGACGTAGGAGGGTCAATCCTGAGATCATGCTGCCACCCATATTGGGTAAAAGTATCCCTCGCCGTAGCCTCCAATCGTGTACAGACCTCCATAAAGAGGCCGCGATTCTCCATACGCTGTAGAGATGACCATAAACGAAGCGTCCCGGTACATCTGTAGATAACCTGCATAAGAGATGTACTTTTCTCGTTAAAAACTTTATCATTTCTACATAGCCAAAGCGACCAAATAACGGCGAGCGCTCCCACCCTGAGAAGAGTTCTAAACTTGTGTTCGATCCCATGTAACCAGTTGCCAAATATATTAGCAACACTACAAGGAGGGTACAAGCCAGAAGCTATTTGGATGACTGACCATATAGAACGAGCCAATTTACATTGAAAGAACAAATGTTTTATTGTCTCATCATGCTGACAAAAGACACATTGCGTACTTCCATGCCAATTCCTCTTAACAAGGTTATCTTTAGTAAGAATGACTCCGCGACGAAGATACCATGCAAAGATTTTATTCTTAAGAGGTATTTTCATCTTCCAGATCTTCTTATTATTATCAACTGGCACATTGGATTGGAGCAAGGCTCTGTACATGGACTCCACTGAGAATTGACCATTCCCTTGTAGGTTCTAGCGAAATTCATCGGACCCTTGTGACAATTGCACCATGGATAACCGCTGGAGCAGGGTGTTCCACGATTGGAGTCTAGGTCCAATTAAATCTCTTCTGAACGACACGTTTGGCGGAAATGATTCCATAACCGTGGCGATAGTATCACCCTTGTGGCGCACAATATTATACAGAGCTGGGTATTGTTCCCGGAGTGAAGCATTGCCTAGCCACTTATCCTCCCAGAATCTAATTTCCGAGCCATCCTTAATCGAGAAAGAGCCATAGCGGAAGAAATATTTCTTCGTCGCCATTAAGCCAACCCAAAAGTGAGAGTCCCCAGGCTTCCAGTACACCTGGGATATCGCCTTTGAACCCACATATTTTCTCTTTAGGAGAGTTTGCCATACACCATCTTCCGTCAATAACTTAAACAACCATTTGCCGAGGAGGGCCCTATTCTTAACCTCAAGGTCATGAATGCCCAACCCGCCTTGGTCTTTGGGACGGCAAACCACACTCCATTTAGCCAGTCTATATTTCTTTCTCTCGCTATCTCCTTGCCAAAAGAATCTTGATCGAAAGTAATCCAATCTATGTAAAACTCCTTTTGGCAATTGGAAGAAGGAAATCATATATAGTACCATATTGCTTAGTACTGAATTAATGAGTACCAATCTTCCACCCAGAGATAGCAATTTGCCTTTCCAACTGCTTAGTCTTTTTTGTAGTCTCTCCTCGACGTGTTTTCATTCAGCATTTGTGAGTCTCCGATAGTGTATCGGTATCCCCAAATATGTGATAGGAAACTGTCCCAAGCCGCAGCCGAACAGGTCAGCATACAAATGGGCCTCGTCTTGAGCCTCGCCAAAACAATACAATTCGCTTTTATGGAAGTTGATCTTAAGACCCGAGAGTTTCTCAAAAGCTGACAAAATTAATTTCAGATTTCTCGCTTTTTCTAGGTCATGATCCATGAAGAGAATCGTATCATCAGCATATTGAAGAATAGAGAGACCACCATCCACAAGATGGTTCACTACTCCATCAATTTGGCCATCAGCCTTGGCTCGCTCAATCATGACAGCCAACATATCCGCCACTATATTGAATAGCATGGGCGATATTGAGTCACCCTGTCTTAATCCTTTCTTCGTTTGGAAGTAGGGGCCCACGTCATCATTGACTTTAATGGCCACGCTACCTCCGGAAACGAAACTATGGATCATAGCGCGCCACTCTGCAGAAAAACCTTTCATTCTGAGAGTCTGCTGAAGAAAAGACCACTTGACTTTGTCATAAGCCTTTTCAAAGTCGATTTTGAGTACCACCCCATTCAGTTTTTTCCTATGTAGTTCGTGGACTGTTTCATGAAGGATAGCAACTCCATCTAGGATGTTTCTTCCTTGCATGAAAGCGGTCTGTGAAGGGCGAACCACATGATCAGCAACCGAATTTAGCCTAATTGTTGCAACCTTCGTGAATATTTTAAAACTAACATTAAGGAGGCAGATAGGTCTATATTGTTGTATCCTTTCAGCCTCATTAACCTTAGGTAATAAAATAATCTCACCAAAATTTAAGCGAAACAATTCTAGTTGGCCAACATGTAGGTAACCAAACAGATGTAGGAGATCCGATTTGACGACTTCCCAGAAGTTCTGATAGAACTCGGCAGGGAAACCATCCGGACCCGGGGCTTTGTTATGCTCCATTAGGAAGACCGCCTTTCTAACTTCCTCCTCAGAATATGGAGCTGTTAGAAGGCTATTTTCCACATCAGAGACCTGAGGGATGTCATCTGTTCGGGACTCATCCATCGAGAAATGTCCTTCCTCTGGGGCTCCGAAGAGATTTTTATAATAATTAGTGATATAAGATTTAAGTTGCTCATGCCCCTCTATCGTGCCCTCCTCCTGGTGTAGGGAATGAATAAGTTTCTTCCGGTGTCTACCATTAGCGACACCATGGAAGTATCTAGTATTCGAATCACCTTTCAAGATAAATTGAGAGTTTGAATGTTGGTACCATTTGAGCTCCTCTTCACGCAGCATGCGAGCTATCTGTGCATTCGATTGACTCTTGATATCGATTTCATGCTCAGATAGAGGTCTGACCTCAGCTAGAGATTCTAATTCATCAATAATAGATGAAAGACGAAGCTTCTCTTTTTTTAGGATACCCGTCGTATGCCTAGCCCAACCACGTAGGAATTTACGTATTGCACGTATTTTGTTATTCCATTTGTGTATTGGGGTATGTCCGGCAACCGTTTTTTCCCACACCTCCTTAACCATGTCATGGAAGCCATCTCGAAGCAACCAACCAAGTTCAAACTTGAACTTGGCTCTCTACTGAGGACGTGGCATACCAGCAGTTAGGAGGATGGGTGCATGGTCTGATAGAGCCTCGATGCGAGGTAGAGCACGAACAGAAACCATCGGGAATTTTAGTTCCCAGTCGGTATCCATTAAAACGCGATCTAGTTTCTCATATGTCGGCTCTGGAAGACTGTTTGCCCAAGTGAATTGTCTTCCAATCATGGAAACCTCTCGCAGATCTAGACTGTCAATGACAGCATTGAAAAGGAAAGGCCAATGATCATCAAACCTACCACGGCTTTTCTCAGTTGGAAATCGTAGCAAACTGAAATCACCACCAATAAGAGTAGTTGCTTTGTACCCTCTCGATTTTCTCTTTCTTCTCTTTTTGGGTTTTTCCCCTCCTGTTCTGTATAGTTGGTGTTTCTTTCGCCGTTCCTCTTAATGAAATGCACAGCTCTCTTGCGTTCTTTCAAAAAAAAACTTATATGGGCTGTTAAGGAGATATGGACCTAGTTTTTTTTTGCAAGTAAAATGAACCTAGTTCACAATTGGTAGTATTGTTTTACTTGTAAGCGAGAATGTTAATTGGAGGAGAGGTTTTTAATTAAAAATTTAGTTGATTTTGCATCTCATTTTTTTTGAAAAGGGGGGACTCCCCGGCCTCTGCATCAGAGTGATGCATACGGCCATCTTATTAACCAAATAAAGCAGTGCCAACATGGTTCCAAGGTCTCCGAAAGTAATAAAAAAGCAAAGAAAGCTCACACAGAGCCAAAAAGGGCTAGAAACACCAACTAGCCATGAAAAGACGCCACAACCGGCTGGCTAAAAATAGATAGGTAAACTAAATGCCTATCCTATTACATGACCGCCATCCAAATCGGTTGAATATATCCCGAGCAACCATCTCCCAGCGGAAAGATCCAGTAACCAAATGCTCCCTGGCCTCCATCGGAGTGAGTAGCGACCACGAACGGATCAGTGCCGTGGTTCGGAATATAACCTGCAAAAAATGGATACGTGATATTCTGTTAAAAACCAAATCATTTCTGCATGTCCAGATAGTCCATAGCAAAGCGCAAACTCCAACCCGAATGTGCCTCGCTAAGTCAGGCTCAATCCCATTAAGCCATGTCCCAAATAATGCGTTGACAGAATTCGGTGGATTGATATTAAAAGCAATGTGGACCGTCTGCCAAAAGACTTTGGCCAACGGGCAATCAAAAAAGAGGTGTTTGATAGTCTCCTCCCGATCATAGAAAATACACCTAGTAGGTCATGTCCAATTACGCTTTATCAAGTTGCCCTTGGTTAAAATAACTTGTTTATGGACAAACCACATAAACACTTTTATTTTTAAAGGAACTTTGACATCCCAAACATGCTTGGAGGTAGGAATCGAGTTCGAATTAATAACATCAATATACATTGATTTAACTGTGAATACTCCAGACTTAGTCAGTTTCCAGCGCAATTCATCAGGTTGTTGAGAAAGTTGAACCTCCATCAGTCTCCTAACTAGACAGAGCCATTCTTCCCAACGATTGCCCGCTAGCGTCCGTCGAAACTGAATATTAAGGGGGATAGATTGAAATACCGAAGCGACGAACACCTCACGTCGTTGAACAATACGGTACAAAGACGGATATTGGATGGCCAAGGGTGTCTCGCCGAGCCAAGTATCCTCCCAGAAACGTGTACTAGCGCCGTTTCCAATAACAAACTTCATCCTATTAAACAAAGATTGTTTGACTTTCATCAGTCCTTTCCAGAAAGGTGAATCAGTCAGCCTGACTGTGACCTGGGACAAAGTTTTTGTCTGGAGGTACTTGCTGCGAAGGATTTGAGCCCACATGGCATCATTCTCTGATGAGAGCTTCCACAGCCACTTGCTAAGAAGGCATCTGTTCTTAACTTCTAGATTCTCAATACCAAGACCCCCTTGGTCTTTCGGTCTACAGATGATATCCCATTTAGCAAGCCGATATTTTCTTTTAAGCTCATCACCCTGCCAAAACAAACGCGATCGATAGAAGTCCAGTCTCTTCCTAACACCAACTGGGACCTCAAAGAACGATAGGAGAAACATAGGCATACTCGTGAGCACCGAATTTATCAGGATTAATCGGCCTCCGTATGACATGAGCTTACCCTTCCAACAACTCAGTTTCTTCTCAAATCGGTCCTTGATGCACTTCCATTCTCTGTTTGTCAGCCTACGATGGTGGATTGGAATACCTAGGTAAGAGAAGGGTAACTCTCCCAACTCGCACCCAAACAATTGCCTATAAGCCTCCTGTTCGTCTTTGGCTCTACCAAAACAGAACAGCTCACTCTTATGAAAGTTAATCTTTAACCCGGTCAATTGTTCAAATAGGCATAACACAAGCTTCATATTTCTCGCCTTGGCCAAGTCATGCTCCATAAAGATAATTGTATCATCAGCGTACTGAAGGATGGATACACCTCCATCAACAAGATGAGGTACCAATCCACCTACTTGACCATTTTCCTTAGCCCTTCCTATCAAAATTGCTAACATATCCACCACAATGTTAAACAGGATAGAGGACATCGGATCTCCTTGTCTTAGGCCTTTATGTGTCTGGAAGTAATGACCTATATCATCATTTACTTTAATTCCCACACTACCTTTTTGCGTAAATGATTCAACATGTCGGCGACAGGCTTCATCAAAACCTTTCATACGCAATGACTGTTGGAGGAATGGCCATTTGACCTTATCGTACGCTTTCTCGAAATCCACCTTAAAAATTACTCCATCTAATTTTTTGGAATGGATTTCATGGAGCGTTTCATGCAGGAGGACCACCCCTTCAAGGATATTTCTGTCCGGAATGAAAGCAGTTTGGGACTGTTGCACCACAGAATGCGCAATCTGTGTGAGCCTATTAGTCCCGACCTTGGTGAAGATTTTGAAACTAACATTGAGGAGGCAGATCGGCCTGAATTGCTCAATTCTCACAGCATCCGTTTTCTTAGGAAGCAGTGTGCTAGTTCCAAAATTCAAGTGAAATAATTGAAGTTGTCCAGAGAACAGATCATGGAACTGAAGGAAATATGCCCTAGAGGCAATAATAAAGTTATTATTTATTTCCTTATAATCATGATAAATGTTTATTATTCATGCTAGAATTGTATTAACCGGAAACATAATACATGTGTGAATACATAGACAAACAAAGTGTCACTAGTATGCCTCTACTTGACTAGCTCGTTAATCAAAGATGGTTATGTTTCCTAACCATGAACAATGAGTTGTTATTTGATTAACGGGATCACATCATTAAGAGAATGATCTGATTGACATGACCCATTCCATTAGCTTAGCACCCGATCGTTTAGTATGTTGCTATTGCTTTCTTCATGACTTATACATGTTCCTATAACTATGAGATTATGCAACTCCCGTTTACCGGAGGAACACTTTGGGTACTACCAAACGTCACAACGTAACTGGGTGATTATAAAGGAGTACTACAGGTGTCTCCAAAGGTACATGTTGGGTTGGCGTATTTCGAGATTAGGTTTTGTCACTCCGATTGTCGGAGAGGTATCTCTGGGCCCTCTCGGTAATACGCATCACTTAAGCCTTGCAAGCATTGCAACTAAATGAGTTAGTTGCGGGATGATGTATTACAGAACGAGTAAAGAGACTTGCCGGTAACGAGATTGAACTAGGTATTGGAATACCGACGATCGAATCTCGGGCAAGTAACATACCGATGACAAAGGGAACAACGTATGTTGTTATTTGGTCTAACCGATAAAGATCTTCGTAGAATATGTAGGAGCCAATATGGGCATCCAGGTCCCGCTATTGGTTATTGACCGAAGACGTGTCTCGGTCATGTCTACATTGTTCTCGAACCCGTAGGGTCCGCACGCTTAAGGTTACGATGACAGTTATATTATGAGTTTATGCATTTTGATGTACCGAAGGTTGTTCGGAGTCCCGAATATGATCACGGACATGACGAGGAGTCTCGAAATGGTCGAGACATAAAGATTGATATATTGGAAGCCTATATTTGGACATCGGAAGTGTTCCGGATGAAATCGGGATTTTACCGGAGTACCGGGAGGTTACCGGAACCCCCCGGGAGCCATATGGGCCTTAATGGGCTTTAGTGGAAAGGAGAAAGGGGCAGCCCAAGGTGGCCGCGCGCCTCCCCCCTCCCCTAGTCCTATTAGGACTAGGAGAGGTGGCCGGCCCCCCTCTCCCTCTTTCCCCCTCGGGGAATCCTAGTCCAACTAGGATTGGGGGGGGGGGGTCCTACTCCCGGGAGGAGTAGGACTCCTCCTGCGCCCTCCTCCTGGCCGGCGGCCCCCTCCCCCTTGGCTCCTTTATATACTGAGGCAGAGGCACCCCAGAAACACATAAGTTGATCCACGTGATCTATTCCTTAGCCGTGTGCGGTGCCCTCAGCCATCATAGTCCTCGATAATACTGTAGCGGAGTTTAGGCGAAGCCCTGCTGCTGTAGTGCATCAAGATCGTCACCACGCCGTCGTGCTGACGGAACTCTTCCCCAACACTTTGCTGGATCGGAGTCCGGGGATCGTCATCGAGCTGAACGTGTGCTCGAACTCAGAGGTGCCGTAGTTTTGGTGCTTGATCGGTTGGATCGTGAAGACGTACGACTACTTCCTCTACGTCGTGTCAACGCTTCCGCAGTCGGTCTGCGTGGGTACGTAGACAACACTCTCCCCTCTCGTTGCTATGCATCACATGATCTTGCGTGTGCGTAGGAAATTTTTTTGAAATTACTACGAAACCCAACAGGAACATAGGTAGCAAATCCCCCTTAATAATGTGCCAGCACTTTTTATAGAACTCGGCTGGGAATCCATCCGGTCCAGGAGCCTTATTGTTTTTCATCTGTGCAATAGCATCAAACACCTCCTTCTCTGAGAACGGAGCAACCAGAATATCATTGTCGGCAGCCGATAGTTGAGGCACATCCTCAGTCTTGGACTCGTCGAGGGACACACAATTATCCTCCGGAGGTCCAAATAACTGCTTATAATACTCGGTAATATATGTTTTTAGGTTATCCTGTCCTAAAATAGTGCCCTCATCTTGTTCAAGTTGAAAGATTCGCTTCTTTCTGTGCTTACCATTAGCAATCAAATGAAAGAATTGAGTATTCGCGTCCCCTTGGAACACTTTGCGGACTTTAGCATGCAAAGCCCACTTCAATTCTTCTTCGCGGAGCAGTTCTTTCAACCTCTTCTCTGCCTCAGTTTTAACCTGAAGCTCAGCTGGCAGCAAAATCATGGATTCGGCCTTTATGTCTAGGGCCTGTATAAGAGAAAGGAGTCTATCCTTTTCAATCTTATACACACCACTGAGGTGCTTAGCCCAACCCCGTAAGAAACTTCTCAAATGCCTAATCTTATTCTGCCAACGCTCGACCGCAGTCGTACCTCCTGCACCTCTAGCCCATTCCCTGGCAATCAGGTTCAAGAACCCCTCGCGTTCGAACCATGACATCTCGAAAGAAAAGGTGTTTTTATTACCCACGTGGTTTGGCTCCCCTGAGTCCACGAACAAGGGTGTGTGATCGGATATTCCTCGCGAGAGAGCTTGCACCGTAACCAGAGGGAACTTTTGTTCCCACTCCACGCTCGCGAGAACTCGATCAAGTTTTTCGTAAGTTGGGGTTGGCAGAGCATTAGCCCAGGTAAACTTTCTACCAGAAAGCTCTATCTCCCTCAGATCCAAGCTTTCAATAATAGTATTGAACATAAACGACCATCTGCCGTCAAAGTTATCATTATTCTTCTCCTCTCTCCTCCTAATGATTTTGCATCTCATATTGAGAGTGCATGTACTTTGGCTATTGGGGTAGCCAAATTTGAAATCTCACTTGAATTTTAAGTTTGGATGGTCCTTAAATGCACTGAGTGGGTGTGAGTTAAAAATTAAACTTCACTCCTCCCATGATGGTGATCACAGCAAAGCGCATAGGTCGTGTTGCGCACATTTTTAGAGAGCGGACTCTACATTAATCCGCTTTGTCTCTCAAAAGAGGACATCAGCAAATCTCGGATGCAAATTTACTCTATTTTCCCCTTAAGGGTCATGTGTCTTTATCTGGCTAGGTGACATACTTTGAATCCCTTCCTCATTGGAAGGCATGCCTAAGTCGTCTGGAAGCTGTTCTTTTCCAAATCCTTCCCTCAAGTTTAATCATGTTTTATTTTGAAATTTTTGCAGTGTTATATGATTTTTGTAGGATGGTTCAAGTGTCTTTCCCCTGTGGACTACCCGAACGATGCCCCGTGATTTTGCTTAGACATGCATGTGCAGCTTGTGCGCCATAGCCTTCAGGATGCGCTCATGAGGTAACGTGTGCATGCATACAGCTTCAGCAAATAGTTTCTTCGATTGTTTTTATATTGTCTCACTAAAATCAATTTGTAAGGCTACACTAAGCATGTCCTTACCCAGGACTTGTAGCCGATCGACAGCTATCTTATGGTCTCCAAATGCTCGTTCAACCTCGCCAATTAGCTAGCTTGTGCCTATCGACATCAGCCTTGTCGATGATCTATGGTGCACGGGTTACCTGGCTATTATCTTTAAAATGATGCAGCTTAATGTAGCTACAGGGTAAAACAAACGAGACAAAAATAGGGTAACGATGAAAAGTTTGATAGTCCATGACCTTCAACTTTTTCCAACTAAGATCCCTCAAAACTGAAGAAATGAACCAAGAACAGCATATATATCTTTAGTTTATACCCTTTGCTCTGATTGCAAGAAACGTATCCTCCAAATCCAATGCCTCTGTATTCTTTTGCTACTTTGGCATTGTACAAGCAAGGAATAAAGAGAAAGAGAGACCTGGATGGTCTTGCGCTAGCTCTATATATCAGAGCTCAATCAAGTTTTCACAAGGTATGCCACAAGAAGATAGAGAAATCTTGCAACGTATAGTTGTCTCAAAGCGTCCGTACGTCTATTCTAAGGTATGCACAAATTCTTTTTGATTAGCTCACCCAAATTCAATGACTGTGTTCCTAGTTATGGACAACATGTCTTGAATTAGTTGTTTATATATGTGCATTAGCATGGCCTCGTACATTATTTTTCTGATGGTGCTTCTAGTTATAGGATTAGAGTGTGTGTACTAACTTCGTATATGAATAATTTTGAAGACTTCTCTTACACCACGCTTATATGATCATAGATAAGATAATACTCCTAGGGATCCCAATGAACCTTTCATGCAGAATTTTAGTTAAATAAGTACTCCCTCCGTAAAGAAATATGAGAGCGTTTAGATCACTAAAATAGTGATCTAAATGCTCTTATATTTCTTTACAGAGGAAGTATAATTTAAGTACTATGCCCATATGTATTGGTATACCTCTATGTTATTATCATTACTCCCTCTAATCCATATTACTTGTCGCTCAAACAGATGTATCTAGCACTGGAATACGTCTAGATACATCCGTTTAATCGACAAGTAATATGGATCGGAGGGAGTAGTATTTTTGACCCGACTCTGTATTGTTGATTTCGTGTGGGTTTTCTTTGCACTCTTAAGGTTTAATTGCTGTGTTATTTGCAAGTTGAAAATTTGTTGTTAGTATTAATCCACACTGATGTATGTATTATATTACAACAATATTAGGGAAGGGCATCAATGAGAGGAGGAAACCACTTAGCAATGAAAAGCTTGGTGCAGCTGTTCAATGAGTGGGAGATCCAACTACTAGTGCTTGTTAGCTTCACACCACAGTTCTTTCTCTTCTTTGCTGGCGGCCTCCGGCTGCGTATCAGAAGCAGTGTACTGAGATCATCAATCTGGCTAGCTTATTTGGGAGCGGACTTGGTAGCCGCTTATGTCCTAGGCCTCATCTCGCGACAAGAGGTTTCCACTCGTCATCTGTCTTTTCTCTGGGCGCCCTTCCTCCTCATACATCTCGGCGGACAAGACACCATCACTGCTTTTGCCATGGAGGACAACAATCTCTGGCGGAGGCACTTGTTGAATCTTGTTGTCCAAATGTCCCTCACCCTCTATATCTTCTGGAAATCATTCGATGGCGGCCCTAACATGCAGCTTATTGCTCCTAGCATCCTTTTGTTCGTCACTGGCACTATCAAGTACGGGGAGAGAACATGGGCTTTGTGGTGTGGCAGCCTGACAAACATCAGGGGCTCGGATCCTCGTGCTTCTGCTTCGGAATTGCGCATTGCTGCCTCTTCTGACCCTGTTTTGTTTGGCTTGGCTTTAATAAATGCTATGCGTTGTTTTTTTTACTGGCCTTAGGTTGCCCTCTGACGTTTGGCATATAGGCAATTTACGCCCAGACCTTTCAACCAAGTTATTCTGGATCATGGAGATTGAACTCAGCATAATGTTTGATGATATGTATACTAAGGCCCTGGTGCTTCGAACGTGGGGTTGCACCATCCTTCGGTGCATCTCACATCTTTCCTTCCTGGCTGCTTTTGTGCTCTTCTTTTCTGTAGTAAGAAACAAAGAAGAGAGGCGGCAGTACAATTTTGTTCACACCTCAATCACCTATGGTCTGTTTTTCGGCGGTTTCTCTCTTGAAGTTTCCTCCGTATGTATCATCATGAGGTCACCTTGGACTTGGGCATGGCTATGGAAAAAGACTCGGAATTGCAGCTTCCTTGGTTCCGTTGTCAAATGGTGTATACGTACTAGGTGTCCAAGCAAAAGGTGGTCAAACTCCATGGGTCAGTACAACATCCTAGACTATTTGGGGCAGTCAAGGAAGAAATTGGTGAAAGTTTTTTTCAGGACGAGAGAGCAAAAGTTGTGGATGAGTAAACTGCTGGACACCAAGTTTGTGCAGGTGGATGAGCAGATCATGAGATGCGTGGTCCGAAGGATTGCTCAGTATCGCCATCGCCAAGAAGGCAGCCCCCAGGCCGGGCAATGGCAAAATCTTGGTCCACTCCTACAGAAGATTGTGAAGCGGCATCATTCCGATTTTAATTATCTCTCCATCATCATGCTCCATTTATTCACAGAGGTACTGTTGAGTAGGTATGTACGCACTGGCACTGGCACTGGCACTGCTATGGACAGTGAGTCTGGCGATGCTTCGGTCCGTGTATGCCGGATGATATCCCAGCATATGGTTTATCTTGTGGTCACGCACCCTGAAATGCTGCCGACCATCAGCAGCGATAGCGGAGTAGACCGGTTAGTAGCATTCCTCTATCAAGACGTGGGTGCGGATAATGACATGATGCGTCTGGCAGTTTCGACATTGACTAATATGAATATGCCGGAGCCCCCGGAGGAGTGCACAGAGGCGCATCTGTTGGAGCTCCAAGAGGCATGGGTAGGTGTGCTCCTCCATGCCGCCAGCAAGTCGCGGCCGGAGATCCATGCGGCGCTGCTAGCCAAAGGAGGGGAGCTCCTTACCTTAATCTGGCTGCTCATGGCCCACTACGGGCTTGGGGATGTAATGCAATGCCCCGTCGAGATGACCGCTGATGCACCTACTGTTCGGCGCCACTACGCCTTCTGTTTTCCTCCTCAACCTCAAGCCTCATAGGTACGTACATACATATTCTTCCACTTACATCTATCTATATGATTTCTTGGTAACTACTTACTCAGTTGATGCAAGCCACGCTCGATCGATATCAACCCATGCCCGTTAATTCTAGCTAGTAGCTACCGTCAACTCTACCATCCATGTATAGATCAAGTTTCTTGTCCTTACCGAAAATAAAATGTAGAGTTTACTGTCTAATGTGAATTATTTTGTTTCTTTATTAATTTGTCAGGTTCTGCAAAAGCACTTGAGCATTTTCGAGGATCGATTGTGCCCGCTGCTTGATCAAATAACTGAGCTCCACCTTGGTTTTCACATCCTCTTTACCTTTTCTTCTTCTCTTGACAACCAATGGGATTAGGAGTATTGTTGTTCATTCTGTCTGCTGTTACATGCATGTACAAACGACTATCATTTTCTTCCCTGATTTCCAGCCTGTGCTAGTTATTTACACTTTGGTACAAGAAACCACTCCGTGGTTTGTTCTGTTTTCTACACATGTTGTGTTGCACCATTCATGTTATGCAAATTTGCAATTTCAGCGTTGAACAAAACCAATTAAACAAAAGCAAATCTTGTGATAGGCAAGCATGAATGGTTCATTTCCAATGAAGCATATACATAGAAGTTCCATATATATTGTGAGATGAATATTTATTTACATATACATCATCATTGTCGGCGAAAATTGTACAACGGAGCAGGGCCAAGCCCGCAAAATCAGACGCCATATGCCAAACTCAACACGCATATGCGTCGTCCTGAAATATGTTATCCCACCACTTCACCTCAGGATTGTTCAAGGGCAATCTGAGCAAAATCAACACGCATGAGCCTACCGATTAATCCGTGCCATAACTATGTGTTTGATTCTAGACGCATGAGGATAACCGCTATCTGTCAAAAAAATTGCACCAGGGCGATGAGAAGAAAATGTTTGGAAATGATAAATCCCGAACGTTTGGATTTAAAGCAGTGCAGTCTGAACATTTTTCATGACAACTTTAGTTCACGCGAGATTAGCAATCATGGAAATTTTCTGCAAAAGAACAACCTGGGACAAAGTTGCCATGTTATAACAACTAAAGTTGCCACCTCGCGTCAACTAAAGTTGTGCCATGAAAAATGTTCGGGATGACATGCTTAAAATCCAAACTTTCGGGATTTACTGAGGACCAAAATGTTTGGGTTTGCAGACCTAGGGTTGTGAGAGTCAGGACGGCGTGTGCTGACGTTCATACCTCGGCCTCCTCCCACAGGTCCACGACTCAGGCCATCGTTGTATTTCGTGGATGGGTGAGATCATGTCGTACAAAAAATTGTACGCTGACGGGTCCTGAACTAGGGTGGCCAATGTCAGGGAGCCCGGCCTCATCTGCTACAAGGGGCCCACCAGGCCCAGGATACGGCGTCAACCCTAGGAGGCAAGGACGGCCTTCATGATATCCAAGACTAGAGGACGGTGGCGCCCCATATCACATCTTCCATGTAAACCCTAGACCTCTCCTTCCTATATAAAGGGAGGTCTAGGGCACCCATTGATCATCAATCCACAGATAGGAAAACTCTCGGTAGCAACCTTATTCACCATTGTAAACCCTCGCACGAGGTATCCCTCCATTATGAATCATCAAAACCAGCAGGAAATAGGGTATTACTCTCCGAAGGCCGGAACCTGGATAAACCCCTCGTGTGACCTCCGATCCATGACTTCCATCTACGCTTGGACCCCTACTAAGGGATCTTACAGGAATCCGCTCTGTTATAACCACGTTTCATTGTACGCACAACAATTTCATAGATACCCGAACAAGGAAAAGTGTAGAAACACCCTCGTAGCCTAGAAGAAGAGAACCGCCAATATATTGGTCGGCCGTTAAGCACCGCTTTAGATGATTTGGGAATTTGGAATAGCAGCCCACGGCCGCACTAGCGGTGGATTCTTTTCCCCGCTTAACACCGGGAATACTGTGTAATGGCTATAATGGGCCGGCCCAACCGAATTTGGGAAGGTTTTAGAACCTTCCGTCAACCTTTTTTTCTCTCTTTATTTTTCCATCTATTTTCTTTGGCTTTTTAAATCCTTTTCCCCTTTCCATTTTTTGTCTATTGTTTAAAAAAAGAAAAACAGAAAACAAAAACAAAAAAGAAATCATGAAATTAAATGAGAAAAATAGGGTACCCCTTCCCCACACATGGGTGGGCCCAAAGCGTGTGGGTAGTGCGCGTTACCTTTTCTAATGACGCACTATGCGCTGACTGGGAGGACTCCGCGCTAGCTATATCTCGCTTACACGAACTCCTATGCGACACTCGCCGTGGCAGAATGCCAATAAAAGCACATAGGGCAAGCAAATGGGCTGGCTTGTTAAGTGCTCGTGTGAGTGTTTGTAGCGAAATTGTTTCGCCCTAGTTTTTAGCGGTTTTGTTTCCTGTTTTGCTGGTGTTTTCTATATTATTACAAAAAATATATTTTAAAGCCAAACGCTATTTATAAAAGTGTATAAAGTATGAACACATAAAATAATCTAAACATGTTTGAAACTTTTAAAAAAATTATAGAAAATGAGAATTTTTTTAGAAAAAATGAACACTTTTTGTGTTTTTGGATTTTTTTTCTAAAAATAAAAACTTTGAAATTGCGAATAATCTTCAAACACAAGCATTTTTTTTATTTTTGAACTTTTATTTCTATTCGTTGAACATTTTTAAAATGCAAGATTTTTAAAATTATTGGTATTCCTGAAAAAGGAAAAAAGAATTATAAAAAGTGTATGTAGAAAAAAAAAAGAGGAAAAAAGGACAACCAGAAAAAAAGGTAAAAGCGACAGAAAACATGAAAAAAAAGCTGAACCAGAAGGTTGGTCCAATAACAGGAATCCTGTAGTACTAATTGGGCCGGCTCATTCTGCCAGAACGAGCGGCAAATAGGAAAAATACCTCACTTACTGTGAGACCTACACGTGCAGACGGTGTAGCCCAGGTGGTCTGTTATTTTTCCTTGCGTTTCCTTTTTTTTTGACAAAAAAGATCACTAAACCAGGATAGAAGCGTTTGTACATTTATATTGACCGCACCTGTTTCAGGAGCTATCCAGTGACTTGGCGATGAATCAGGCGGTTCGCTGGGGATGGATTCAGTGAGCTATCCAGTGACTGGGCTTTTACCTTTCTCTGATTCAGCTTCAGTTTGGCAGCTTCTATTCTCCTCGTCGTACATAATCAGGAATTGAACAGAGTTTGTTTCGATACTGAATCTTTGCCATCTCCATGGATGCAGTTGTTCCTCATGTGCCATAAGATCAAAAGGACTCTGGATTTGATGATGTTGTTGCATGTGCTTAGAAGGTTCTGAAGCCAATCTTCCCCTGTGTACCAGAAGGCCTTCTCATCAGGTAAGGGCCACATTTTCCATAATGCATTCCGAAGTGCTTCGCTTTTCGTACACAAAATATTGGCATGATACTCATTTTCTTCTCCATTACCACATACTCCCTCCGTCCCAAAATAAGTTGCTCAACCATGGTACAACTTTGCATTAGAGTCTGTATAAAGTTGAGACAGTTATTTTGGGATGCAGGAAGTATGTTGCAAGTCCGTTGGTCGTCGGCGTCCTTTTCAAACAGTTACTTTTGGTGGCTACAGTATTGGACGCCACTCTCCAACCATGATTTTTATCTTTTCAGGAACATTTTCTTTCCAAATATAATCCCAAATCCTTGTCGTTCGCATCTACCGAAGAACTTGACGCAGCAGAGTTCCCTCCTGAACGTTCTGTGGCAGCGAGTTTGCACGCACCGTGAGCCTAGAAAACCCCATTATGTTCATAATGGCACGCTAAGCAGTCCTCCATTTCCTTACGAGGCAGTCTGATCTTTTGGATTTCCTCCGCATCAAAGTGATGGAAAATCTGGTTGACTAGAGCAACATTCCATTCCATAGAATCGGAGAGGATGAGCTGATTAGCCCGTCTAATTCTCGATCTCCAAATAAGTTTTGCTGCCATGAGCCTCTCTTGTTGGGCTCGAACACTACTCTAGCCCTGTGTTGCACATCTATACCAATATAAAAAGACCCAAAAAGGGAGATGCAATTAATCTCGGCCATCAAATTATATCAATCCAACGACCTAGACTACTTCAATGTCAAGCGCTCAACACGTTCAGCGTGATAATTTCATGTCAAATATAGTGCTAATAACATAATAACACGTAAATAATATCCTACTTAATATACTTTTAAATTAACGTGCATTGCACGTACACATTGACTAGTACAGAGGAGCAGACACGTAAATAATATCCTACTTAATATACTTTTAAATTAACGTGCATTGCACGTACACATGGTCAAGCTGGTTTCGGCGATGAACGCCCACGGCACACACGACGTAATTTTTTCTACAACTGAAACTACTGGCTCATTACCACACTGCTGAATCACACAGGGAGGGGGGGGGGGTGGTCTTATACGCGCACGCACAGACACACCACGCTGCTCCCCCATTCACACACCCCGGCGATCGACACGCCCCGATTCGCAACCACGTCGCGCACAGAGGCGATCAACGCGCCCGCGCTGCAGTGCTTTGACATGGTCAACTCCCCGCCTATTTCGCCAACTAACACACGCACGCGCGCACACACACATGGACTCTACCAGACAATATCCGGACATGCCCCAGATAATGGCGAGACATGCCCCATACACGCGCACACGCTCGCCACAGACTAGACCTGGTCTCGCTCGCCCCGGTCGCCACCGCCACGGGCATGGCTTATTTCCAACACCTCTTTCCTCTTCAGCATTGATCTAACTGAAATTGAATCCTATTGCCATTTCCCACACGTTGGATGAGACCTACTCCCCTCCATGCCGTGGACACATCCGAAGCCAAAACCGTGTCTCGGTATTTTGCTGTTATAACAATACTTAGACTTGAGCACCCTAGCACTTAGACTATCAGGTTTCAAAGTGAGCCCCCAAACCTGCCTGGCAAATAATGCTTGGCTAAAAAGATGCATATCCCTGGACCCAATGCCTCTCGCTCTTTTCGGTTTCGTGATGCAGTCCCATGGCATCCAATGAACTTTCTTGTGGCCTTCTTCATCTCCCCACCAAAAATCGCGGATCAGTTTCTCACACTTCTCGCAGAAACCTTGAAATAGTTTTAAAAATCCCATGACCAAGGTGGGGAGGGCTTGGACAAGGGATGTGATATGTACTTATTTCAGTCGTTGCATCTCTTCCCATACTTATCGATAATTGGCTCAAAGCTATCGTCGTTCATTCTGCCTTCAGGAGTGGGAAGACCCGGATATTTGCTCTCAAAGGTGGCAGTCTCCACTTCCAAAAACCCTTTGATCTTATCTCTAGTTTAGATTGGGCAGATCTCACTGAAGAGCAAGGAGCACTTGTTTGAGCTCAACACCTGCTCTGTCCTTCTCTGTAATGCCTCCAAAGCATTCCTAACTGATATAGGTTGATCAGTGGTCGCCTTGAAGAAAAGAAGGCTATCATTAGCAAATAGGAGATTTGAGATTTCGTGGCTTTTACGGGCCACTTTAATAGGTGTCAGGATGCCATTTTCAACTCCTCTCTTCAACAACTCCACAAGGCCATCCGCCACAAATAGGAAGAGATAGGGACTGAGCCGATCAGCTTGTCTCAATCCGCGTGAGGGTACAAAGATCTCAAGAAGTGACCCATTGCACCTGACAAAATATCTAACCAAACTCACACACTTCATAACCCAACTGACCCACTCCTGACTGAAGCCTAGCTTATTCAGTGCACTTTCTAGGAATCACCAATCAACCCGGTCGTAGGCTTTAGCTAGGTCAAGTTTGTAGGCACAATACATATCCCTTTCATTTCTGCCGTGTTGAAACTTATGGAAGCACTCGAAGGCAATTGCTGCATTGTCTGTAATCATTCTTCCAGGTACGAAAGCACTATGTTTCCCCCATGCTTCTGGTCGCGCATGAGCTCGCTTACCCAGCCTCCTTCCACGACGCCAATACTCGGTGTAGTCGCCACTCCACGGTTCCTATCGGCAACTTACCAGCCGCGCCCTCCCCCAACTTCCTATCCACCGGCGTCGCACGATCCCGAGAGACGCCTCGCTAGCCACTGCCTCCCCGATCCTCCTCTCCATGAGCCACCGCCTCGCCTACAACACTGCTGCCCTAGGGTGTCCACGGACGTCACCACCATGCCTATATCCTGGATTGACGCCGCTGGGGCAGTAGCTCAACACCATGGTGCTGCCCCACGATTTTGGTTCTGGCCAGAATATAGATATCGCATATGACACTTTAAGGTTCAATTTTAGCGCACCTTTAGATTTATGACTATTTTCATATCGGTTCTAGCATTTGCCATTGCATCTACGAACTATTTAGGCAATAGTACATTATTGATAGTGTGTAAATTTTGACCAGTACTGTACCATTGTTTTCCTCGAAGTGACTCTCAGCATGCACCTTAAAATGCGAGTCTATACTGCAGGTCATGTTATAGGCACTCTGTTGCCATATTGGTTGTGTATCTCCCTGGCATGAATAGAGTCATTTTTCATCAAGATTCATTTATAGGACACGGTTGAGGCTATCAGATGTTGGCTTATGGATCGTATCGAGAGGTTGTAGGCATGAGATCAAACAACAAGAACAAACACAGATGAGTTTTGGGCTGCTCCAACGCACAACTTTCTCTGAGTTTTATTCGCATCATATAGGGCTCAAAGAGCCGACCCCGCGACCAATACGGCCTACTAAACTTGCCCAACACGTCGCGACCCTGACCAGATGTCGGTCAACATTAAAATCCAACTTATCTTGAAGAGATTGATGCTAAAACGTCTCCTAACAAGTTTCAAACTTGCCCTATGTGATACGGACTTGCGTCATAAATTTATGTTCTTATACATGGAACATAGAGTTACGTTCTCTTTACAGACTCAGACATAAAATGTAAACAAACGTTCTCCTTTTAGACATTATGTTCGGCTATTCGTAAGTGTTTACAGAGCCCCCCCTCACTAAACACAGTACCATAGCTACTTAGCTGCCTTTTACTCCAATCCTCCCATGCATCTCCTAGAACTTCACCCTTCGAAGTGACTTGGTCAGAATATCTGCGTGCTGATCATTTGTGTCGACATAATGAACATCCACCTTTCCTTCTTCCACACAATCTCTGATGTAGTGGTACTTTTGTTGGGAAACGTAGTAGAAAAAAAATCACGTATGCGATCACCCAAGATCAATATGAAGATGCATAAAGGGTTGGAATCACGATCATTACCATCACCAAGTTGCAGCGGAAGAAGAATGTGACAGTGTAGATCGTACTTGGAGTCTCTCGAACCGTCGATGAAGCGGATGTTTGCTTCTCAGGTGTATAGCCTCTTCACGGATTTATATATGCATATGTATTTTGTAGATTGCTTTTTAGTAGATGCACTATTCATCCTTAAAGTCCATGAATTTGTCTTTTTTGCACATATCGTA
This sequence comes from Triticum urartu, assembly GCF_056163025.1. Taxonomy (NCBI): domain Eukaryota; kingdom Viridiplantae; phylum Streptophyta; class Magnoliopsida; order Poales; family Poaceae; genus Triticum; species Triticum urartu. The sequence continues at coordinate 617,461,128 of NC_141876.1, forward strand.
TTTCAAGGTATTTTATTCTGAAATTTTACACATATATACATAACATCCAGATAAAAGAAGTTACCATTCAATATACTTCTTTGCACATGTCACAAATGATCATTTTTTTAGATGAAATTTTACAGGTATGCAAGGCACAACATAAAATATCTGTTTGAATAGTATTTTCAAGTTTGTAAGTGTACTAAGCTTAGCAGCTTTTCCACGGCAGGTGGTTTGAAGCATGGGAAATGGAAAACATGGCACCACCGCCCAGATCGGCATCTTCTCCATCCATTAAGACGTCAAGGTCGTCTTGGGGATTGTTTTCGGTCATGTATGCATGCATGGCGGTCTTGATGGTCCATACACATATTTTCAACCAGAAGGGCAAGAATAGTTATATCTTTTTTAACACGGTATAAACGCAAGCGCTCATACATACGTGCATACACTCATCCTTATGAACATACTCACGTACATCCTATCCCTATGAACACCTTCAAGAGCATATCATCTTGAAATTTACAAAGTCACTGTAGACGCCTCGTCATCGACGGGAATGTCTCCTCCCACTGAAAATGCATCGCCGGAAATCTTGAAATAAATCCAAAAAACACTCATCGATATGCATGACCCAGTACATTGGACAGATATTTGGTTTTTTTCAATGATTTTTTTGTAAACATGGTACGTGCCCCCACCCCACCCCGTGCGGAAGCAGATGTTTGGCTCTCGGGTGTTAGGACAATGAATGCATGCCCATGTAGATTGTTCACACACAAACATCGTAAAACTCAATGATGCAAATGAAGCCAGATTTGTATTTAAACATGGTATGTGTGCCCCTCCCTCATCCTTGCTGAAGCGGATGTTTGGCTCTCGCGTGTGTAGCCTCTCCACAAATTTATAAATGCATATGTATTTGTAGATTGCTTATTAGTAGATGCATTATTCATTCTCAAAGTTCATGAATTTGTCTTTTTTGCATAGATCACATTTCAAGGTATTTCATCCTGAAATTTTAAACACGTACACATAAAATCCAAATAAAAGAAGTTACCATGCAATTGTACTTCTCTATTTACTTCTTTGCACATGTCACAAATGATCAAACTTATAGATGAAATTGTACAGGGATGCAAGACACAACATAAACTATTTGCTCGAATAGTATTTTTCATGTTTGTAAGTGTACTAGATTAGCAATTTTTCCACGCGAGATGGTGTGAAGCATGGGAAATAGCGTACCACCATCCAGATCACAGAAGAACCATCCAGATATGGATCCTCTCCATCCATCAAGTCATCAATGTGGTCTTAGGGGTTGTTTTCGGTCATGAATGCATGGCGGTCTTGACCGTCCACACACATATTTACGACCACCAGGGCAAGAGTAGTTAGGTCACAACGCTCATTGATATGCATGACACACTACATTGTACGTAGGTGTTAGGACAACGATTTTTTTCAATAATTTGTTTATAAACATGGTATGTGCCCCCACCCCACCCCGTGCGGTAGCGGACGTTTGGCTCTCGGGTGTTAGGACAATGAATGCATGCCCATCTTGATCGTTTACACATGCATTGTAACACTCTCGTGCAGGAAGTCAGATTTGTTTTAAACATGGAAATCATAGTCAAATATATACAATAAAAACCAAAAAAGTCAATTAGGGTATTATATTTTGGGAAGGTGGGAGTAGCTTAGTAGCTTTTTTTTCACAGGAGACGATGTAAAGCATGGGAAACGAGAAATAGCGTACCACCATACAAATCACGGAGCAACTATCCAGATACTCCCTCCTTTCCGGTTTATAGGGCTCGAATCTGAAATCTCATCAACCAAGGCAGATGGTGAGTGTAGGAATGATCGTACTTTACAAAACTAACCAAATTAAACTGATGCATTAATTTAAATTAATTGCAGTGCATGCATGCTTGACCACTAGATGAGTAGGAACATTACATGCATTGGTGAATTCCTTTTAAATTACTGCATGCAAATATTTAATGCGCCTCGGAATCTCAATAGGAGATGGAGATGAGCCCTTTAAATCGGAAAAATGAAAAAATTGAGATGAGCCCTATAAACCGGAAAGAAGGAAGTATGTATCTTCTCCATCCATCAAGTAATCAATGTCGTCTTTGGGGTAGTTTCCGGTCATGAATGCATGGCGGTCTTGATCGTCCACACACATATTTTCAACCAGAAGGGCAAGATTAGTTATGTTAGAACGCTTATTGGTATGCATGACCCGGTACATTGTACATACTTGTTAGAACGAATATTTGTTTGTTTCAAAGATTTGTTTATAAACATGGTACATGTCCCCACCCCATCACGTGCGGATGCGGATGTTTGGCTCTCGGGTGTTAGGACAATGAATGCATGCCCATCTTCATTCTTCACACACAGACATCGTAACACGCAATGATGTGCCTGAAGTCAGGTTTGTTTTTAAACATTGTATGTACGCCCCCTCCCCCTTCCTTACTGAAACGGATGATTGGCTCTGGCGTGTCTAGCCTCTCCACCAATTCTTACATTCATATGGATTTGTAGATCACTATCTTCTCCATTCGTCAAATTGTTCTTATCACGGTGGTTGTTCCCGGTCATAAATTCATGCACATCTTGATCACTCACACACCAACATCACGTTCATTAACCAGCGGGCCAACAACTCATAACACCCATTGATATGCATGAACCTCGATAGTACGTACATGTTTCTATAATTAATTGCCCCCCTCCGCCGCGCGGTCCTCCACCGAAGCGGTCGGTTGGCTCTCTTGTATGTGGCCTCCACATCAATTTATTATATGCATATAGATTTGTAGATCGCTATGTTCACCGTTCATCAAGTTGGCATTGTCTCGGTAGTTGTTCTGGTCAAGAATTCATACCCGTCATGATCGTTCACACACATACATCATACTCTTAAAGGAGTAGTAATGAACAGGCAGGCAAGAGTAGTTATGTGACAACATCCAGTGATATGCATGGCCCCAGATTGTATGTACTACCTGTTTGAACAATGATTTGTTTTCTAACTTGGTACCCTCCCGCGATATAAATACCGGCAACAGGTGCATGGAGATGAATCAAACTGTCGTTCAAAAAATAGTTTCAGATGCAATACATGTTGTGTACTCCATCCGTAAAGTTTGACCAAGTTTATAGAAAAGAATACAACCCTTTACCATAACAAATGTATATGATGTGAAAGTACATTCAATAATGAATCTAATGATATTGATTTGTTATTGTATATGTTCATATTTTGTCTACTTTGTCAAAGTTTACGAATTTTGAAAGCTAATATGCGGAGTAAATAAAAACGGAAGGAGTAATTAGTAACATAAATGCAATGCTCCCGTGGTGTAGTGGTCCCTTGGCAGGGAGTGATTGTAGGCAAAGCACATTTTTCTTTTGCGAATGCAGGCAAAGCACACTGATTATGGACTGCATCATTAAAGAATAATACATGAGTGTCTAACTACTTTTTTAAGATTCTGTAATCAAATATGTTCTCATATACTTTTAGTGAATGAAAAGTATCATGCTGGAACCACTTCTTCGTGATCCATGAACATGCACTCCTAATATCTTGAATTTCACAAAGCGTTTTAATTTGGACCCTGATAAGTGCCACATGCACTACTAGGAAAAGGCCTACTAATGGCACACCACTTTTGCCTACTAATGGCGCATCACTGGTGCGCCATTAGTATCACGCCACTAGTATTTATTACTAATGGCGCACCACTGGTATGCCATTAGTATCTGGTATACTAATGGCGCACCACCCAGTGCGCCATTAGTATAGAACACCATGCGCCATTATTATGCCTCCCAGGGGCCATATTTAACCATGTGCTTTGGCATACTAATGGCGCACTGTTTGGTGATGCGCCATTAGTATACTTTGGCATACTAATGGCGCACTCTGTAGTGATGCGCCATTAGTATGAATATTAGGGTTTTTTTACTTTTCTGATTTTTGCACAGGTTACAAAATATATTATTTGATAGAATATAGACAGTAGCACACAACAACAGCAGATTCATCGAATACAATAGAAGATTAGTCTCCGAATACAATTCATCATATTAGTCTCTGAATTCAAAAGACCGAACAAAGATAAAACATTACAAGTCTCGAGACCGCGAGTATCGAGTTTGTCTTCACATTACAAGTCAATATCGATCATCTAAACTACCATCACATAGAAGAGAGCTGCGGTCATCACGATGAGCATCATCGTGATGAAACTGGTCTTCATCCGGTTCCTCCAACGCTCCCTCCTCTCTCCCACTAGATAGCGGGCATATCTAGATTCCGCCTCCGCCCTAGTGGTGTATCCTTTGTAACTGTTACCGCTGAAACGGTGAACCTGTCTCCGACACTCCTCCCAGTCGTCGTAGACTCCGGGAACCTTACCCTTGTACACAAGATACGACGACATCTCTATGCACAAGCCAAACAACAGACAATACATACATAAGCAATATATAAGTATGCAACAAAAGGATCGGAAGAGAAAAGCAAGACATTAATAGCACGATTCATGGTCCTACTAATAAATAGCATCGATTACATCTAAGTTGAACGACTGTCCAAACCAAAGAGACATACGTTTCATTAAAGTTTAATTACAAACATGAGCCAATCAATGTTTCAGAACTACACATCACTACTTTCGACTCGACTCATGGACAGGAGCGTGGATGAAGCCGCCGTCTATCGTGATGGTCATGAAATCGCGGGCATTGTCAGCCTGCATTTGTAGCATTCCGTCTATCTCAATGTTGGACGGTTGATATCTGAGGAAGAACTGCCCCGAGGTATGAAGGGCATCTTGATGGGTGATGTTCGCAAACTCCGACTGGATGCGAAAGAATTCTTGTCTGATGTCCGTGTCCTGGATTGCCGACAAGCTCGCGGCCCAATCTTTGACATTATCTGGTAGCAGAAGGTGATGATGGTCCCTTACGATCGCCCGCATGTGATGGAGGGCGTAGTAGGCATCCTTCTGACTGCCAGGCGGCTGCTTGATGCAGCAGAACGTCGTATTGTGGGCGAACACGTGCTTGCCGTACTTACGAACTGCCCTGGTGAAGGTGCCTCCAGATTTGGCGTAGCCGGGGAGAACATCATCAAGAACTTTCTTGATATTTGTGTAGTCTATGTTGGAGTCACGGTTCGGGTCGAAATACGTGGCCATGGAATATTTCGGGCTTAAGAGGATGAGTGTGCAATGTGTGTCACTGCACAGAACACGGAATGTTAGAAAAAAAACGATCGAAATCTAAGAAATCATATGTTACGGGGCGGTTAAGGGATGACTTACTCGGGAAAGTAAGCCACAAGGAAGTTATCCTTATCTGGGTTTGCCAGAATGACGCCTTCGAGGTGTGAAATCGCGACTTGGCGGTCCCCAGCGCTGCTCAAGAGCTTGGCACGCATGTAGAAGGGGTCGACGATCACGATGTCCGGGGTCTTGTCTCTAATGATCCGCATCTCCATACTCAGCGAAAACAGCCGAACGAAGGTGTAGTGCAGCGGATGAAGGTTAAACATAGCAAAGATGTCATCAAACCGCCGGACGATTGTACCCCCGATGTCGCCATCCACAAAGCCCTTTCCCTCTGGCACCTTGGCCATGAAAACCGGGTATGCCACATCATTCTCTTTTAGACGCCGCTTCTCCAAAGAAAGAACACTGTCGTGTAGACTCCGCATAGCACCGGTTGCAGCATTGAGCATATTTGTCGGTAGCATCGCCCTACCCGCCACATGCACCCTCCTCGAGATATCCTTAGGTGAAGGTGGCCCGTCCTGAGCACGGATCATACTCGGTGCCGGCTGGCTCGCACCGGCGCCCTTTTTAGTCTTCCGTTTCCGGCTCTTCTTCTTGATTTGTTGTAATGGGACCGAGTTCTGCTCACAGACCACCTTCTTGAGCATGTTGGGGCTGATAATATTTCGCACCTCAGCTATCTGAGGCTCGGTGAAGGCGGCAGCTGGAGGCGTCTCCTGAGAACTGAACGCCAGACGACGCCTGTTGCAACTGGGTTTCTCCGACGTACCAGCTAGATCGCGGTCGTCTTGGTTGGGTTCTTGAGAAGGAGGCCCGCAGAACTCGTCATCGTACCCATGTTCTTCAAAGTACTTATCGACGTTGGTAAATGTACCGTTGCCATCGTCGTCCGGATCCTGTGCCATATGCATGTCCGGATCCTGTGCCATAGGGATGTTCGGCATGTCCGGTAGCGTTGCGGCATTCTTGCCATGGCTTGGCGCCGGCACGACTGGCTTTGTCTGTGGGGTGGTGTCCCCCGCCCCCAAATGAATCTGGCTCTTCGGCCAAAGCAGGGGCCAGCTTACGCAGGCGCTGAGGGTCATCTCATCTTCTTCGTCGGCCCCAGCGGGTCGAATCGGAGGTAACAGCTCGTCGCAGCCTGGCAGCACCCGAACCACTTCAACCCTATACATTGTGGGTGGCATCGGATTACCGTGGAACACGGGGTTGCCTGGTTGAACGATTCTGCCCTTGGCGACATCGACCAACTCGCCGCCCACGAAGTGCAGGAGAGTGCAAGGAACGTCAGCGGCGCCCTGCGAAAACATGTAGGGCGTCAGGGATGCCCAGTTAAAGGCAAGGAGATGAAGTCATTGGCCGAGAGGCTTAGTTACCGTGATGCCGTCGAGCTCGGCTAATGTCGAGGCACCGCCAACGGCGGGCGTGCAACTGATGGAGGGGTCGCTTGCTGGCGAGGTGCCGGCCGGCGTACACCCGGGTGCATTAAGCTCCAATGCCCGTGCCGGCGCCGGAGACACGAATACCGCCTCCGCCGGAGACACCAATGGTGCCGCCTGCGCGTTGTGCGAGTTGCTGGCCGTGAAGCTGGGAACCGGGGAAGGCCCCTGTTGGCCGCCCGCAATCCACGTCGTCAGCCCATGAATCAACGTAGGCACCATGGCGTTGAGTGTTGTTCCAAGTTGTTGTTGCACTTGCTCTTGGACAAGCTCCGGAATCCGCGCCACTTGTGCCTTGAGTGCTTCAACCTCGCGCGACTGGCTTTCCGAGCTGGTTTTTTTCTCCTTTCGCCCACCAACGGTATAGTATGACGACCATTTTGTGGACAAGTCTTTGCCAGCCACACGACCAGTTGACGTCGGCTTATTGAGCTTATCCCTGTTTTTCGTTACGTTCAGCGCCCTATTCAAAGGGGTGTTGAAAGGGGAGCTCGGAGACGACCCCGCGCTACTGCATTCTTTGTCCTGCGGAAGGAACGTGAACCATTTAGAAATATTGGGGATTAATTAGAATGCAACCATATGGAGCTAATTACGCGGGGGTGTATTCCTTACCAGAACAAGCTCAAGCTCCTTGGATTTCGGATCCGTGGTAAGCTCCTTTGTTACCGGGTCCTCCTTGTACCGGGCCCTGAGAAAGTTCCTGGTCTGCTTGTCACTGTATTTCTCGAAGCGGGGCGGTAGGCCTTGCTCGGCACGCTCCGCGTCCTCCTTGTCCCATACAGGCTCTGCCACTCTGTAACCGCCGGGACCGAGTTGGTGGACCCCTAAGTTCAACTGCCGCATTTCTTTCCCCCACTGACTTGATCCGGAGGTTGCGGGGCTCTCGCACTTGATCTTGAACTCTTTGTAGTCATCTTCGCTCATCAAAGGATATTTCGCCTTGATCTTGTCATAACTATCACCTTTATCAATCATTGCCTTCACTGTGCTTCTCCAAGTAGATAGGGCCGTGCTCATCTTCATGAGGGCGGCATTGTTCACTTTATTCCCTGAGAGGCGTGTGTTTGCAAACTCAGCGGGGAACTTGTATCGTTCGTGCAGCTTCGTGAAGAGGAGGCTGCGCAAATTCCCTCGGTCCTTATGCCTTAGGTTCTCGGTGTTGATCGAGGCGGTGCTCCGGAGAATGCACCCGAGCTGAATCGAGTACCCCTTGACTACTTGTTTGGGCGTCGTCGGTTGCCCGTCAGAGTTCACTTCAGTAAATTCCTCCCTGACGGTGGCGAGCACGCTCGGGCGCCGTTGCCTCTTCGGTTGGCTGCCATTTGTGCGTGTGCCGCCATCATCAGTGGTGGCATCCTCGGCGGCGCCATCAGTGGTGTCATCCCCGACCTCACTAGTGGTTGTGTAGTCAGGATCAATGTCTTCCGCGGTGTCCTCATAGCGGTGAGGTTCTTCCTCCAACTCCTAGGACAGCTCCCAGAATGGCTTACCGCCCGAACCGCCGGCCTCATCGTTCTGGGCCATGTTTCGCTCTAAATAGGAAAAAAGTTTGGTCAAAAAGTTGGTTATTGTCAAGGAACAAGATCATGGTCTCATCATTTAGAGTTTGTCGACACCGAGGCATCCTAAAAGCTAAGCTTTTATCATTTAGGGTTTGTCGACGCCGAGGCACCCTAAAAGCCTAAGCGTACATCATTTAGGTTCTCATCGACACCGAGGCACCCTATAGAAGCCAAGTTAAGTTTTCATCATTTAGGGTTTATCGATGCCGAGGCACCCTAGGTTGGGCCTAATCACTTGGCACTAATCACTTGGCTCTATTGCCACCTATGTTGGGTTTATCATCTAGGGTTTATCGATGCTAAGAAGAATTCTAAGTTGGGCCTAATCACTTGGCTCTATTGCCACCTATGGTTTAATGCAGCAAGAATGGCGGAGCAGTTGATCCTACTTAACTAAGTACTAAGATACCCCGGCCCATGCATTAGTCGCAAGTACCCCATATGTCCTATTTTTAGCAAAGTCATGCTAAAATTCACGGAAAATTTCAGCATGACCTTTGCTGAAAATAGGACATATGGAGTACCCGAATTTGCCGGAACGGAAGTTAATCGACATTCCGGCAAACTCAAGGGCCTCTCGGGGTACCTGCAAATTCATCACGACACAATGGTCGAAGACAAAACCCAGGAAACTAGCAAGATGATCATCATCTTTGCAAGTCATTACTTGTCAAATTCAGAAGAAGGAGCAATTTATTTGTGACATAGTTGGCCCATACAGAAGAAGCAACACCCTGCACTAGCCTAAAAACAAGTGAAGTTTCACCCATATAAGAACAACTTTATAAAATCAGAGAAGTTGCTAAATTTTTTGTATCCTTCATATACACTGGAGAAAACAGACCTTGTTTTCCATACCTTCAGCAGCGGCTCTGGCGCCTTTCGCTTCTTTCCCGGCTCTGGCGCCTTTTACTTCTTTCCCGGCAGTGGGCAATCTTTCCAATTTTTCAATAGCCCGTCTATTTCCTCGCGCTCCTCATACGCGGGCGTCTTCGGAGTTCGGTTTCACCATCGAACAGATCCTTGCGTTTCCTCCACGGGTCATCATCGCGAAGCCACCTTCGATGTCCCATGAACACGGTTTTCGAAGACCCGGGATCTCTATCTAGCTGGCGATACGTTGTGTCATCCATGCACCTGACGCATCCAGAAAATCCATGGACCACCTGCCCCGTGAGATATCCGTAACCGAGATAGTCGTGCACCGTCGTGAGAAGTGCGGCTCTCATAGGGAAATATTCTTTCTCTGCGGCGTCCCATGTATTGGCTGGCGTTTTCCACAGCGTGTCTAGCTCCTCTTTCAGTAGCCCCAGATACAGATTGATGTCGTTCCCTGGTTGTTTCAACCCGTCAATTAGCATACTCATGTGAATGTACTTCCTCTTCATGCACAACCAGGGGGGAAGGTTGTACATCCACACAAACACAGGCTAGGTGCTATGTGTGCTTCTCTGGCTGCCAAACGGATTGACTCCATCGGTGCTCGCGTCCAGCACGATGTTTCTTGGATCCTTCCCAAATTCTGGGTGTTTGAAGTTCAACGCTTGCCACTGGCTCCCATCCTTAGGGTGACTCAGCATCTTGTCTTTTTTATTTATCTCCGGATCATTTGCGTCATCTTCTCGCTTCTCCTCCCTATCCGCGTGCCAACGCAGGAGCTTTGCTACCTTAGGGTCCGCGAAATACCGCTGCAGACGAGGAGTGATCGGAAAATACCACACCACTTTTCGAGGAGCTTTCTTCCTCTTCTTGTATCAAGTGACGCCGCACACCGGACATATGGTAGACTCCGCGTGCTCGCCCCGATAAATGATGCAATTGTTCATGCACACATGGTATTTCACGTGCGGTAAATCCATAGGACACACGACTTTCTTCGCCTCGTCGAAACTGGTCGGGCACTTGTTCCCTTTGGGAAGACGTTCGTACCAGAATGACAATGTTCTCGTCGAAGCATGCGTCGGTCATTTTGTGTTTTACCTTCATCTCCAAAGCCATGAGCGTTACTTTCAGGTGGGTATCCTCGGGTCTGCATTCTTCATACAATGGAGTAACCGCGTCTATCTCCAGTTGATCCAGCTTGGCTTTCTCTTGGGCGGTAGCTCTTGCGTTATCCGTCTGCTTGAGAAGCAGCTCTTGAATATGAGGGTCCTGCACCCAGCCCATCGATGACCCATCGTCGTCTACTCCTCCACCATCTTGATCTTCATGATCATGCCCTTCGTCTGCTCCGGCATCTTCCTCATCATCATGTCCGGCATCTTCTACATGATGACTGTGTACAGCATCACCGTCGTGATCATTTCCTGGAGATTCTTCGTCTTCTCGCCCGCCCGAGCCGCGGTGTTTGTCTTGCTGCCCTTCCTCATTTCTTGCCCGGCCCCCATGGACGACTTCATAGTCATCTTCATCACCTTGCCACCGATAGCCATCCATGAAACCACGCAAGAGCAGGTGGTCCCGCACCTGCCCGGAATCCGGGTCCGCAATAAGGCTCTTCAGCTTGCATCTTCGACACGGACATCTTATCTCCGTCTCGTTCTTTTGAAGCATCTCGGCCTTCGCGGAGCTCAAAAACCTATTCACGATGCCTTCGGTCATCGTGCGGACCATGGTCGCCTGCGGGGTAGAGCAAAACGATATTTTAGAACCAAGAAAAAATTTGGCATGACTTTCCCTAAAAATAGGACCAAAAAGAATGCATAGTGCCAAAATTCTCGCCAAAACGGAAATGAATCAACATTCCGGCAAAATATTGGCAACTATCGCATTTCAAATACCGGTACCTGCAAACACAAACATATATGCAACACCACAGACATATGCAATACCACAAACATACATAGATCTAGCTAGGCCACAAAAAGTGCATGTGCACGTTGTTGGAGCGAGTTAGGGAGAAAAAAAATAGATCTACAACATGAAGATAGCTTTCCCCTTACTTACCTATCAAAAAAAGGTAATTTCACCACTTAATTTTGATGAATCTATGGTGCAAATGAGGTGGGGAGGAGGAGGCAGCCGACAAGTTTAGAGAAGGAGGTGGGGCGAATGAAGTGGGGAAAGTGAGTGTGTAGGTGTGGCTGTCCAAAAATATCTAGCTGGTCCCAGGTTAATAATGGCGCACCACACAGCCATGCGCCATTAGTAACCCAACATACTAATGGCGCACCACACAGACATGCGCCATTAGTAGTTTTGCAAAAAAGTAAAAAAAATAATTTTTATATTAATGGCGCACCGTGGCACAGTGCGCCATTACTAGTTTAAACTAGTAATGGCGCACTATGCAACGGTGCGCCATTAGTAGTTTTGCAAAAAAGTAAAAAAAATTACAGTAGTGGAGCAATCTAACTACTAATGGCGCACTCTACCCGGATGCGCCATTAGTATGTTTGAAAAAATGAAGAAAAAAAACATTTTGTTACTAGTGGCGCACCGTGTGCCTGGTGCGCCATTAGTGTCTTCACACTAATGGCGCATCTCCACATGGTGCGCCATTAGTATATAGTAGTGGCGCACCATTTCTCTGGTGCGCCATTAGTGTCAATTTCATCTCTAACCATTTTCCTAGTAGTGATGTATGGGCTGAAGTAGGTCGGGCCACACGCCCTTCTAGGCATCTATTGTGACACGTCGGCCTTTTTGTTTTTTCCACACATACATGCAAAGAGGAAAATAAACTGATGATGCCAGCGGAAATCTTTTAGGTTTTTCAATCTTCAAAGTGTTTGTCTCTTAAATGACAAATCCGATTGAAAATCCGTTTTCACCATTAAATTTGTCGCAATGAGAACTTCAGAACTAGATCCAGTATCGATGTTTTGACGATATTTTTTTCATATCTATTGCACAAAAATTGCCATGATGTTTACACTAAAGTTACCATGATATGTTTTAACTACTTTTTTATTCTATGTTTAAAGTAAATTTTGACATGTTATAAAAAAAGAAATTAAGAAACTACACTTGCCAAAGTGAATTACTAAAATTTGCCATGATCCATGAAATAATTTTTACACCGTTCATAACTAAAAAAATCATCGTCAATTACTTTAAAAAATGCACAGTCCATTACTCAAATTTGCCATGAACCAGAAACTAAAATTGCCATGGTGAATTACTTAAATTTGCCATGATACATGCACAAAAAATTGCCATGGTTCGTATAAAAAATTAATTTCCATGATAAAAATACTAGAATTGCCATGGTCAAAATATTAAAATTGCCATGATATATAAACTAAATTGGCCATCATGAATTACTAAAAATTGCCATGATCCATGAATTAAGTTTGTCGTTGTTAGTTACTAAAAATTGCCATGGTCAACTAATAAAATTTGTCGTGAGAAGTAGTTGAAATGAAATTGTAATTTTAAATCTAGAAGAAAAAATAGATGAAATATATCATGTAACTTTAGTGTAAACACTATGGCAACTTCAGTGTAATATTATGACAACTTTTGGCCCCAAAAAAAGTCGTCAAAACATATTAATATGTAATCTAGTTTTGAAGATCTAGTCAGGACGGATTTAATATGAAACGGATTTTAAATTAGAATTTTTACTTAAGAGATAAACATTTTTAATTCCGAAAAACTAAAAAAATCCACTGATGTCATACTGTTTGATGTGGCAAAATAGATGGTAATAGAGGCGTTTGGATGATGTTATTTAATGCCACATGTGTGGCACTTATCATTTGGATTAAATTTTTTGCATGAACTGGTATAATGGAATTTTTAGTTTTGTAGGAGATACAAAATTAGTACAATGAATTTCTGGAATTTCTCAAAAGTTGTATCAGGAATTCTCATTTTACCACTTAAGCATTGACTTTAAAACCGTTGGCTGAATATTTTTCTAATACTTGACATAGGAAAAAAAAAGTATGCGACCCTCGTGCGTGTATAGAGAAAAAAAACTAGTAGTACATGGTTACACCAAAAAAGTTTTATTTTTAAACACGGTACAAATCGTAAATTCCCACACACACACACCCATACACTCACCCTAGTATGAACGCGCGCATGCACACTCTATCCCTATGAGCACCTCGAAGATACAACATCTCAAGGTTGATAAAGTTACCACAACCGTCTCATAGTTAATGGGAACGTCTCCTTTCACTAAACGAACATCTTCGAAAAATCTAAAATAAATTTAGAAAAATGCGAGCACCAGTGCCAAGTCTAAGACTTAAACCCTGATGGGCTAGTTTCACCACAAAGAACCTAACCATCTGAGTTATGCAGAGATACGCAAAAAAGAAGAGGTCGAACCAAATGTTCACTTTTTCTGTGAAAAGGGAGGATTGCAAACTTTCCTGTGTTCCGTTCCAAACACATAAAAGATATTTAATCCTATGATGAAACGGTCTCCTTCCATTTCTCTTACAGGCTTCCTTTGGCTCGAAAGCAGCCTAAAATTGGACCATGTTCTTTTGTGAATAGGGCCCGTACTTATATTGAAATTAAGTTATGGTACAACTCACTCCATAAAGAAATGAAATTACAAATAGGTTCCTGGAAACCGATTCACCACACATACCAGCGCAAGATGAGAACGTGCTGCTGTCGCCGCCGCTCCCTCCCAGAGCAGGAAGGAAACCTTGGATGAGCGCACGGGTTAATGACAGATGGGAAGTCTTCACCTTCGATCCAAACAGACCAGCACATCGGAACGATGGATCAACAACGCATCACCACATGCGCTGGCTTGATTGGTCTCGAGCACGTTCAGACACTACCGCCGGCGAAATCCAATAGATCCAAAGATCAGCGGCAAGCCGGAATAGCCAGGCACCCATATCCACCAACAAAGACAACAAGAACCTCATCTTCGTGTAGAAATTTGGTGCATTACTGTTTGCCCCCATCGCCACCACTGGAGTCAAAGAGATGGACAGAAAAAACTACACAACTAAGCTAGAAGAAACTACCCTACCGTACACAGGTCCACCTGGCCAGACCAGTTTCCTCTCCTCCCATGTCCACCGTGAGGCCGTCCGAAGAAGAGAACGGCGTGGATCTGGCCGGCACAAATGGATCGCTTTCTGTTCGCCTGGGCAACCACAAGCGAAACCCATCAACATTTGGGCTCTGTCAAATTGGACCAAGTTTTTTGAGGAGATCTCAAGCACGTCCCAACCACTTCACTCTCTTCACCTTGTGAGAGAGAGGCGGCAGTTCTTGCCTTGTTTGGACGCCAACGACCGCGGTTATCTCCACCCCTCTCTGTCCGCTGCTCCGACGGCTGGAGGGGGGGGGGGGGGGGGGGGGCGCTCCCGTTTCTCTCCCTATATTGGTCCATAGGTATAGTGTATCATCTTTGTCTAGTAGTGCAATTGCCATGATCTTGAATGCATGCCCGTCTCGATCGTTCACACACAGACATTGTATTTGTTATTTTGTTAACTGGCTGGCCAAGAGTTATCATGTCACAATATTCAGTGGTATGCATGAAGCTAGATTGTACGTGTATGTTTGGAAAACTAGATGACCCACACGTTGCAATGGATATTTGTAGAAACTTCTATCTTCGTCGTATATTTCTGCAATGGCTGTTTGATAAGCTTTATGCCACATGAAGTAAACAATTGCATGATAGGCATTCAATCCTTCGTCGTAGATGCTAGAGTACAATACAATTTGTTATTTTTAGGTGGAACAAACAACCGCGACAATCCTAAATACAAACTATCTAAATTCATCATATGTGCCCTCAGTTGCCGGTTGAAATGGACTTATAAAAAATAATATCACAGTAGCGCATGAGAAGGCGAAACTTCTATTCTGACCCCGAGCACAAATTCACCCTGATGAACAATAAAAACGAAAAAAAATAGTAAACAAATTAAAAAAATCTGAAAATTTTCATGTTAAACTTTGACAAATTTTTTGTATGCTTGTAAATTTTCAGAACAAAATGACATTTCTGCGAGACATCGCAAAAAATAAAATAAAATCAGCACTCAATATGTTTTCAAAACTAGCATTTTTCGGAGCATCAATTCTGTTTTGTTTTACAATGACTTCCACGAATGTCACTTCGCGTTGAAATTTTGCAAGCATAGAAAAGATTTTTCAAAGTTTAACAAAAAACAAATTCAGAATTTTTTTACTATTTCTTTCGATTTTACTGCTCATTATGGAGCACTTGAGCTCAAGAGCAAATACTCTACGTTCATGAGAAGGGAACTATTTATGGACTGAAGGAGGCATGCATGTAATTACTCCGGTGATGCGGCATAGCTACATGTGCTCTAAAAGAAACTATCTCTCCCTCTCTTTGGTTTGCACTGGAGAGGAATGCATGAAATTTGGAGTTGCATATCGCTAGCTTCTCCATCCAGCAAGTCATCATCGTGTCGGTGGTTGTTTGCGGTCATGAATGCATGTCTGTCTTGAGCGTTCACACACAACCGCCCTAATATACACCAACCGCTAGGTCAAGAGCAGTTATATCATCACAACACCCACGATATGCATGACCCCAGATATGTATGTACGTGCTCGGACAATTATATTAGATCGTGGTTGGCATGACTTAGAGCGTCTACGGCCGTACTCCAGAAATTGACTAGATGGACACACGACCATTGATCGGACAAGAAGGAGAAGAGAAAAGTTAACTCAACCGGACCCCTTAAAATCTTCTTAAACACCCGAGCTGTCTGACACTTTTTATATATGGGGCAATATGAGAAATGTCCGGACGTGTCTCGTTAGTGGTCCTGGGTTCGCCACATAGGATTTGGCCCACCATGGATCATCTTTTCTCCTTGTTTTTAGTTTTTCTCTTCTTTCTCTCATTCTTTCTCTTTTTTCATCTCCATCAATCACATGCATATGACCGGATGTAAAGGGGAAAAGTGGGCACTTGGCTGTGGAAACAAAAATTGAAGATATGACCGGTCACTGTCCGTGGACGCCACGACGCGTCCACAGATGTTTGAGGGGCCTGATTAGGTGTATGCGGTTGTAGATGTTCTTACCTTCTATCTTTTTAAACACTTTCCAACTAAACATTCGACCGTGAAACTTCCCCTCCGACGCAGCATAGAGATCCAAGTTGAAGCTAGGGGGTATTATAGGCTGCGGAGAAAAATCGAGGGGGAGAAATAGGAGGGAAATAGATCCATATATAGTGTTATAGCAAAACTCCATGAAATTACTCTTTCTTGGCTGTCACGGAACTGAAAGAGAAACCTAACCAAGGTCACTAACTTTTAGCTAGCTAGCAGAACTAGTCAAGTGTACTTTTTTCTCTCGATAAAGGGCGTTTTTATTAACTCAGAATGTACACTAGTAGAAAAAGGGTCAAACGTGAAGCACATTAGTGCCGGTTTGTATTTGAGCCGGTACTAATGGTACCATTAGTGCCGGTTCGAACGGATTTGCATTAATGCCGGTTCGTGGCACGAACCGGCACTAAAGGGGTGGTGGCAGGCTGGCGTCAGGCCGGGGCCCCACGATCACCTTTAGTACCGGTTCGTGGCACGAACCGGTACTAAAGGTCTAACCCACGAACCGGTACTAAAGGGGTCTAACCTATAGTACCGGTTCGTGCCACGAACCGGTACTAAAGGTCCCATTTTCAAACTCTACACCCCCCCCCTTGGATCGCCTTTTCAGTTTTTAAAAAAATAAAAGAAAATAATGGAAATGTCAAAAAATAAAAGAAAATAAGTTTCTCATGTGATATGTGGTCTAGTTGTTGGGAAAATTTGCAAATGTGAATTTTGACTTTATTTGCAAAATCTCTCTGAAATTTGTAAAAATGGGCATAACTTTTGCATACTAACTCAGATGAAAAAGTTTTTTATATGAAAAATCATCTACTCGAAAAGTTACATCCGAATTTAACTGGGGGAACCCCGTTAAACATTTGCAAAATCCTCAAAAACCTAATAGAAAAAAGTTACGGGGCTTTTAAGATCTAGAGTGGAAAAAATTGAAAAATATTCAAACAGTGGGCAAACTGTGGTCAAACAATGGTCAAACTAATTATTCTAGAATATTAGTGTTACTAAATAATTATTTTACTTATTTCAATTTTGGTCAAATCTGGTCAAACTGTGGTCAAACAATGGTCAAACTAATTATTCAAGAAATATTAGTGTTACTAAATAATTATTGTTTTTAAAACAATAGTTTCAAACTCAAACAGTGAAATGTGTCACTTCATGCTCAAGCAAAATTCCTGAAGGTTAATAGGATTGACATCTTACTATTGTCAGGAAAACAACAAGTGCAGACTCGGAAACGAAGGAGAATAGAACCTGAAAGTTAAGCGTGCTCGGGCTGGAGTAGTGAGAGGGATGGGTGACCGGTCGGGAAGTTAGATGATTTGGAATGAGTGATCCACACTTGAGCAGTTAAGAGAGGTGATTAGAGACTAAATCATCAAATAATTCAGAAAAATTAAAAATCAAAAAATCAAAAAAAAAATTCCAAAATTTTCAAAAAAAAATTCAAAAAAAAACCTTTAGTACCGGTTGGTAACACCAACCGGTACTAAAGGTCCCCCGTACCAGGGCGCGAGCTCACGCCACGTGGTGGCACTTTAGCGCCGGTTCGTGCCGAACCGGTACTAAAGGGGAGGCCTTTAGTGCCGAAACTTTAGTGCCGGTTGCATAACCGGCACTAAAGGCCCTTACAAACCGGTACTAATGGTCCGTTTTCTACTAGTGGTAGCATCAAGTGAATACAAATCATGATGAGTAATAACCGACCTCTGCATGGTTAGAATGCACACAACCAAACATAGTATGAATAAATATAAAAGTTGGCATATCGGCACCAATAGAGTCAAAAAGGACAGTCACTATGCCTATGTCAAAAGAGGGCATGGAGGATCTCTGCCGGAGTACAGGTGGCAGCATACGTCTTCATGGCGAGGCTCACGCGATTCTAGCCAGCCGCGAGATCGAGGCGACGCGGCTTCCGTTGAAAATCCTGTCTGATTACGGTCTTGGCGGACAATGGCGACAGCTCTGGTATCGTTTCCTTCTCAAGGCATCATCGCTGCAGGTCGTGTCAACTCGATCAGGATGTTCCGAGGGAAACCCTAGATCTGGGTCTGTCGGATCGGACGATGACGACGCCTTCGATGTCGTTCTCCTCTTGGGGGCATAGCTTTGGAGCAAGTGCTGGCTAGAGGAGATAAGAGGAGGAGCATTGTTACACCTATTGCAAGGCCGTAGGCGGATCTCGGCGGCATGGCACAACGGAGATTCCGCGACGGGAGCGTGTGGATGGATACGTGCATGATGGTTGTGTAGTGTGGCGTCGTGGTTACGTCGACGGCAGTATGTCCCGACGAGGTGGATACGTTGATCACCCCTAAAGGTGGGACAGCAAAAGATGATGGCAGCTGATCCTAGAGTTGCGCCTAGAGGGTCTAGTTAGAACCTTTGCTTCCCCAGCGGGCGGCTTGTGGAGGCCACTAGAATAGATGTAGTGTGTTGATATGCAGTCAGGGCACGTCATCAAGATTGTTGGTGTAGCGACAATAGTTGCCAGGAAGGTGGCTTTCGATTGATCCATGTATTTGTTTTGTTGTGTTCTGTGCAATAATATAATAAAATTGTTGTATGCATCGCTTTGATGCAGAGGCCGAGGGTGTTCCTCCTTTTTGAAAAAATGAGGTCCAAATTGCGTCCAGGCTGTCGACACATGGCCTTCGGGCATGATTAATAATATAGCTAACAATCGGCTATATGATGTTGCCATGTCACTTATAGCTAACCTAATAGCCCACTCATACAATAGCTACTCATATCATTAATATATGGTCCACATTTCTCTCTCACAAAGATTGTTGGAGCTCGTGCTATTGTACTTACTCTTAGACATTGTACTTACTCTTAGACATTGAGTGCTCATCAGTTAGAGAAGAACCATCACCGGAAATGGGGTGACGGCTGCTACGTTGAAGGGATTGGCTAATATGAGCCAAAGACGGACCGTCGATGCTGGCGAAGACGGAGACCGCAGGGGCAGCGAAGTACATGTGGGCGACGGTGCCGTGACCGTCACTGTACTCATATGCACGTAAAATGCTATTTTTTCGTTTCATAATATAAAAACGTTTTTGACACGAGGGACGGAGGGAGTAACATCGATGGATCACCCATCTTAGAGCATCTCCAGCCGTTCAGCCCCCAGGGCGCCGAAGAAGAACGGCCTGGGGGCGAACCGGCGCTAGATCGGCCCCTGGGGCGACCTAGCTACCAGCCACGCCCCCAGGCGCCGCCCCCAAGCCATGGCAAATTCAAACATAGTTATTCCCGCTCACAAAATATGTCACAAATCTGGCGATCAAGCGGCCACAGTTCGGCGATCGAATAAAAAGTTCGGCGTACAAAAAATAAAGGTCGCGCATGTAGCGCATCAGACGGCGAGGTTGGCCTCCAGCATCGGCGGAGTCGGCGTGCGCGGGCTTGGCAGGGTCATGCGCGGGCTTGGCGGAGTCGGAGCTTCTTCTGTGTTGGGCGGCGTCGGCGTGACTTCTGTGCGGGGAGTCGTGGAGGCATCATCGCTCGGGCTTGGCGGCGGTGGCGGCGTGGGCGTGGGAGTTTGCGGCGCCGTCGACGGCAGCTGGTTCAGGATGAGGCCATGCTTCGCCAAGTAGCACGCTTTGACCGCCTCGTCGTTGCTCTCGAGCATGTCCGCCCCGCCCAGTAGGAAAGCCAGGTCGGTGTTCCTCTTCTTCGCGGTGACGTTGGTCCGGAGTAGGTCGAGCTTGACGGTGCTGCTCGTCATCAACGCCGACCACAGCGCCTCAGTCTTCTCTTCACGCAGGACGGCCCGGGCCTGTGCGTCGGCGAGGCAAAAATACTCGATGGACTCCTGCACTCGCGCGGTAGCCGCGTCGGCATGTTTCCCCTTCTTGGCCCCTTTGTTGCCATCCGGCCGCCCTTCTGACGCGCCCGACGTCGGCGCGTCCGGCTTGTAGGTCTCCTTGGCCTTGTCGAGGGTGCGTCGGACTTCCGCCCACTTCTCGCACTTGTCAATGCGCTTGTAAACGTGGAGGTACTTGAATTTTTGATCGCTGTTGCCCTGGCGATACATGGCGAATATGCGCACCAGCTGCGCGGAGGAACAAACAGTTGGCGGGTGCACACGGCGAAGAGAAGCGGGAGACCGGTGTGCCATAACTGATCCCCAATTTTGGCGCCGCTCTCCGGGCGAGCCGCGACCTCCTCGACGATCCTATGCCATTTGTTGCATGCCGCCTGGATGAGCCCCCAATTGTTTGCCTTTGCCTTCGCCCCGCGCTGCATGTAGACGCCTTTAAAGTAGGGGTCGACGAGCTTGCGCTCATCGAACTCGGCCTTGATGCGCTCCCAGTATGTCTCGATGCTCTGGTTCGTGCGGGTGGTCGGGTCGAGGCAGACGACTTTCCACGCTTCGGCCAGGCATTCCTGCTCCTTGGACGCCCACTTAATGCGCGGCTCGCCGGTCCGGGCCGCCCCCTTCTTCTTCTTGCGCCTCCTCGCCGGAATAGTCGCCGGCTCCTCCTCCTCCTCGTCCTCCTCCTCTCCTCCTGCTCCTCCGGCTCCTCCTCGCCGTCCATGCCGCTGCTGAGATCCACCGTGTCGTCCGGGGTAGCAAACCCGGGGGACGCGGCGGCTGCGGCCGAGCCTGCCGCGATGATGTCGTCCATGTCGGCGTCAGTCTCGTCGGTGTCGCCGAGGTGCGACGTAGAAGCTTGTGAGAAGGGCAGCGCGCCACGGCAGAGTGGGGGCGTCGGGGAGCACACGTAAGCCGGCGGCGAGTAGTTGTATGGAGGGTACTGCATGCCGGCGAACGTGGGCGAGGGCGTGTGCTGGGCCGGGTATCCATGGGGGAAGGTGACGTTGGGGTTGAACCCACCGTGCGCGTCCCCGTCGGCGTAGCCCGGTGACGGCGTGCATCCCCATGGCTGCGACGAGACGAGAAGCCGGACGGAGAGCCGACGCTTTGCTGGCTCCAGGACGCGTACTGGGCTTGGCCGCCGGATGGATTCATCATCCCCACGCGAGTTGCCTCGGCCTCGGCGTGTTGGTGAACGTAGTAATTTCAAAAAATTTCCTACGCACACGCAAGATCATGGTGATGCATAGCAACGAGAGGGGAGATTGTGATCTACGTACCCTTGTAGATCGACAATGGAAGCGTTTGGTTGATGTAGTCGTACGTCTCCACGGCCCGACCGATCAAGCACCGAAACTATGGCACCTCCGAGTTCTAGCACACGTTCAGCTCGATGACGATCCCCGGACTCCGATCCAGCAAAGTGTCGGTGAAGAGTTCCGTCAGCATGACGGCGTGATGACGATCTTGATGTACTACTGTCGCAGGGCTTCGCCTAAGCACCGCTACAATATTATCGAGGACTATGGTGGCAGGGGGCGCCGCACACGGCTAAGAATATGATCACGTGGATCAACTTGTGTTCCTCTGGGGTGCCCCTGCCTCCGTATATAAAGGCTCAAGGGGGGGTGCGGCCGGCCTAGGAGAGGCGCGCCAGGAGGAGTCCTACTCCCTCCGGGAGTAGGATTCCCTCCCCCAATCCTAGTTGGAATAGGATTCGCGGAGGGGGGAAAAGAGGAAGGGGGCCCGGCCCCCTCTCCTTGTCCTATTCGGACCAAGGGAGGGGAGGGGCGCGCGGCCCATCTCTGGCTGCCTCTTCTCTTTTCCACTAAGGCCCACTAAGGCCCATATATCTCCCGGGGGTTCCGGTAACCTCCTAGTACTCCCGTAAAATCCCGATTTCACCCGGAATACTTCCGATATCCAAACATAGGCTTCCAATATATCAATCTTTATGTCTCGGCCATTTCGAGACTCCTCGTCATGTCCGTGATCACATCCGGGACTCCGAACAACCTTCGTTACATCAAAACGTATAAACTCATAATATAACTGTCATCGAAACCTTAAGCGTGCGGACCCTACGGGTTCGAGAACAATGTAGACATGACCGAGACACGTCTCCGGTCAATAAGCAATAGCGGGACCTGGATGCCCATATTGGCTCCTACATATTCTACGAAGATCTTTATCGGTCAGACCGCATAACAACATACGTTGTTCCCTTTGTCATCGGTATGTTACTTGCCCGAGATTCGATCGTCGGTATCCAATACCTAGTTCAATCTCGTTACCGGCAAGTCTCTTTACTCGTTCCGTAATACATCATCCCGCAACTAACTCATTAGTTGCAAGGCTTGCAAGGCTTAAGTGATGTGCATTACCGAGAGGGCCCAGAGATACCTCTCCGACGATCGGAGTGACAAATTCTAATCTCAAAATACGTCAACCCAACATGTACCTTTGGAGACACCTGTAGAGCACCTTTATAATCACCCAGTTACGTTGTGACGTTTGGTAGCACACAAAGTGTTCCTCCGGCACACGGGAGTTACATAATCTCATAGTCATAGGAACATGTATAAGTCATGAAGAAAGCAATAGCAACATACTAAACGATCGGGTGCTAAGCTAATGGAATGGGTCATGTCAATCAGATCATTCAACTAATGATGTGATCCCGTTAATCAAATGACAACTCTTTGTCCATGGTTAGGAAACATAACCATCATTGATTAACGAGCTAGTCAAGTAGATGCATACTAGTGACACTCTGTTTGTCTATGTATTCACACATGTATTATGTTTCCGGTTAATACAATTCTAGCATGAATAATAAACCTTTATCATGATATAAGGAAATAAATAATAACTTTATTATTGCCTCTAGGGCATATTTCCTTCAGTCTCCCACTTGCACTAGTCAATAATCTAGATTACACAGTAATGATTCTAACACCCATGGAGCTTTGGTGCTGATCATGTTTTGCTCGTGGAAGAGGCTTAGTCAACGGGTCTGCTACATTCAGCTCCGTATGTATCTTGCAAATCTCTATGTCTCCCACCTGGACTAGATCCCGGATGGAATTGAAGCGTCTCTTGATGTGTTTGGTTCTCTTGTGAAATCTGGATTCTTTTGCCAAGGCAATTGCACCAGTATTGTCACAAAAGATTTTCATTGGACCCGATGCACTAGGTATGACACCTAGATCGGATATGAACTCCTTCATCCAGACTCCTTCGTTTGCTGCTTCCGAAGCAGCTATGTACTCCGCTTCACATGTAGATCCCGCCACGACGCTTTCTTTAGAACTGCACCAACTGACAGCTCCACCGTTTAATGTAAACACGTATCCGGTTTGCGATTTAGAATCGTCCGGATCAGTGTCAAAGCTTGCATCAACGTAACCGTTTACGATGAGCTCTTTGTCACCTCCATATACGAGAAACATATCCTTAGTCCTTTTCAGGTATTTCAGGATGTTCTTGACCGCTGTCCAGTGATCCACTCCTGGATTACTTTGGTACCTCCCTGCTAGACTTATAGCAAGGCACACATCAGGTCTGGTACACAGCATTGCATATATGATAGAGCCTATGGCTGAAGCATAGGGAACATCTTTCATTTTCTCTCTATCTTCTGCAGTGGTCGGGCATTGAGTCTGACTCAACTTCACACCTTGTAACACAGGCAAGAACTCTTTCTTTGCTTGATCCATTTTGAACTTCTTCAAAATCTTGTCAAGGTATGTGCTTTGTGAAAGTCCAATTAAGCATCTTGATCTATCTCTATAGATCTTTATGCCTAATATGTAAGCAGCTTCACCGAGGTCTTTCATTGAAAAACTCTTATTCAAGTATCCCTTTATGCTATCAAGAAATTCTATATCATTTCCAATCAGTAATATGTCATCCACATATAATATCAGAAATGCTACAGAGCTCCCACTCACTTTCTTGTAAATACAAGCTTCTCCGAAAGTCTGTATAAAACCAAATGCTTTGATCACACTATCAAAGCATTTATTCCAACTCCGAGAGGCTTGCACCAGTCCATAAATGGATCGCTGGAGCTTGCACACTTTGTTAGCTCCCTTTGGATCGACAAAACCTTCCGGTTGCATCATATACAACTCTTCTTCCAGAAATCCATTCAGGAATGCAGTTTTGACATCCATCTGCCAAATTTCATAATCATAAAATGCGGCAATTGCTAACATGATTCGGACAGACTTAAGCATCGCTACGGGTGAGAAGGTCT
The DNA here is from genome assembly GCF_056163025.1 of Triticum urartu. NCBI lineage: Eukaryota > Viridiplantae > Streptophyta > Magnoliopsida > Poales > Poaceae > Triticum > Triticum urartu. The sequence continues at coordinate 617,485,564 of NC_141876.1, forward strand.
CATCCTAGTCAACCCCTTGAACTTGTCGAAAACCTTTTGCGACAAGTCGAGCTTTGTAGACAGTAATATTACCGTCAGCGTTAGTCTTCTTCTTGAAGATCCATTTATTCTCAACTGCTTGCCGATCATCGGGCAAGTCAACCAAAATCCATACTTTGTTCTTATACATGGATCCCATCTCAGATTTCATGGCTTCAAGCCATTTTACGGAATCTGGGCTCACCATCGCTTCTTCATAGTTCGTAGGTTCATCATGATCTAGTAGCATGATTTCCAGAACAGGATTACCGTACCACTCTGGCGCGGATCTTACTCTGGTTGATCTACGAGGTTCAGTAGTATCTTGTCCTAAAGTTTCATGATCATTATCATTAGCTTCCTCACTAATTGGTGTAGGTGTCGCAGAAACAGTTTTCTGTGATGTACTACTTTCCAATAAGGGAGCAGGTACAGTTACCTTGTCAAGTTCTACTTTCCTCCCACTCACTTCTTTCGAGAGAAACTCCTTCTCTAGAAAGGATCCATTCTTAGCAACGAATGTCTTGCCTTCGGATCTGTGATAGAAGGTGTACCCAACAGTCACCTTTGAGTATCCTATGAAGACACATTTCTCTGATTTGGGTTCGAGCTTATCAGGTTGAAGCTTTTTCACATAAGCATCGCAGCCCCAAACTTTAAAAAACGACAACTTTGGTTTCTTGCCAAACCATAGTTCATAAGGCGTCGTCTCAACGGATTTTGATGGTGCCCTATTTAACATGAATGCGGCCGTCTCTAAAGCATAACCCCAAAACGATAGCAGTAAATCAGTAAGAGACATCATAGATCGCACCATATCTAGTAAAGTACGATTACGACGTTCGGACACTCCATTACGCTGTGGTGTTCCGGGTGGCGTGAGTTGCGAAACTATTCTGCATTGCTTCAAATATACACCAAACTCATAACTCAAATATTCTCCTCCACGATCAGATCGTAGAAACTTTATTTTCTTGTTACGATGATTTTCAACTTCACTCTGAAATTCTTTGAACTTTTCAAATGTTTCAGACTTATGTTTCATTAAGTAGATATACCCATATCTGCTTAAGTCATCTGTGAAGGTGAGAAAATAACGATATCCGCCATGAGCCTCAATATTCATCGGACTACATACATCTATATGTATGATTTCCAACAAATCTGTTGCTCTCTCCATAGTACCGGAGAACGGTGTTTTAGTCATCTTGCCCATGAGGCACGGTTCGCAAGTACCAAGTGATTCATAATCAAGTGGTTCCAAAAGCCCATCAGTATGGAGTTTCTTCATGCGCTTTATATCGATATGACCTAAACGGCAGTGCCACAAATAAGTTGCACTATCATTATCAACTCTGCATCTTTTGGCCTCAACATTATGAATATGTGTGTTACTAATATCGAGATTCATCAAAAATAGACCACTCTTCAAAGGTGCATGATCATAAAAGATATTACTCATATAAATAGAACAACCATTATTCTCTGATTTAAATGAATAACCGTCTCGCATTAAACAAGATCCAGATATAATGTTCATGCTCAACGCTGGCACCAAATAACAATTATTTAGGTCTAATACTAATCCCGAAGGTAGATGTAGAGGTAGCGTGCCGACCGCGATCACATCGACTTTGGAACCATTTCCCACGCGCATCGTCACCTCGTCCTTTGCCAGTGTTCGCTTAATCCGCAGTCCCTGTTTCGAGTTGCAAATATTAGCAACAGAACCAGTATCAAATACCCAGGTGCTACTGCAAGCTCTAGTAAAGTACACATCAATAACATGTATATCACATATACCTTTGTTCACCTTGCCATCCTTCTTATCCGCCAAATACTTGGGGCAGTTCCGCTTCCAGTGACCAGTCTGCTTGCAGTAGAAGCACTCAGTTTCAGGCTTAGGTCCAGACTTGGGTTTCTTCTCTTGAGCAGCAACTTGCTTGCTGTTCTTCTTGAAGTTCCCCTTCTTCTTCCCTTTGCCCTTTTTCTTGAAACTAGTGGTCTTGTTGACCATCAACACTTGATGCTCCTTTTTGATTTCTACCTCCGCAGCTTTCAGCATTGCGAAGAGCTCGGGAATAGTCTTATTCATCCCTTGCATATTATAGTTCATCACGAAGCTCTTGTAGCTTGGTGGCAGTGATTGGAGAATTCTGTCAATGACGCAATCATCTGGAAGATTAACTCCCATCTGAATCAAGTGATTATTATACCCCCAGACATTTTGAGTATATGCTCACTGACAGAACTGTTCTCCTCCATCTTGCAGCTATAGAACTTACTGGAGACTTCATATCTCTCAATCCGGGCATTTGCTTGAAATATTAACTTCAACTCCTGGAACATCTCATATGCTCCATGACGTTCAAAACTTCATTGAAGTCCCGATTCTAAGCCGTAAAGCATGGCACACTGAACTATCGAGTAGTCATCAACTTTGCTCTGCCAGACGTTCGTAACATCTGGTGTTGCTCCAGTAGCAGGCTTGGCACCCAGCGGTGCTTCCAGGACGTAATTTTTCTGTGCGGCAATGAGGATAATCCTCAAGTTACGGACCCAGTCCGTGTAATCGCTACCATCATCTTTCAACTTTGCTTTCTCAAGGAACGCATTAAAATTCAACGGAACAACAGCACGGGCCATCTATCTACAATCAAACATACATAAGCAAGATACTATTAGGTACTAAGTTCATGATAAATTTAAGTTCAATTAATCATACTACTTAAGAACTCCCACTTAGATAGACATCCCTCTAATCTTCTAAGTGATCGCGTGATCCAAATCAACTAAACCATAACCGATCATCACGTGAAATGGAGTAGTTTTCAATGGTGAACATCACTATGTTGATCATATGTACTATATGACTCACGCTCGATCTTTCGATCTCAGTGTTCCGAGGCCATATCTGCATATGCTACGCTCGTCAAGTTTAACCTGAATATTCTGCGTGTGCAAAACTGGCTTGCACCCGTTGTAGATGGACGTAGAGCTTATCACACCCGATCATCACGTGGTGTCTCGGCACGACGAACTTTGGCAACGGTGCATACTCAGAGAGAACACTTTTATCTTGATAATTTAGTGAGAGATCATCTAATAATGCTACCGTCAATCAAAGCAAGATAAGATGCATAAAAGATAAACATCACATGCAATCAATATAGTGATATGATATGGCCATCATCATTTTGTGCTTGTGATCTCCATCTCCGAAGCACCGTCATGATCACCATCGTCACCGGCGTGACACCTTGATCTCCATCGTAGCATCGTTGTCGTCTCGCCAATCTTATGCTTCCACGACTATCGCTACCGCTTAGTGATAAAGTAAAGCATTACAGCGCGATTGCATTGCATACAATAAAGCGACAACCATATGGCTCCTGCCAGTTGCCGATAACTCGGTTACAAAACATGATCATCTCATACAATAAAATTTAGCATCATGTCTTGACCATATCACATCACAACATGCCTTGCAAAAACAAGTTAGACGTCCTCTACTTTGTTGTTGCAAGTTTTACGTGGCTGCTACGGGCTTAAGCAAGAACCAATCTTACCTACGCAGCAAAGCCACAATGATAGTTTGTCAAGTTGGTGCTATTTTAACCTTCGCAAGGACCGGGCGTAGTCACACTCGGTTCAACTAAAGTTGGAGAAACTGTCACCCGCAAACCACCTATGTGCAAAGCACGTCGGGAGAACCGGTCTCGCGTAAGCGTACGCGTAATGTCGGTCCGGGCCGCTTCATCCAACAATACCGCCGAACCAAAGTATGACATGCTGGTAAGCAGTATGACTTATATCGCCCACAACTCACTTGTGTTCTACTCGTGCATATAACATCAACACATAAAACCTAGGCTCGGATGCCACTGTTGGTGAACGTAGTAATTTTAAAAAATTTCCTACGCACACGCAAGATCATGGTGATACATAGCAACGAGAGGGGAGAGTGTGATCTACGTACCCTTGTAGATCGACAACGGAAGCGTTTGGTTGATGTAGTCGTACGTCTCCACGGCCAGGGCCGGCCCTGTGTTCCGGGAGGCCCTAGGCGAACTCGACGACATGGGCCCTTTATGTCCTAAGACTGTGTGTGTGTGTGTTTTTGCGTGATACATATATATATAACTTCGTTTGCATAATACTAAAACTAAATTTTCAACCACACATCTTTAGTTTGAAATTTGACTACAATAGTTATTGGACAATGCAAAATAAAACAAACATGACATGATTACCTCAAATAGGAAACAAATTTATTTGCTCCTCTGTATATTTTCACAATCTTCATTGACCTTAACATCTGAATTTTCATGCTCGGGATTAGTTCCTTGCCTATGTTCTTCACTGACATCAACAATACTTGAAGATGTAAAATACTTTGTCAAAGAACCCTTAAGTGGTTGAATTTTCAGATGTATTTCTTTCTTTCTTTTTCTTTTTTCAGCACCCGACAAATGCTTCTTACGCAACATGGCATGCTAATGTCCTAATATTACGAAGCAAAGAGTAGACAACGAATTAGAAATTTATAGATCGGATGATCAGAACCTTAGACATGTACACAGAATGACAAAAAATTAGGATTGTTGAATACATACTATGAAAGATTGAATTAGAAAATTATACATAAAAAATTAGATACTCCATGGGATGAATCGTGGATGAATAGTTTAATATACGTACTAAAGAAACTACTGAAATTGGGGATGGATGAATAGATCAGGAACATCCGAACATGAATATTGGGTACAGACCTGCGTTCACATACATATGTATTGCCGTATTGCTGGAAAGCCGAGTTGTCGGATTGCTGCGTGCCGCGGCGGCAACGAGCGGCTGAGGCACCGAGCGAGGAACGACGGAGCGACGGGCTGATGAGACGACGAAGAAGAACCGACGAGTGACGAATGGAAAAAGTCAGATTTTTTATTTTTAAGAAGAAAGGAAAAGCCAGACATTCCGATTGATTTGTTTCACACGTACGCGTGCATCGAGCGGCTGTGACTTGCGTGCGCGACGCTTCGCTATGCATTATCAGGCGATCCAATGGGCCGAGCCCATCTTGTTTTCTTCCTCTCATAATTTTTCTCTTGTCTGTATTTTTGCTGGGCTATACTATATGTGTACTACATCATGGGACCCCCTCTGGCCTGGGCCCTAGGCCGTCGCCCCTCTGCCCATGCCCCAGGGCCGGCTCTGTCCACGGCCCGACCGATCAAGCTCCGAAACTACGGCACCTCCGAGTTCTAGCACACGTTCAGCTCGATGATGATCTCCGGACTCCGATCCAGCAAAGTGTTGGGGAAGAGTTCCATCAGCACGACGGCGTGGTGACGATCTTGATGTACTACTGTCGCAGGGCTTCGCCTAAGCACCGCTACAATATTATCGAGGACTATGGTGACAGGGGGCGCCGCACACGGCTAAGAATATGATCACGTGGATCAACTTGTGTTCCTCTGGGGTGCCCCTGCCTCCGTATATAAAGGCTCAAGGGGGGGGTGCGGCCGGCCTAGGAGAGGCGCGCCAGGAGGAGTCCTACTCCCTCCGGGAGTAGGATTCCCCCCCAATCCTAGTTGGAATAGGATTCGCGGAGGGGGGAAAAGAGGAAGGGGGGCCGGCCCCCTCTCCTTGTCCTATTCGGACCAAGGGAGGGGAGGGGCGCGCGGCCCAACTCTGGCCGCCTATTCTTTTTTCCACTAAGGCCCACTAAGGCCCATATATCTCCCGGGGGGTTCCGGTAACCTCCCGGTACTCCAGTAAAATCCCGATTTCACCCGGAACACTTCCGATATCCAAACATAGGCTTCCAATATATCAATCTTTATGTCTCGACCATTTCGAGACTCCTCGTCATGTCCGTGATCATATCCGGGACTCCGAACAACCTTCGGTACATCAAAACGTATAAACTCATAATATAAATGTCATCGAAACCTTAAGCGTGCGGACCCTACGGGTTCGAGAACAATGTAGACATGACCGAGACACGTCTCCGGTCAATAACCAATAGTGGGACCTGGATGCCCATATTGGCTCCTACATATTCTACGAAGATCTTTATCGTCAGACCGCATAACAACATACGTTGTTCCCTTTGTCATCGGTATGTTACTTGCCCGAGATTCGATCGTCGGTATCCAATACCTAGTTCAATCTCGTTACCGGCAAGTCTCTTTACTCGTTCCGTAATACATCATCCCGCAACTAACTCATTAGTTGCAATGCTTGCAAGGCTTAAGTGATGTGCATTACCGAGAGGGCCCAGAGATACCTCTCCAACGATCGGAGTGACAAATCCTAATCTCGAAATACGTCAACCCAACATATACCTTTGGAGACACCTGTAGAGCACCTTTATAATCACCCAGTTACGTTGTGACGTTTGGTAGCACACAAAGTGTTCCTCCGGCACAGGGGAGTTACATAATCTCATAGTCATAGGAACATGTATAAGTCATGAAGAAAGCAATAGCAACATACTAAACGATCGGGTGCTAAGCTAATGGAATGGGTCATGTCAATCAGATCATTCAACTAATGATGTGATCCCGTTAATCAAATGACAACTCTTTGTCCATGGTTAGGAAACATAACCATCATTGATTAACGAACTAGTCAAGTAGAGGCATACTAGTGACACTCTGTTTGTCTATGTATTCACACATGTATTATGTTTCCGGTTAATACAATTCTAGCATGAATAATAAACCTTTATCATGATATAAGGAAATAAATAATAACTTTATTATTGCCTCTAGGGCATATTTCCTTCACGGCGGTCCACCGCAGCCGCAGCCGCACGCGCCGCGTTGTCACGGGCCTTCTTGGCGATTGCCATGTTCCGCGGATCGGCGATGACAGCCTCCCGTCGCTGAACTTTCGCCCTCCACTCGGCGTTTGTCATGCCCGGTGGCTTGGACGGCGGCACCCTCGGCTTCCTCTGCTTCGGCTGGGCGATGGAGGCGGTCGCGGTGGTCGCGGTGCGGGGGATCACGTACTTTTTCGACGGCATGGCGACCGGCTGGGAGGCGAGCGAGAAGGAGATTGGCGGATGAAATGGAGAGAATGGGAGGGAAGTGGGGAAAAAGCGGGAAGAAACGGCGGGAAGAGGCTCTCGACTCGCCGACAGAGCGGCCCCACGCCCCTTTTCGCTTGTGCCGGCGCCCCCCAGCGCGCCAGGTTCGGCTCGGGTTCGCCAGCACCCGTTTCGACCCGAGCCGACGAAAAACGGATTACTGAGGACGCGACTGGACCGATTTTTAACGTCGAGGATGCTCCAATGAAAGCAAACTGGAGTAGCTAGTCTTGAAACGATCACTGGATCCAACTATAAATAATCAGCCATCCGAGAGGAGGGACTATATCATCCAACCACACAATCACAAGTAGCGATCGAGCACTTTCTTCTTTGTTTCTTTCACTACATACTACTCCATATAATATAGCAATGGGGGAGAGCCGCGGCAGCATCTTCTTCTTCGGGACCTACAGGCCACCTGTGCCCCTGGACATCTTCTCCTGCCCGGCTGATCCGCCGCCGTCATCTGCCGAGGACGAGCTTCTCCTCACCGACGACGTGTCGTACAACCAGAACGGCCGGGCCGTCCCGCCGGCGGCGCTCAAGGAGATCCTGGGTTTCCTGGGCAAGACCAACCCCGAGCTGGCCTCCGACTGCGGCGCCACCCTGGAGGACGTGGACACGGGCCACGTCACCGGCATGGTTTTCGTCTCCGAGAGGGACCGCGGCCTTGAGACGCTGCACCTAGCCCTGCGCCGCTCCACCGGCGCCGGCGGCGAGGTGAAGGTGCTGAGCCTGCTGGGCGACATCTATGGCTTGGACGATTTAGGCGTGCGCATGGAGGACAGCGGCTGCATCGCCGGCGGCTACATGGTGGATGGCGTCACCGTGGGCCACTCACTCATCTACGTGTCCACGAAGGAGGAGGTGAAAGCCCGGCGCACCCCGTGGACCGTGGTCTACAGGACCGACCTTGCCGACGGCAAGACCGAGCGCCTCACCCCACAGGGCCAGTACGATCTCAGCCCGGCCGTGTCGCCGTCCGGGAAGATGGTGGCGGTGGCCAACTTCCAGAAGAGCGAGTGGAACGGCGAGATCGAGAACCTCAAGACCGACATCGTGATCATGGAGGTGCACTGGCGAGGGCTGGGGGGCGATGGCCGCAGGCGTGTGATCAAGGACGCCGGCTGGCCGACCTGGGGCAGCGACAACGTCATCTTCTTCCACCGAGGGTTCGACAAGACGCCGCCCACCAACACCGCAGACTGGGCCGTGTTCCGATACGACCTCGCGGCTCACAGGGAAGAGCGGGTCACCCCGGTGGGCATCGACGCCATGACTCCGGCGGCCATCAGCGAGACCAGAGTGGCCGTGGCGACCGTCCGACAGAAATCCAAGCAGGTCGAAATGGAGGTGGAGCGCGTGATGGATCAGTACCGGCACGTGGAGATCTTCAACACGGCCACCCCTTGGTGCTCTGTGCAGATCACCCAGAGGATGAGGCCGTTGGGAGACCACTACAACCCCTTCGTGCTCGACGGCGGCAGCCGCATCGGCTACCACCGCTGCAGAACTGACAAGCTCACTCCGCACGTACGTCCTATATATACTCATTTTTTAGTACTCCCTCCGTTTTTTTTAGTTTGCATATAAGATTTGGTAAAAGTCAAACTTTCTAAAGTTTGACTAGCTTTGTAAGAAAAGATATCAACATTCACACTATGAAATTAATAGGTTTAGATGCATGATGAAATTAATTTTAATAACGTATAATTTTTGTATTGTAGATGTTGATATTTTTCTTTATAAAGTTAGTCAAACTTGACTTTGACCAAATCTTATATGCAGACAAAAAAGAAATGAAGGGAGTAGTACTTCCTCTGTTTCTTTTGCATATAAGATTTAGTCATATAGAAAAAAATCAACACCTACAATACTAAAATTATATTTTATGAAAATTAATTTAATCATGCATGACTATTCGTCACCCTGGGTGAGGAATAGTTATTCTTCACCCTCCTTTATTTTATCATCAATGCACCGTTATTTTACATTTCATCTATTTTGTCTTATTTCCACGTAAAAAAAGACCGACCGTAAGAAAATATATAATCGACGTAAAAAATACTTTATGTTGCGTAAAATTAAAACGTAAAAACATTGTGTAAAGTATACACAAACTACAAATTTTCTTGTCTTATGATCTATATTTTTATTTTCTTATGTAAAAATTTATGTATTGAATCAATAGGAATGTAACTATTTAAATTCCAAATCTTATATTTACTAATTAGAAGCACCATACGAGCCTCTACGTTAATCCTCCAAAACTACTGTAAAATGACCATTAGATTGTAATTATGCGTCTAGGATTGAAAACGATAGGAAATCCCAAGAGTACATACATGTTACAATGTCCATGATTTTTTTTCCAGAAATACAACGTCCAGATTAAGAAACCAGCTCACGTACCAGGCCAAAGAGTCCTAACAAGTTACAACTTCCAGGATTACCTACCTCACGCACAAGTCCCAAGAGTCCTAACATGTTACAGTGGAAGACACGTCCAGTTTTTTCTTTTTGAATGAAAGTAAAGAAACATCCAGGCTGTAAAAGGAGAAGAAGGAAATATCCAAACTAAAATCACCTAACAAACTAATGTTTTTCTTTTCAGAAACGTACCCAATGCATACATGGTTATTAAATGAAAATCGCCATGCACACAACCATAGGGAAAAAACCCCGTCGACAAATCACACACGCATATATACTCCAAATTTGTTTGGGTAGCACATAGTTTGCTGAAAATGAAAAAAAGGTATAGTGTCAATGTTTTTTCAAAATCTACGTCATGAATGTCATAATAAACAAATTATATATTATATCTATTAAATGAAATTTCCTAAACTATGCAAGCGCATAAGGAAAAACCAATGTTTTTCTGAAGTTTACTTATGTCGTTTATGTTTTATATTTAAGGAATAAAACAACAATGATGTTTAAGCACTTAATTAATCCTTTTAATATATAGCAAAAGGAGAGTGGACATAGGCGTTGACTGGATAAAGCAATATATCATAGACTAGGACACTGGCTAGCTAGCCGCCATCCCATAAAGAAAATAGCATCACCACTTTTCGTAGTTGTTCATTTGGGATTTGAAAAGGATCAGTTAATTTTAAAAAATGTATAAAGTAACTTCTAAAGTCTTACAGACATGCATCCAGTAATTTAGGGGATATTTTGGAATATTCGAGCAAACATTCAAATTTCAATATTTTGTATTTCTATGTATACAAGGCTTTCGACAAAACAATACATACAAAAACTTAATCAATAATACTATAATTTGATGTAGTAGCCAATACAATGTTAAAAATTGCTAGCCCGTGCAGTAGCACGGGTTGACGACTAGTGTAATTTAATTATGAAGTGACCGTAAGATTACCTCGGATGAAGAATAGCTTATTCTACACCCTGGGTGATGAATAGTATCACTATCTAATTAATATTGATTTCATCGTGTGAATGTTGATATATTTTCCTATAAAACTAGTCAAACTTTGTCAAAGTTTGACTTTGACCAATTCTTATATACAAACTGAACAAAAAAAAACAAAGGGAGTATTGTATTTACTTCACTCCTAATTGCTTGCTTGATTATATTGTGTCAATCGATCTCTATATATGTCGTCTATCTATCTAATCAATTGACCTAATTCTCTATTATTAATTATCTGTGCATGCATTACTTTTTTTTTAGGATTCTGTGCATGCATGCATTACTGAAGCTAGCTAGCTAGTAGTTCAAAAGTAAACAAAATGAGCTAACCGAACACGGTCTGTATATATATAGGGTGAGCAGAAAAGCATCGAGAAGAGGTTCGACAAGGTGCAGTCGGACGAACCGGAGGTCGGGCTGTATAGGGTGACGGGCGTGTTCCCGTCCATCTCCAAGAACGGCAAGAAGCTGGCCTTCGTGGACAACGAGTTCCAGGCCGTGTGGCTGGTGGAGGCCGACAGCGAAGCCGCCCCGCGCGTTGTCTACAAGGCCAAGTCCAACAAGAGCGTCTTCTCCACGTCGTGGAACCAGAAGGACGAGCTGGACACGCTCTACGTCTGCGAAGGCCCAGCTTTCAGCATCGAGAAGCCGGTGCAGATCATCAGGATCCCCAACGTGTCCACCAAGCTGGACCCCGACGAGCAGGAGTCGTTCCCCCTCACCGACCACAAGTACAACTGCGCCTTCCCGTCCACCAACCCGGAGGGGACCAAGCTCGTGTTCCGCTCCAGCAGGGACAGGGTCCATGGAGGGAAGAGGGAGGACAAGAACCTCTTCATCATAGACGCCGAGAAGGGGGAGCACGCCGGCGTGGACCAGCTCACCGATGGGCCATGGACAGACACCCACTGCAGCTGGTCACCCAGGGAAGGCTGCGACTGGATCGTCTTCTCCTCGAGCCGCGATAAGCCGGGCGGCGCGCCGGTGTCGGACCACGGCTTGGACTCGGGCTACTTCTCTGTCTACCTGGTGAACGCCAAGGACATGGGCGTGGTGCCGGTGCCGGTGCCGGTGCGGGTGATCCACAGCGCGCCCACCATCGCAGGACACGTGAACCACCCCGTGTTCAGCCCGGACATGATGAGCATCGTCTTCACCGCCGACCTCGCCGCCGTCTCCGTCGACCCCATCTCCATGCCGCACTTCATGCACTCGGTCAGGCCCTACGGCGACATCTTCTCCGTGGAGCTCCTCGACAGGGAGAACATGGCCAAGAACAAGGACATCCACAAGTACCACCGGATCACGCACAGCCGCTACGAGTACTCCACGCCTACGTGGTCGCCCCACACCGACGGCCAGCAAGACCCCAACGCCAGGTGGAAGATGCTGGAGAGAGTCCCGTACATCCCGCCACGGTGCCCGTACGCGCGCGGCCAACATGGCGAGAAGGAGGGCTGGCACATGACCGGCCACCTCATCATAGACAAGAGGTCCTGCTGATTATGAATCATCAGCGCCCGGTCCATCACTCTCCCTCTCCGGCCGTTTCGTTTCCATCTGCCTACAAATCACGCGCGCTTCTTCTTCTGGCCATACTTCATTTGTACTACTCCACGTCCAACTCTCTTCTCTTGTGGTAGCTTCATGCATGCACGCATGCATCCAGCTAGCAGTTTTCTTTCCCATCCATGCGTACGCACGCATGCAATTAAATAAATGTGCCTGTCTAAGCATCCTCTAGACGTGACATTGTTATTTCACATCAAGCTTGCTTTATTATTATTGTCACCGCGCCTGCTAAAAATCAGTCCACTGAGATTTAACCAAGTCTCAGTCGATCATGCAGCATTTAATGTCATCGTTTGCAACATTTTCTCGTACCGATTGCAACATCCGTCTTGCTTGTTGTAGCATGTGCTGTCTCATCGGTTGTAACATGTCATCTCATCAGTTGTAACATCTTTCGTTGACGGTTGCAGCATTCCAGTTAGAATGGTTGTAGCATTTATTATTGTTTCATGCAATACCAACTCAACATTTTTCGCCGCCGTTTGTAGCATCCAGCCGTGCCGCTTGTAGCAAAAAACCAAGCTGACATCACTCGACTGTAAGTCTCAGTCGACCGAGTTCTAAACACACCCTATTGTCACATGTTTGCTTTCCGTGTGTTTTCTCCATACAGCCCGCCCCGCTAACAGTTTCTTTTTCATCTACCATGCTAGCTCCCGCACGCACGCATGTACTTTCTTTTTAGGGTGTGGCCAGGTCTCAGTCCATTAAGACTTTATGGCCAGGTCTCGGCATTTTATGTCAAAGTTTGTAGCTTTTTTTCCTACCGGTTGGAACATCCGTCTTGCTGGTTGTAGCATGTCCTTCCTCATCGGAGTCCTCGTCCTTCAGTAGCTACGGTCGCTTATCAACTCTGCTATTTGTTCCATCGGCGTCCTTGTCCTTCAGCAGCTTCGTTTCTTCATGTATGATCCAGTGAGCTGCGGTTGGACTCTTCTTCTGGTGATCTTTGCACAGTGGGTTGGTCATGCTGAGAATCTCCCAAGGTGCTCCAGAATATATATCGTTCCTTGCTCTAGGGTGAGTTGCTCCAATTTCCGATGGTCCGACGCCCTTCGATCCAGGGTGAGGGGCAGGGGCCCCCTTCGGAATTGGAGAAGGAAGGTTTAATGACGGTGGTCTCCTTTCGTAGTGGATGAGGGCGTGTTCATCTCCACTAGGCGGGGTTTCCTCTTGAAGTTCTCTCTCTGTCATGCTTCGGTGTTTCATTCGCGTCGAAGGGATCCAGGGTGAGGGGCAGGGTTTTTCTGTAGTATCTTCTTGTGCTTTCTGCTGTGGTGCTTGTAGGCTGCTATTGTAGCACCTTGTATCTGCTGTTTTCAGTTTCTTTGTTTTTCTTTCTCGTTGTATGGGAGATTGTAATTTTTGGCCGGTTGATGGCGTTGTTAATTTAAAGCCGGGCTCTGCTTGAGCCTTCGTTCTAAAAAAATGTCCTCCCTTATCGGTTGTAGCATGTCATCTCATCGATTGTAACATCTTTCGTTGACGATTGTAGCATTCCAGTTAGAACGGTCGTAGCATTCCACTTAGAACGGTTGTAGCATTTATTGTTGTTGCTTGCAATACCGACGCAACGTTTTTCGCCGCCGTATGTAGCATCCAGCCATGCCACTTGTAGCAAAAAAACACGCTGACATCACTCGACTGAGACCATGTTAAGTCTTAGTTGACCAAGTTCTAGACACACCCTATTGTCACATATATTTGTTTTCCGTGTGCTTTCTCGCGTACAACCCGCCTTGCTAAGGCTGGTCACAATGGGGAGGAACTTAGGAGTAACATCACACACTCCAATACAACTTTGCTTATGTGGCACATATTTAATGAAGAGAGAGGTGCTTGTGGTAACTAGCTAAGTTACCGGAACATCACACACTCCAAGAAACAATGAGTCTATAACCTAATAAATACATCGTTGCATGACACTACATAGATGTTCCTACCCACTATGGAGGTAGTAACATAGTCTAGGGAAGTGTGTAAGTTACTAGCTTATGTTCTTGCCCATTGTGACCAGCCTAACAGTTTTTTTTTCATCTAGCATGCTAGCTCCCGCACGCACGCATCTACTTTCTTTTTATCCGGTTGTCGCTGCGGTGTCTAAGACCCAGCTAGGTTGACAATCGAGTGGGCTGGGTTGTTGATTTCCTTTTGTTGCTGGGCTGGAAAAAGTGTCTTTTTCCAGCCCAGCAACAAAAGGAAAAAGACAGTTCTGAGCCGATGAAGAGGCTGCGAATAGTATTTGTCGCTCTTGTCCAGCGAACACCTGCACCGCCAGTGTTACTACTAACACAAATCATATCTTTCCCTTATGTTTTTCTGGTAGTGTTCACACTAAATTTATGCACGGTCAAGAACTTAATTAAGATGACCTTAAGTGAAGGAGTGATCTACATAAAAAGTTCCGTATTGTCGATGTGAACATATTTGAAATTTGGGCCATCGTCATCCGATCTTATCTCAAGGGACGAAGTTGTGCTCGAAGTATTAGATTTTGTATGTAGAGTACTGTTCAGCCGATTAGACCTCCAAGACAGCCTCATATGAGAAAAGTTTATATACAGATTGTCTTCGTCTCGTCCAAACGATCAATTATGATATAAAAATCGTCTCACTCCGAGGTCATATGCAAAAGTTGGAGCCAACGCACTGTGGACCTATCATGAGTAAAAACTGGCCTGGGGCATCAGACACGATATCTGATGGGTCGCGCGAGCGGTTCGGCCCTCAAGATGCCCTCGAATCGAAAAACGGCCAACACGAAAATTGTTCGTGTCGTCAAAACGTTTATATTTGCTTTTGGAGCGCATCTTCATCTAAGGTCGTATTTGGCCTGTGAAACACAAAAACCAAACTGTTGTGTCAGACATATCTAATCCAAGTTCGGCTAATTTTGGAAGGATTTGAAAGAGACTTGGAGTCCTTTTCTTGTACGGAAGTACAGCCGCCTCATAAATAGACGAGAGGTGATGGTCGATTGAACAACACACAGTTGCAAAACACATCTACTTTTTGCCCTAGTTTTATATCTCTCCCTTGTTCTTTCTCTCTCGTTCTTTATTCATTCTTCGTATTGAAGGGCAGCGATCCTTGAGGCTGTAGGTGCCGCCATCGAGGCTCGAGGCTCTAGGGTTCATATAGCACTAATATTGCATAAATTAACCTAGCTAGGGTTCATATGGCACAGAAAGAGAGAGCAGAGAGAGAGAGAGAGAGCAGAGATCAGAGAAGAGGGGAGGGGAGAGGTCGGGGGATGGGTGGGTCTTACAGAGGGGGGTCGGGGGAGACGGCCGCACCAAGGATGGTCGGAGGGGAGGCGGGGTCGGGGGAGATGGCAACGTCGAGGAGGCTGCAGGCGCCGGCGAGGTCGAGGAGGAGGAGGTTGGAGCGAGGCGACGTCGAGGAGGCTGCAGGTGCCGGCGAGGTCGAGGAGGAGGAGGCAGGTGCGCGACGACGTCGAGGAAAAGGCAGGCGCGGCGAGGACGGGTTCTGGCGACGGTGCGAGGAGGCAAGGGTAACGAGGGCTCCGGCGATGGCGCAAGGACAAAGGGGAGGAATGGGGAAATTGGGGCAAAGAGGCCCGCACAGTGCGGGTTAAGTCAAAATAGCAGTAGCGCGTTTTTTATATGAGCTAAAGATAATTTAGCAGTAGCATGTTTCAAGACAAAACGCGCTATAGCTAAGTTAGCTATAGCGCGTATCCAGAAACGTGCTACTGCTATTTTCACTTAGCAGTAGCGCCTTTTAGAAAAAATGCGCTATTGCTATTTTGACTTATTTTTTTCATTTCATTTCATTTCATTTTCTTTTTTCCTTCCTGCCTTTTCTTTTTTAAAAATTTTATTTTCCATTTTATTTTATTTTCTCATTTTCCTTTTTCTTTTCTATCCCTTGTAATTTTCTTTTCATTTTCTTCTGTCCTTTCTCATTTTTCTTTTTCTTTTCTTTTTTTTTCAGAAAAAAGTCCGAGCCGGGAAGAAGGGGATCGGATCGGATACAGTGTATCTAACTCAGGCGGCGGTTTAGATTACATATCATTTCACCGATAACGATTAAGTGCGTACAATGGTTTCTCAGCGTCGACGTTTTCATTTTTGAGTGAGTTTTTTTCTCTTCTTGTTCGTTGACGAATAATTGAGCCTTTCGTTGTGACTTTTCCTTTTCCATGGAGTACGATCTTTCTTAGATATAGTATTGATTCTTCTTTTGGCGTATGCTTTATCGTCATTGTCATCTTCCCTCATCGGGTTGCCGTACTGGTCATAGTCTTCCTTATTGGTGACTCCATCCATTCCAATGATATTCCTTTTGCCTCTCCTCACGACAACTCAGTTGGGATTCCTTGGGTCGGTTATGAATAGGCATTATGTCACGTGCTTAGCGTGTATCCATGGCTCATTTTTTGCGATGGCGTTCACGGTAGCACTCTTGGCATCGGGTATAGACATGGTAGTGGAATACCGGTTTTCTCTTTTGACTTTCTTAGCCCATCTGACACAAAACATCGTCGCACTGTGCAGTCTAGAGTAGTCAAGCTCCCAGATCTCCTCGACCCTTCCGTAGAATCTTTCAGTTGCGGCGTTGTTGCTGGTCATGCATTCCATTGTCACCCCTGAGTTCTGAAAATCACTGTTTATATCTTTGGCCTCTGTGTAAAACGTGTATCCTTGATATCGTAGACCTGATAGGTCGCGAGGTCGGCCGTGGGGCCACGTGCTAGGATGTATAACACTGAATCTAAATTTTATGCCTTTTATGACACTTTAGTCCATTTTTGACTTTAATGGTGTAAAAACAGTTGAAAAGACTCTTTTGCCCGTGTTGTACTTGACTAAACTTTTAATAAATGCTAATAACGGAAAAGTACATATCTGGACGGCTTGGTTTGCTGTATTCGGCTACGTAGCTACAAGCTACATGCAGATCTGTTATTTAAAAGAGAGAGAGAAAAGATGGTGCATGCATGGACCTGTTATTTAAAAAGAAAAGAAAAAAGAAGCTACATCCGGGGCGTACTTTATATGCTAGCCAGGCCTCCTACGTACGTACTTGAGCCAACCTCCAATCCAAAGATAATCAATCAAGCGCTTCTGCTAGCTGTGTACCTGCGTGTCTCTCAGTTATCATCAAACTAAAACATTGGTTCTTTGTTTTTCTGAATCTTTTGATGTAATCGGAAACCGATTTATTATGCTTCTATTTAACCGATGTTATATGCAACAACTTGAGTTCATTGTCACCGCTATAAAAGTGATCATGAAATTTCTGCTCTAACTGCGACCAAACCCGAAAAGAACCATGTGGTAAAGAAGAAAACCATGAAAATGCAGTACCAGTTAATGATAAAGGAAACAAACGCACTTTCAATTCATTTAACGAGCCTGCCTCACCTAATTGTGCTAAATATTGACTAACATGCTCCCATGTAATTTTTGTGCGTTTTCCTTTAAACTTAACAAAATTTGGAATTTTATATCCCGAAGGGAACTGGATGGCATCAAAGTACTCGGGATATGGCTTCTCGTAAATCTGATTCCGAGGTAACTCAACTTCAAAATTTTTTCGAAGCATCTTAGACATCTCCTCTCTTAATAAATTAGCTAAGGCATCGTCTGTAGTAGATGATGAATCTTGCTGCTGTGGCCAGGGCCGAGCCCATAGGTGCGCGGACTGTGCGGCCTGCACAGGGCCCATGAATTTTAGGGGCCGCAAAAATTTTACAGGCCTATATACATATTTCTTCCTGGGAGCTGGGTCGCGCATGGCTCTGGGCCGCTGGCGCGTCCACGACTCCACCTAAGTCGATCGTCCCAGACCGCCTGCTCGGCGCCTCGATCGGAAACTGAACGGGATCGATCCCATCCAGAGCAAAACATAGGCGCGTCCATCGAGAGCAAAATCGATCGCCGCATCCGGCGACGGGCGACACGGCGATTCGCGGGGCGATTTGTCCGATTCCTCTCGTAATCTCGTCAAAACAGGTAGTGTGTCTATCACCGGGTATAATTGCCCTACGGAATCAACCCCAATCTGGGTTCCATATTTTTTCGAAACGGAGACAAAAATTTTGCCTCATCAATTAATTAAGTAGAAGAGAGTTGCTCAGTTAATTAGAAAAAACCGAGCAAAAACCAAATTGTCCAATTAATTATGGAGAACCAGGCAAAAACCCTCACAACCACTAAGCGGCACACCTAAAAAAACCCACGCGCACCACTCCAAAGAGGGCCTCGGCGAGACCGCACGTAGGCGTCATCGTCATCACTCCTCCCTAAAGGCGTCATCGCCATCCCTACACTCTGAGCAAACGACTCCGATTTCGTGGTAGGCGATCGTCGACTCAACCCACACTGTAGCAGACGCGTGAAGCTGCATGAAGATCTATGACAAAACCTCAGCCTCCTGCGGCCAAACAACGCAGCTCCGACCCTGACGAAGAACTCTGAAGGACAAAACCAGGCACGGCTGGCACCACTGGAGATTGCCGAACGGGCTACCTGCAGCCATTCATCGTATACTACAGGGCCCCGCCGCAGCAGCTTCGACTCCATAGCAACAAACAAACCGAGGCAAAACCATGGACACGCCGAAGAAGAGCCGACTACCGCAACCATTGCCGCGTCGCCGACATCGCTCCCATCATCATCGTTGCCACATAAGCATGGACGCCACCACCGCCGCAAGCCACCAGTCCCGCTTGCCGATGCCGAGCTCCAAGACGAAGCCCCCAAGAGGGAGAACGACACTAAGGTACCGTCATCGTCCGATCATAAGATCAAGGGTTTCCCCTGAAGAGGCCGAGATGGCCGGATCCGTGCGGGAGGGGTGCGGTAGCAAATCAGCGATGCCTCTAGGAAGGTCACGACGGCCACAACCGCCGCCATAGCTGGTCACGGCACAAGGCCGAGACAGGGTCTTCACCCAAGCTCCCACACCACCTCGGCTGCACATCATCCCGCACCGGCGCCGACAAGCCAACCAACCAACACCGCCACACCAGCCCGACGACGAAGAGGCCGCCGCCGTAGCCAACCGCACCTCGCGGAGGCCACCGACGACCAAATCCAAGAGCCAGCTGGCAGACCCAAGAGCGGCCACCGGACGCAACTGACCGCCGCGCCCTGCCAAGCACCATGCCGGCAAGGAATGGGGGTGCACTGCTCGAGACCGCCAACCACCATGGCTGTCGGCCATAGCCAAGCAACAGACGCACGCCACACGCACCAAAAAGTGTGTTGACACACGAACACGTCACGTGTACCATCGACGCCGGGGGTGATGCACCGCAGCTCACGTCGAAGGAGGCCTGACCGACAGAGCGATATGCAGGACAGTCGACGGGCGCTTTTGCAGACCCGAAACCCCGCACCGCACGCCCGGGAGGGACCCCGTCAGGGAGCGCGACGGCTATGGGCTGCCCTAGGTCAAATTGCTCGCCCCTAGAGCCTCGGGATTCGTAGCTCTCAAACTTGAGGAACTGCGAAGAACGAGAGAGAAAAACGATGAAGAGATAAAATGTAGATGAAAAAGCAGTATATTGATTTGTTCGACTGTGTGTTGTTTCAATCGGCCGTCACCTCTAACATATATAAGAGGCGGCTGGACTTCCCGTACAAGTAACGGATTCATCTAGGCTTTCCTTACAAGAAAATTACATCAATTCACGTCCTACAACTCTAGTTCCAGTCCAACTTGGATTTAGCCCGAATCTGTCCCATACTTCTGTCCTGCTTCTTGCACGGGCCATAGGAATCGCATATTAACTCGGATGGAGTCGAGTTCAACATTAAACTTGTCCGCCTCGATGATCTGCATAAAACTACGCGGGCCACTTCTCCTTTTAAGGCTATCTTATGACTCACAGGATCTATCTTTAAATATGGGTCGGATTGACTTTGACAGTCTCCACCCGGCAAGCTTTCCACCCCGGCAAGCTTTCACACCGGCAAGCTTCCACGGCGACAAGGTCTCCACGCCAGCAAGCTTTCCATGCCGGCAAGATCTCCATGCCAGCAAGATCTCCATCCCGGCAAGCTTTCCACGCCGGCAAGGTCTCCATCCCAGCAAGTTTTCCATTGTGCCGACAAGCTTTTTACTCAGCCGGCAAGCTTCATTCAGCCGACAAAGGCCGAATAATTGTGTTTTCGACCATGTCAAAATCTGGCGTCAACAACGCTGACGGTAATGTTACTGTCTACAAAGCTCGACTTGTTGCGAAAGGTTTTCAACAAGTTCAAGGAGTTGACTACGATGAGACCTTCTCACCCATAGTGGTGCTTAAGTCCGTCCGAATCATGTTAGCAATTGCCGCATTTTATGATTATGAAATTTGGCAAATGGATGTCAAAACTATATTTCTTAATGGATATCCTAAAGAAGAGTTGTATATGATGCAACCAGAAGGTTTTGTCGATCCAAAAGGTGCTAACAAGGTGTGCAAGCTCGAGCGATCCATTTATGGACTGGTGCAAACCTCTCAGAGTTGGAATATACGCTTTGATAGTGTGATCAAAGCATATGGTTTTATACATACTTTTGGAGAAGTCTGTATTTACAAGAAAGTGAGTGGGAGCTCTATAGTATTTCTGATATTATATGTAGATGACATATTGTTGATCGGAAATGATACTGAATTTCTGAATAGCATAAAAGAATACTTGAATAAGAATTTTTCAATGAAAGACCTTGATGAAGCTGCTTATATATTGGGCATCAAGATCTATAGAGATAGATCAAGACCCTTAATTGGACTTTCACAAAGCACATACCTTGATAAAGTTTTGAAGAAGTACAAAATGGATCAAGCAAAGAAAGGGTTCTTGTCTGTGTTACAAGGTGTGAAGTTGAGTCAGACTCAATGTCCGTCCACTTCAGAAGATAGAGAGAAAATAAAAGGCATTCCCATGCTTCAGCCATAGGTTCTATCATGTATGCAATGCTGTGTACCAGACCTGATGTGTGCCTTGCTATCAGTTTAGCAGGGAGGTACCAAAATAATCCAGGAGTGGATCATTGGACAGCGGTCAAGAACATCCTGAAATACCTGAAAAGGATTAAGGATATGTTTCTCGTTTATGGAGGTGACAAAGAGCTCGTCGTAAATGGTTACGTCGATGCAAGCTTTGACACTGATTCGGATGACTATAAGTCACAAATCGGATACGTATTTATATTGAACGGTGGAGCTGTCAGTTGGTGCAGTTCTAAGCAAAGCGTCGTGGCGGGATCTACGTGTGAAGCGGAGTACATAGCTGCTTCGGAAGCAACAAATGAGAGAGTCTGGATGAAGGAGTTCATATCCGATCTAGGTGTCGTACCTAGTGCATTGGGTCCAATGAAAATCTTTTGTGACAATGCTGGTGCAATTGCCTTGGCAAAGGAATCCAGATTTCACAAGAGAACCAAGCACATCAAGAGACGCTTCAATTCCATCCACGATCTAGTCATGGAGAGAGACATAGAGATTTGCAAGATACATACGGATCTGAATGTTGCAGACCCGTTGACTAAGCCTCTCTCACGAGCAAAACATGATCAGCACCAAGACTCCATGGGTGTTAGAATCATTGCTTTGTAATCTAGATTATTGACTCTAGTGCAAGCGGGAGACTAAAGGAAATATGCCCTAGAGGCAATAATAAAGTTGTTATTTATATTTCCTTATATCATGATAAATGTTTATTATTTATGCTAGAATTGTATTAACCGGAAACTTAGTACATGTGTGAATACATAGACAAACAAAATGTCACTAGTATGCCTCTACTTGACTAGCTCGTTAATCAAAGATGGTTAAGTTTCCTAGCCGTAGACATGAGTTGTCATTTGATGAACGAGATCACATCATTAGAGAATGATGTGATTGACTTGACCCATCCATTAGCTTAGCACGATGATCGTTTAGTTTGTTGCTATTGCTTTCTTCATGACTTATACATGTTCCTATGACTATGAGACTATGCAACTCCCGAATACCGGAGGAACACTTAGTATGCTATCAAACGTCACAACGTAACTGGGTGATTATAAAGATGCTCTACAGGTGTCTCCGATGGTGTATGTTGAGTTGGGATAGATCGAGATTAGGATTTGTCACTCTGATTGTCGGAGAGGTATCTCTGGGCCCTCTCGGTAATGCACATCACTATAAGCCTTGCAAGCAATGTGACTAATGAGTTAGTTGCGGGATGATGCATTGCGGAACGAGTAAACAGACTTGCCGGTAACGAGATTGAACTAGGTATTGAGATACCGACGATCGAATCTCGGGCATGTAACATACCGATGACAAAGGGAACAACGTATGTTGTTATGCGGTTTGACCGTTAAAAATCTTCGTAGAATATGTAGGGACCAATATGAGCATCCAGGTTCCACTATTTGTTATTGACTGGAGATGAGTCTCGGTCATGTCTACATAGTTCTCGAACCCATAGGGTCCGCACGCTTAACGTTCGATAACGATCGGTATTATGAGTTTATGTGTTTTGATGTACCGAAGGTTGTTCGGAGTTCCGGATGTGATCACGAGCATGACGAGGAGTCTCGAAATGGTCGAGACATAAAGATCGATATATTGAAAGTCTATGTTTAGACATCGGAATGGTTCCGGATGAGTTCGGGCATTTACCGAAGTACCGGGTGGTTACGGGAACCCCCGGGGAGTATATGGGCCTTAGTGGGAGAGAGGAGGAGGCGGCCAAGGTGGGGGCGCCCCCCAATGCCCAATCCGAATTGGGAGCCCCCCTTTCCTTCTCCATCTCTCCTCCTTCCTTCCTCTCCTACTCCAACTAGGGAAGGGGGGAATCCTACTCCCATCGCGCCATAGAGAAGGCCGACCATCCCCTCCTCCACTCCTTTATATACGGGGAGGGGGACACCCCATAGACACACAAATTGATTGTTTAGCCGTGTGTGGTGTCCCCCTCCACAGATTTCCACCTCGGTCATATCGTTGTAGTGCTTAGGCGAAGCCCTGCGTCCGTAACTTCATCATCACCGTCATCACGTCGTCGTGCTGACGAAACTCTTCCTCGACCTCAGCTGGATCTAGAGTTCGTGGGACGTCACCGAGCTGAACGTGTGCAGATCGCGGAGGTGCCGTACCTTCGGTGATAGGATCGGTCGGATAGTGAAGACGTATGACTACATCAACCGCGTTGTCATAACGCTTCCGCTTTCGGTCTACGAGGGTACGTAGACAACACTCTCCCCTCTCGTTGCTATGCATCACCTAGATGAATCTTGCGTGTGCGTAGAATTTTTTTTTTGAAATTACTGCGTTCCCCAACAATTCTATCTAGACCAGATTATCCAGAAAAAGCTTACATTCTCTTGGGATTTGTGCAATGCTATTCTCCAGAAACTAATAGATGGCAGGCAACCTCATTATTTTACTTATTTAAAAACAAGAGTTTTGCAAATGATGTTAAAGCGATTGAGAAAGATCATAAATACTTTTCTTTTTCGTTCAGTCGGTCGTTTTGGTTGTGTGTGTCGTGCTATGTGGAGGTCGAGTATTCGATCAGTGGAGTTGTATCAACCCGATATATCGATTAAATAAGAATGACCTTTATCTATTTTCGACAAGAAGAATGTCCTTTACCAGAAACAACCAACTAAGATTACATGTACGGTTTTCACCTGGAGCTCTTGTGTGTGTACTGATGTTTAAAAAAAAAGAGAGAGAAGAACAAAATATGTCACATTAGGTCACGCCACCACTTGCTGAGCCAACGAAAACGAAGCCGGGAGAATTTGAAATTGCGAAGCCATGCCTTGAAACCTAACCTTCTGAGCAGCATTACCTCCCCGATAGCTACCGTGAAGTTAAAATAAGCAGCATCGAGAAAAAGGAAAGGGGCTACTATAGCACAAGAAATATAAGCTGTTACCGGGGCAGCCGGCGCCAGCACCACGTAGAGTCCGAACACAAATGCGGCAGCCAAGGACTTGGCTGAAGAGTAGACAAAGAAGATAGAGATGCTGAAGGCGGTCATGCGCGTGCGTATGTCAACTGTGGTCACCCCAGCGAACAGAACGCTCGTGGTAGCTAGAGCAGAGCAAACCAACGCCAGCGTGTTGGCGATGATGAACGCACGGAAGACTGGTTTTTCAGAGAGCATGGCTATGCCAGCTGTATTGGGCTTACCCTTGACGTCATCAGTTCGGAACCCACCAGGTAAAGTGAAAGCTGCTGCAAAAGCTACTGTCACAATTAGCACTGACGCAATGCCAATAATCTGTGTTGAATCTGAGATCTTCTTTTCTTCTTGTTTAATATCTAGTGGCCGGATATGCTCTTTGAGGAACCAATCGCACCGGTAAGTAGCAGTTTTAGCTCCAGCGCCTTCAAGTAGTAGATATATCATATTTCGAGGGTGCTGCAAGAACAAATTAATTCAAAAGGTTTATGAGTTTCTTTTTCTTATGATGGAGGTAAGCCACTTCTATCTAGTCTAGATAGTACACAATATCTATCTAGACCAGAACAATACTGATTGAAAATACATAAATACGACCGAAGAATAAGATTGATGAACTACCAGCACGTAATTAAGCCCTTGGGGTATCATCATCCATGCAATATCAAGCGGTGTTTGCCCTTTGTTGTTCACAAAATCCAGCTGAACTTGTGGGTTCTGAATTAGAAAATAGAAAATCCACTCGTTCCCGACCAAAGCAGCCAGATGGATTGGAGTGTTTCCATCATTGTCTTGCACGTTAATAATAGACGCAAATGATATGCGGTTGAACCAGCTTCAGATCACAAAAGAGCGCCCCTTCTCAATAGCAACATGTAGGAAGGTCTGGCCCTTAGCATCACGCAGTTCGGCACATCTGGGTGCCTTTTTCAAGATGATATGAACTGCAGACCACGACATTTGCATTGCTGCCACATGTATCGGGAACAAACCCCGGTTGTCGCATTGAAATGCGGATGATTCGTCCTGCTCCAATAATAGTTCAATCACGTCCATGCTCTGATCCCTCCATGATATAGCAATGTGAAGAGGCGTACTGCCAGTGCATTGGTCCGCTTGTTTTGTGAGCACATTGTTCCAGTCCAGTAACTTCTTTGTAATCCCTGCAATTTCGGATGTTCATTTTAGTTGGCCAACAGCTGTGATGAAATTTGATTTAAGTTGGAAATCGTCTAGGTATGGTTTCATCACTAACTTGGTCAAAATCAATTGCAAGTTTGCAACCGAACCTAGCTAAACAATGCTTTTTGGCTTATCAAATCAAAATGGAAGAATTATCCTTTAACAGGGAAAGGAAAGAATAAAGTGTGCTCGCAAGACCTTGATGTATGAGCAAATCCATCAATTGGTTATCACTACCTGGCCATCAAGGTGAAGTTTAGGTTTTTTTTGTACTTGATGGACTTCTGGAAACTCCATAAACTTTGGCCCCTCGAAACGTCACTCATCATGGTTATATACACTATAAGTGTGCAAAATCATGGTTTATATTTGCATAAGATTGATGAATGTAGTGTGTGTGTGTGTGTGTGTGTGTGTGTGTGTGACACCGTGGTGCCGGAGTTTGCAGAGGCGGCCACACGGACCACCTGGTCGACAATGGCGGTAATGCATGCGAGCCTTGGTACCAAGGCTGATCGAGATGGATGGTCTGGGCGGTGCAGTTACATGCCTGTGAGGACTAGTCATGGCTGCCTCCACTGGTCATTTTTGGCCCTCAGTGACCGCGACAACAAAAGCAAGGAGCATGGTGACGCTGACGCACCTATATTGGTGCATCAGCGAACCTATAGGCACAACGGCGCTGGTCGTGGACGACGCTGTGGGCGCTTGTTGGCACTGCGATGTTTGTCTAGTGTGAGGGTAGTAGCCAGATCGGGGTCGGCCTCGGCAGATCTGGCTGTTGGTGATCTTTCGGTGTGGGCGGTGCGTCTTCAGGAGAATCCTCTTTCTGGTCTTCATCAGAATAGGCGACGGCGGCGGGGAGCTCCTAACGGGCGCCTTATGCGCCCACTGAGGCAACGGGCGCCTACCGCAGCGCGCTAGCGGGCCAGCCCATGAACACGCTTACAGTGTAAAAAGTATTTACAGCGCGAAAACCACCAGAAAAAAATTCAATTTCGTGAGGTATCGGACTTGCGCCAATTTGCTTAAACGCATGGTTGGCTAACCAATAAAGCTATCACACCCTCTGTGAAAGTTTTCAACGCGAAACATATTAAACCAAAACTATAGCCGCACTATTTAGAAAAACGTGACTTCTTTTAAAGAAATGTGAACAAATTTTGACTTTCCAGATTTAAAAAACATCACGAATTAGAAAAAACATGTCATGTATTCTAAAAAAGTACATCGATTTTCAAAGAAGTTCACAAATTTGAAAAAAGTTCATCAATTATGAACAAACGGTCATCAATTTCCAAAAAAAGTTCACCGATTCCCTAAAAAAGTTCATCGATTCTCTAAAAATGTTCATCAATTTGAAAAAAGTTCATAGATATTGAAAATAGTTCATGAACTTTAAAAAAAGTTCATCAAATTTGAAACATATTTCATCAATTTTTTTTCCGAAAGTCCACATATTTTAGAAAGAACCACGAATTAGAAAAAAACTCATCCATTTACAAAAACTTCACAAAAATCTGAGAAGTTCGTCGATTTCTAGAAAAGTCCAGAAAATCTGAAAAAGGTTCATTGATTTTGAACAAAAAGTTCGGAGTTTATCAATTTTTAAAAAATTCATCGATTTAAAAAAAGTTCACAAATTAGAAAGAAGTTCATCGATTTTGTAAAAAAGTTCATCAATTTTGGAAAAGAGTTCATCAAATTTGAAAAAAGTTCATAAATATTGGAAAAAATCATCAATATTGGAAAAAAGTTCATCAAATTATAAAAAAGTTCATCGAATTTGGAAAAAGTTCAATAATTTTGTAAAAAAGTTCATCGATTTCGAAAAAAGTCATCCAATACAAAAAAAGTTCATCGAATTTGGAAAAAAGTTTATCAATTTTGAAAAATAGTACATTCAAGTGAACAAAAGAAAAAAACACCAAACAAAACCGTTCCGAACAAAATGATGAATTTTAAAAAATAATCACGAATTGTAAAAAGTTCATCGATTTTGGAAAGTCATCCAATACAGAAAAAGTTCATCGATTTTGGAAAGTCATCCAATACAAAAAAAGTTCATCGATTTTGAAAAAAGTCATCCAATACAAAAAAGTTCATCGAATTTGGAAAAAAGTTTATCGATTTTGAAAAATAGTACATTCAAGTGAACAAAAGAAAAAAACACCAAACAAAACCGTTCCGATCAAAATGATGAATTTTAAAAAATAATCATGAATTGTAAAAAGTTCATCGATTTCGGAAAAAGTCATCCAATACAAAAAAAAGTTCACCGATTTCGAAAAAAGTCATCCAATACAAAAAAGAGTTCATCGAATTTGAAGTTTATCGATTTTGGAAAATAATACATTCCAAGTGAACAAAAGAAAAAAACACAGAAAAAACAGTTCCGAACAAAATGACGAATTTTTAAAAATAATCACGAATTGTAAAAAGTTCATCGATTTTGGAAAAAGTCATCCAATACAAAAAAAGTTCATCGATTTCGAAAAAAGTCATCCAATACAAAAAAAGTTCATCAAATTTGAAAAAAAGTTTATCAATTTTGAAAAATAGTACATTCAAGTGAACAAAAGAAAAAAAAACACCGAACAAAATGACGAATTTTAAAAAATAATCACTAATTGTAAAAAGTTCACGCATTTAGTAAAGGAAAAAAGAAACACAAAACGAGAAAAGTAAAGTAAAAAACCGTTCCAAAAAAGAACCCAGGATTCCCCGACCTTTACAAAGAATAAATAAGACAAAAGAAGTGTCTAGACACATCGATCGACTTGTTGTGGTGGATGGGGCGCTGCTCTTTGAACGTGGAGATCCTGGGCTCGAACCCTGCCTCAAACACACCATTTTTTTTGCGTTGATTCAGTTTGAAACAGAAAAAAAATGACAACGGGCCAGCCTAGCGCAGCAGGGGGTGTGCGCCCGATTGCGAATAGTAGTGTGACGGGCGCAGCGAGCGCCGTTTAGGATATGCCACGGCGGCGCTTTGCAGGTGTATAGCTTTTCTGTTGGATTATGGATGGGCTTAGCCCATATAAGACACTAATTCCTGGTTAATTTTGAGGCCCATGTATGAGATGGCAGGTGGTGGGAAGTTTAGTCCCATCTTACTAGTTGAGAAGAGTTGAGACCCCTTTATAAGGGCTCCTTGCAGGGGTGTGCGCCCGATTGCGAATAGTACTGTGACGGGCGCAGCGAGCGCCGTTTAGGATATGCCACGGCGGCGCTTTGCAGGTGTATGGCTTTTCTGTTGGATTATGGATGGGCTTAGCTCATATAAGACACTAATTCTTGGTTAATTTTTTGCGTTGATTCAGTTTGAAACAGAAAAAAAATGACAACGGGCCAGCCTAGCGCAGCAGGGGGTGTGCGCCCGATTGCGAATAGTAGTGTGACGGGCGCAGCGAGCGCCGTTTAGGATATGCCACGGCGGCGCTTTGCAGGTGTATAGCTTTTCTGTTGGATTATGGATGGGCTTAGCCCATATAAGACACTAATTCCTGGTTAATTTTGAGGCCCATGTATGAGATGGCAGGTGGTGGGAAGTTTAGTCCCATCTTGCTAGTTGAGAAGAGTTGAGACCCCTTTATAAGGGCTCCTTGCAGGGGTGTGCGCCCGATTGCGAATAGTACTGTGACGGGCGCAGCGAGCGCCGTTTAGGATATGCCACGGCGGCGCTTTGCAGGTGTATGGCTTTTCTGTTGGATTATGGATGGGCTTAGCTCATATAAGACACTAATTCTTGGTTAATTTTGAGGCCCATGTATGAGATGGCAGGTGGTGGGAAGTTTAGTCCCATCTTGCTAGTTGAGAAGAGTTGAGACCCCTTTATAAGGGCTCCTTGCAGGGGTGTGCGCCCGATTGCGAATAGTACTGTGACGGGCGCAGCGAGCGCCGTTTAGGATATGCCACGGCGGCGCTTTGCAGGTGTATGGCTTTTCTGTTGGATTATGGATGGGCTTAGCTCATATAAGACACTAATTCTTGGTTAATTTTGAGGCCCATGTATGAGATGGCAGGTGGTGGGAAGTTTAGTCCCATCTTGCTAGTTGAGAAGAGTTGAGACCCCTTTATAAGGGCTCCTTTATCACTTGCCATTGGGAGCCTGGGAAGAGGAGGGGTAGACGCGCGCTCCTCCTCCGCCGCCGCGTCGTCACGACGCGCGCGCGCCGCGGGTATCGAGAATGAGCTTAGCCGGAGCTTATTTTTGCCGCTCAGCAACGAAATAATTAATCAGGGATTAATTCACAGTCGCTAACAGGTGGGCCACTGTCCGAGACGTTGGACTGTGGGCTGACTTGCGTTGCCGGGATTCGTCGACTCCCTTGCCGGGAGTGCGACCCTTCTCCGACTCCCTTGCCGCGAGTGCGTCGACTCGGTTGTGGGCTTCCGCCCAGGCCCACGACTTCCTACCAATGGCCTATATAAGAAGGCTCTGCCCAGTGAAGTGACCTAGTTCGGTTCACTCACTCCCTCTTGCATAACCTAGCCGTCATCTATAGTTCCTCACTCTGCGCTATCTCCGGCAACCCCATCCCGACGACCGCGTGCACGGTTGGTCAGGAGAGCAGGTGCCTCCAGAACCCTGTCTTCGAGATCCTGCCCGGGAGAATGACAATAAGGTTTTTGCGGAGCGTCTCGACGCGACTGCTCCCGATCCGTCCCCAACTCCGTCCGCCTCTGCTTCCACTACTTCCCCTGCATCAACACCATGGCCGACGCCACCGCCACTAAGAAGAAGGCCACGGACGACACCGAGGCTGCTGTTGCAGCCGCCGCGTTAGCCTGGCCAACCGGAGGGTATGATCTGTTCATCCCTCGTTTACTCATACTTGTGCTAGCCGTATATGTGCTGCTCATAGATGGTTCGCTTCTATGTTATGTACGTGCTAGTATGCTTAGGTATCGCTATGAGATGCATATCATTTATGCCATGCTTACTGTATACTCGTGGATTAGTCTAATTGGAAAAGTGCTAATATTTCAAACAATCCAAAAACCTTATTTTAGGCACTTTTCGATTCAAGGCTTTGCTGCTACTCTGAAACCGGAAAAGTCTACCGCGACGCATTTTAAGCGTTGGCAGACTAGGACCACCTTGTGGCTCACAGCCATGAACGTGTTCTGGGTTGGTGGTGTGTCCCCCACAGAAATGATTGCTCCTGAAAAGGAGAAGACGTTTAGGGAGGCAACCACAATCGTTTAGGGAGCAGTTCTGAGTGTGATTGGAGACAAGTTGGTTGACGCATATATTCATATGGGGGTTGCCAAAAACTTGTGGGACGCGCTCGAAGTCAAATTCGGCGCAACCGATGCTGGCAGTGAGCTGTATGCCATGGAGCAGTTCCATGATTACAGGATGGTTGATAACCGTCCTGTATTGGACCAAGCTCATGAGATACAGTGCATTGCTAAGGAGCTGGAGCTCCTGAAATGTGAGTTACCGGACAAGTTTGTCGTGGGTTGCAATATTGCAAAAATCCCTCCTAGTTGGAGGAACTTTGCTACTTCTCTCAAGCACCTGAGACGTGAATTCTTTATCGAGGATGTCATCGGTCATCTCAGTGTTGAGCAAAACTCGAGAGCAAAGGACTCATACGTGAAAGGGACAGAGGGTTCTTCTAGCGCCAATGTGGTGCAGAAGAACTTCCACAAGTTCAAGGGAAAGAACTTTGTCCAGCAAAATACTACCTTTAAGAAGGGTAAGAAGAAAGACAAAAAGAGAGATGACTGCTTTACTTGTGGTTCAGAGGAACATTGGGCAAACAAGTGCCCAAACAAGTACAAGAAGCCAGCACAGGACTCCAAGTCTGTGAATGTCACTCTGAGCAACAATGATGCGGCATCTGGGTATGGTAATCTGTTTACCATACTTTCAGTTTATCAGTCCACCGATTGGTGGGTTGACACTGGGGTCAATATTCATGTGTGTGCTGATGTGTATTTGTTTTTTCCTACTAGGTCGCACGAGATTGTTCCGTCCTGATGGGGAATGGCTCGCATGCTTCTGTTCATGGTGTTGGCACGGTAAATCTGAAGTTTACTTCGGGAAAGATCGTGCAACTGAAGAACATGCAGCATGTCCCCGTCATAAAGAAGAATCTCGTTAGTGGCTCCCTTCTATGTAAAGAGGGGTTTAAGTTAGTATTTGAGTCTAACAAAGTAGTCGCATCTCGGTATGGACTATTTGTTGGAAAAGGATATGATTGTGGTGGTTTGTTCCGCCTTTCCCTGGATGATTTCTGTAATAAAGTCGTGAACAAAATTCATTCTAATGTGAATGAATCTGAGGTTTGGCATTCACGTCTTTGTCACATAAATTTCGGTTGTATGACGAAGCTAGCTAAGATGGACTTAATCCCGAGTTTCACTTTAGACAAAGACTCTAAGTGCCATGCGTGTGTGCAAGCTAAGCAACCTCGTAAGCCTCACAAGCTTGCGAAAGAGAGACACCTGGCACCATTAGAGCTCATACATTCAGATCTCTGTGAGATGAATGGTGTGTTGACTAAAGGTAGAAAGAAATACTTCATGACTCTAATTGATGATTCCACTAGATTCTGCTATGTGTATTTTTTAAATACTAAGGATGAGGCTCTACCCTACTTTAAAATCTATAAGGCTGAAGTTGAGAACCAACTTGAGAAGAAAATAAAACGGGTCCGGTCTGATCGTGGTGGAGAGTACTTTTCTAATGAGTTTGATTTATTATGTGCGGAACATGGTATTATTCATGAGAGGACGCCTCCCTACTCACCCCAGTCAAACAGGGTTGCCGAACGGAAAAACCATACTCTAATTGATTTGGTTAACGCCATGTTAGATACATCGGGTTTATTCAAGGCATGGCGGGGGAAGGTTGTATTGAAATCGTGTCATGTCCTGAATAAAGTTTCCACGAAGGATAAGGAGACTACTCCCTGTGAGTAATGGAAAAAGAAAAGAAAAGAACTACACCCTCTTACTTGCACACTTGGAGCTGTTTGGCGAAAGTCAATGTGCCGATAACCAAAAAGCGCAAGTTGGGACCAAAGACCGTGAACTGCGTTTTTCTTGGCTATGCCAAGCATAGCGTTGGCTATAGATTTCTAGTGGTGAAATATGATGTACACGACGTGAAGGTCGGCACGATCATGGAGTCTAGGGATGCTACATTCTTTGAGGATATTTTCCCCATGAAAGATATGCAAAGCACTTCTAGACTGGAATCTGATGAGACTCCTGAACATGTCATTCCGATGGAATACTATGAACATAAAAGTGATGAGAGTTCCACGGAGGATGACAAGGAAGCTCTTGTGAGGAGCAAGAGACAAAGGACTGCAAAGTCTTTTGGTGATGATTTCCTCGTGTACCTCGTGGATGATGACACTCCCAGTTCCATTTCAGAAGCGTATGCATCTCCTGATACTGACTACTGGAAGGATGCGGTCCATAGCGAGATGGATTCCATCTTGTCTAACGGGACATGGAAATCACTGATCGTCCTTATGATTGTCAACCATTGGGATGTTAGTGGGTGTTCAAGAAGAAGCTTAGGCCCAATGGTACTGTTGAGAAGTATAAGGCTAGGCTTGTGGCCAAGGGTTATACCCAGTAAGAAGAAGAGGATTTCTTTGACACTTATTCACCTGTGGTTAGACTGACAACCATTCGAGTGTTACTCGCTTTGGCTGCCTCACATGGTCTTCTCATCCACTAGATGAACGTTAAGACGGCTTTCCTTAACGAAGAGTTAGACAAGGAAATTTACATGCAACAGCCAGATGGCTTTGTAATAAATGGTCAGGAAATAAAGGTGTGCAAGCTAGTGAAATCTTTGTATGGCCTGAAACAAGTGCCTAAGAAATGGCATGAGAAGTTCAACACTACTCTGACATCTGCTGTCTTTGTTGTGAATGAAGCTGACAAATGTGTATACTATCGCTATGGTGGGGGCGAAGGAGTTATACTGTGTCTGTATGTCGACGACACACTGATATTTGGGACCCACCTCAAAGTCATTGAGGAGGTCAAGGCTTTTCTATCTCATAAATTTGAGATGAAAGACCTCGGCGTGGCTGATGTTATCTTGAACATCAAGCTACTGAGAAATTCTGAGGATGAAATTACACTTTTGCAATCCCACTATGTTGAGAAGATTTTGAGCTGGTTTGGATATTCGGACTACAAACCTTCTGCAACACATATGATCCTAGCGTGCGGATTCGAAAGTTCAAAGGCACGACTATAGATCAATTGAGATATTCTTAGGTGGTTGGTTCACTGATGTACCTAGCATGTGCTACTCGTCCTGACATCTCATTTGCTGTGTGCAAACTGAGTCGGTTTGTTTCCAATCCGGGAGATGTGCATTGGCATGCTGTTGAGCAAGTGATGCGTTACTTGCAAGGTACTGCGAACTATGGAATTCACTATTCTGGGTACCCGAAGGTACTTGAGGGGTATAGTGATTCGAATTGGATATCTGATACTGATGAGATGAAAACCACAAGTGGACATGTCTTCACACTTAGTGGTGGTGCTATTTCATCTTAACCAGATCGACTATGGAAGCATACCTCACAGCATTAGACACATCATGCGTCGAAGCAGAATGGCTTCGAGAGTTTTTGATGGATTTGCATGTGGTAGATAAACCAGTACCGACTGTCCTTATGAACTATGACAATCAAACGGTGATTGCCAAGGCTAAGAGTTCAAAGGCTGACTTTTGTCAACTGAGGAGAGTATCCTTAATTAACCCACTCCGTTGGAGATGCGCAATACTCTCAATTCTTTAAGGCAGGCTGACTTCTATCTTAATGTGTTCCAAAGCTTATGTAAGCAAGATGCTAACCTACACAGCATTCTATGGAGGAACACACGTATGTGAGCCCGACTGCTGGTCACGGTCTATGAGATTGGATAATCTCTAGTAAGCTCATGAGAAGGTACGGAGTATGACTAATAAGCTCCACCCATGGGGTTTAGCCTTCGGATGCCACGTATCAGCTGACAATAGGCGAAACTTCTGCACGCCAAACTGAAAATTCAAGACACAGTCCATTGTTCAGTTGTGAAGAAGTCTAATTCTGTTGCTCTAGGTGGAAGTTAAACTTAACAGTCTCCACTGAAATTTCTGATATATCAAACA
The DNA here is from genome assembly GCF_056163025.1 of Triticum urartu. Taxonomy (NCBI): domain Eukaryota; kingdom Viridiplantae; phylum Streptophyta; class Magnoliopsida; order Poales; family Poaceae; genus Triticum; species Triticum urartu. Next base: position 617,519,943 of record NC_141876.1, read on the forward strand.
TTGTTTGGAACCGTTGGCAAACTTATGTGCCTCGAGATCTGGTTGGGGATCGTTGGATTATGCATGGGCTTAGGCCCATATAAGACACTAATCCCTGGTTAATCTTGAGGCCCATGTATGAGATGGCAGGTGGTGAGAAGTTTAGTCCCTAGTTGAGGAGAGTTGAGATCACTTTATAAGGGTTGTTCTACCACTTGCAATTGGGAGCTTGGGAAGAGGAGTGGTACACGCGTGCTCCCCTCCCTCGTCGCCCGCCTCGCCACGCCTCGCCTCGTCACGAAGCGCGTGCGCCGCGGGTTGTGGGAATGAGCCGAGCCCCGGGATTCATCGACTCCCTTGCTGGGAGTGCGACCCTTCTCTGACTCCCTTGCCGGGAGTGCGTCGACTCGGTCGTGGGCCTCCACCCAGGTCCACGACTTCCTACCGATGGCCTATATAAGAAGGCTCTGCCCAGTGAAGTGACCTAGTTCGGTTCACTCACTCCCTCTCGCATAACCTAGCCATCATCTACAGTTCCTCACTCTGCGCTATCTCCGGCGACCCCATCCCGACGACCGCGTGCACGGTTGGTCAGGAGAGCAGGTGCCTCCGGAACCCTGTCTCCGAGATCCTGCCCGGGAGAACGACAATAAGGTTTTTGCGGGGCGTCTCAACGCGACTGCTCCCGATCCGTCCCCAACTCCGTCCGCCTCTGCTTCCACTACTTCCCCTGCATCGACACCATGGCCGACGACGCCGCCGCTAAGAAGAAGGCCACGAACGACGCCAAGGTTGCTGTTGCCGCCGCCGCGTTGGCCTAGCCAACCAGAGGGTATGATCTGTTCATCCCTCGCTTACTCATACTTGTGCTAGCCGTATATGTGCTGCTCATAGATGGTTCACTTCTATGTTATGTACGTGTTAGTATGCTTAGGTATCGCTATGAGATGCATATCATTTATGCCATGCTTATTGTATACTCATGGATTAGCCTAATTAGAAAAGTGCTAATATTTCCAACATTTTCTTGGAAGGGCCCTCATGGAGGTGTGCTACTCCTTATCCCCACGGTTCGACTTCAGTGGAAAACCTCTGATACACTGGATCAGATGATGAAGGCATCTTCACGTCTTTCTCTTTCTTGGGGTCATTGTCTCGAAGCCGGCTACGACTGGGAGACTGATGACTGGCGGTGGCTTGTCCCCCTGGTTTGCTGAGGCGGCCATTTTGGGGGCGCTGATTTCTATTTGGCACCGATGGTGGCATCGAGTGGAGTTTGGATCACAGATCGGGATTCGGTAGTTAGTTCTTACCGGCGTGTCCGAGGAGCTCTTCCGTGGGTTGATTGTTAGTGTGAATTCGGAGCTGTGGTGGAATGTGTCCAGATGGTGACGATGACCGGTAGTGTGGCCATATATTGCCATGTGCTCTACGGTGAAGTCAGAGTCGCTTGTTTGGAGGCAACTGATAATGACGATGACAACTGCAGATTTGAATGAAAATTGTGGCTTTGGAAACTGTCCAACTTAGAAGAGTTGAAGAAGTTTCATTCGCCTTATTGATTAAAGATTGATCCCATAAACAAAATAGCCACGTTCTTGATTAAAGATTGATTCCATAAACGAATACAACATGTTTCATGCCCACAAAGTCGAAGACGACATGTGGCTGTTGTGATGATAACTTGAACTTTGTATGTATCCCCACAATAATAAAACTCTATATGGTTGCATTGGTAACTTTGAAATAAGACATGTGCAGTGTGTGTAGTTTGTGAATGTTGAATGTTGTCGTATATGTGTTTTGCTTCCGATTGCTTCAAAAAGGAATGGCTAACATTTCCTGCGGCTAGGCAATCACAGGTGCTTCTTAATCCTTGCAGTCTACTAATTAGAGCATCTTCACCCGCGCCCCCAACAGGCCTCCTTAGGTGTTTTTTTGGCACTGGCGGCCGAAAATCGGCCCAGTTGCGCCTCAGGAGCTCGTTTTTTGTTGTTTGGGCCGAAACTGGCGCCAGCGGACCCAGGCCGAACCCGACGTGCTGGGGGCGTCGGGGAATGCGTTTTTGGCGCAAACGGGGATGGGCCCGCCGAGTCAGCGAGACGCCGCTTCGTCGTCCTCATCGCTTCGGTTCCCGCGAGAATCAATGCCAAGGCTGCCGCGCTGGTCAGCCTCCATTGATGCCTCACGGACGGCACAGTGAAGGCGCCACCGACGCGCGTCCCACCCGCTCCCGCCATGCATCACCCGGCACGCAGCCTCTCGCCGCCCCACTGTGGCTATAAAAGTCGATCTCCCCGCCGGTGAACGCCACAGCTGCCACACCTCGCCTCGCATCGCCACACAAAGCAACACCCCCTCCCGCCGACGAGCAACGGCTGAGAGGTACCCAGGAGACGGCCCGGCGGCGAACGACTTCGACCGCCGCCATCTCCAAGAGCCGGAGGTGCGCCTCCTCTACGAGGCCGAGTATCCGGAGCCCCCGGACATGCGTGTGCTGGGGTCGTGAAAGTTGAGCGCCGGCGGGCCGAGATCGCCCGCATCCGCTCGTCGCTAACGGAGACGCAGCGGAACGAGCCGAGGTACGCCGCCGACAGCCACACACTATGAACGATGTACTTCGAGCGCCGCCGCGAAGACCAGATCGCCTCCACCAACTGCATCATCCCCCGCGGACGCCTCAACGCCGATGGGCGGCGCGAGTGATGGGGCGTTCCCGGCCGCACCCTCGAGGCTGTCCTCGACCACATCGAGACCGGCAACACGCCGTGTCTCGAGTACCCGCCACGACTGTCCTTCTCTCGCCGCCGTGGCAGCTCCTCGACGCCGCGGCGAATTGAGCCGGGGACGTCCTCGTCGTCGGGCTCCGGCTCGCTCTCCTCTAGCTCATCGGCGCTCCGCCCCGTCAAGACGGAGCCGGAAGAGACGCCGCTTCGATGCCGCACCCGCAACGGCCCCCTCATCATCAACGAGGGTGCCCGCCCCTCCCCGCGCTCCCTCCGCCTGGTCCGGCCAAAGCCCGAGCCGAGGCTGCTCCTCGTGAAGCCGGAGCACGCGGACATGGTGACCCCCGACGATGAGGCCGCCCTCAAGTGGGCGAGGGAGGACTACGTCCGCGAGCAGGTGCTCTGCCAGCGCCGGGCATACGCGGAGCTCCAGGCCCGGCGCCGCGGACGCGAGAAGGGTGGCGTCATCGTCCTCGACAGCGGCGAGGACGACGAGGCCGGGCCGTCCAACCCCCCACCGCACGTCGGCGACCCTGGCCAGGGGTGCAGTAGGGACGGCGGCGGCTCCGGCGCGGCGCGCAACGACGATGGCGACAACGACTACACCCGTTTCTACAGGCTTCTCGGCATGTAGATGGCAGGCGGTGGCCGTAGCAGGGATATGCGTAGTTTGCATGTTTATCTGTTTTTTGTACAAATTTCAATGAAATATCGTCGAGTTTGTACAAATTTGTATGAAATATCGCCGAGTTCGCGTGATTTTGGCGGCGACCTGGGAGCGTCGACTGGGAACGCAGTCGCCCCCACGCGCAAAGTAAGCGCCTGTTTAGCCCCAGACGGCTCTTTTTCGGCATCCTGGGAGGCCGAACGGCTGAAGATGCTTTTAGGGTTGGTTTTGAGTTAAGAACCATCAATAATATGGTTGTCACAGATGGTCCAAGAAACGTCTATGATGAACCACCGTTATGGGCATACCCTTGGATCCGACAGTTCGTTCAACCATATTCCCTCCGGATGTGTTTTTAAGTTGGGCACGTGTTTTTAGATTTTCTATTTGACCAAATAAACATGTCTAATATATCACAAAATTTATATGGTTAGAAAATACATTTGACAAATGATCTAATGATAGTATATGTTTTGACAGTTTAATCATTTTTTCCTAGTCAAAATGAAGATCTACAAACCTGTGCCCGACTTATAAACCCATCCGAAGGGAGAATATGATGTTATTTATTAACCGTCAATGATTAGATATTGTGTAGCATTTGAAAATAAGTTAAAACATCCGGATTTACTCGAAAGTTGTTCAAATTCAAGACGAGGGTTGGTATTCCATTGAAAAAGAAACCCATCCATCCAATCTGAACCATCGGCACTAATCGTTTCCAGGAAAAATTAGTCCGATGACTAGAATAGAAAACCGCAGCATGGGGCTGAGAAACCTGGCAGCTATATATATATATCGCAAGTTGCAGAAGTAGTAGCATAATGATTTTAACTATACAACCGAAAATGTTGTGTATAACTTAAAAAAGAAAATCTATGGAAATTGCAGTAACCTTACTACAAATACATGCATCATAAAATACGATGAGATGGTCATAAATATTCGAAAAAAATAATAAAATAATACGTAAGACGCACCTTTGCCCCTAAGCACCGCGACATGCAAGACATTTTGCCCATCTGGTCCACAGTAGGACAAGTCCTTGTTCATAGAATGCAGTAAATCTGGAATAGCATCATGTCCTAGTGAGACGGCCAAGTACAAGGGCGAGGTACCATTGGCATGTGGAATGCAAGCCAATCCTGCGTCCTCCGCCATTAACTTATTAACCAGGTCCGCCATTGTTTTCTTGTCAGCCCAGCGGAGGGCTTCATGGAGGGTTGTCTCGCCTTGCTTGTTCTGCTGCCTCAGCATCTTCTTCACCCTCGCATCACCACCATCGGCTCTTGCGAGATCGATGAGACGGGATAGCATCTTCATCCCACCAGCTTTGGCAGCACAATGAAATGGCGTATCGCCCTTGCTATTGCCTGCATCTAGGAGGTGTTGGGCCTTGCTGTGAATCACTCTTGCGCATTCCAAGAAATTTTCACCGTCGCCGCTGGCCGCAACCACATGGAGGATTGAGTCCATCTCAAGGGTCTCCACCCTCTCAATGTCGACGACAACTGTAGGCACCAACACAACCGGCGTTGTGCTTGTGTTGTCGTTGCCCAGAATAGCACTTAGTCGCTTAGAATCGCCCTTCCGAGCTGCCATAAGCAGCTCAGGTTGGTGCTGCTGCACATCTAGCTTGCTCTCCTTGTGCGCCTCGGAAGGATGCATCTCACTCCCCCTATGTGTGTGTAGCACACCCGGCCAGAGGTATTCACGGTCACGGCAACCTCGGCTGGCTAGGAGCCGCAGCGGAAATGCGACCACGTACAGCCACCAGCAACCTCGGCTGGCTGGCCGGCTAGGCCTCGTCCTCGTCCATGTTGGGAGACGCGGCCCTGGGTGGACTTGTCTGGGGGCGTAGTGCGGCCTGGAACTCGACACGGATGAGAGAAGATGAAGGAGGAGGCTTGCGTGAGGAAGAGAGGAGTTGCGTGGAGAGAAAGGGGATAGGAAGCAAAGTGATTTTCTGGGCGGACGGAGAAGAGATCTAGTAGCAGGACAGACTACAGACTACTCCTACAGAGGAGTGGAGTCCCATGATGTGGTCTAGTCCCTAGCTATCTCCACCAAATGCATTTTTCTAAGCATAGGATCCGGTGGTACATTCGGTCATCTACAGCAGCAGCCATCAGGCAAGGGTTGCATTGGTCAGCGGTGTGTAGCTGGCCGTGTGAAGGCACGGGCGATGAATGCACTGTGAAGCACGTCCTCTGACTCTGCTGCGTAAGAGTATAATACTAATAGGTGTAAAAGGACAGGCAGCGTTGCTGTACTCCTAGTAGATAACTAGTAGATAAGAGCATCTCCAGCTGTTGAGCCTTTAGGAGGCATTTCTTCGCCGCTTGAGGGGCTGACCGCGAGATTTTTGGCATGGGGATTTCGTTTCCACCCCCAAGCGAGGACGGCACGCCTGCTGCTGCTGCGCCGCTCCTCCTGCTCGCGCTAGCCGTGCCGCTTTCGCTGCCGCCACCGCTGTCCTTGGCTCCGTCGTCCACGTCGTCCTCGCGGTCAGGGTCGGGCTCGGGCGGCGCGTCGTCCATGCGCACGCCCCCGGCGCGGCGCGTGGGGAGCGGGGCCGGCGGCACGGTGTGGCTGGTGCGGCATGCGCCCACGGGCCGCGCCTACGCGCTCAAGGTGCTCTACGGGCACCACGACGAGGCGGTGCAGCGGCAGATCACGCGGGAGATCGCCATCCTGCGCATTGCGGATCACCCGCCCATCGTGTGCTGCCACGACATGTACGAGTAGGCCGGCGAGCTGCAGATCCTGCTCGAGTACATGGACGGCCACCGCATCGCGTCCGAGGCGTTCCTCAACGACGGCGACTACAACGGCTACGCCGGCGACATCTGGAGCTTCGGCAGCATCCTCGAGTTCTACCTGGGCCGCTTCCCGCTTGGGGAGAACCTTCGGAAGCAGGGCGACTGGGCCGCCCACATGTGCCCCATCTGCTCGCGCTGGCCGCGCCCGCGCTGTCGTTGAGCTTCCTGGCCGCGGCGGCCGGGCACTGGCGGCACCCCGGCGGAATGCAGGGAGGCGAATCCCGTAGGCGCGGCGGCGGAGGGGAGCTTGGCGAGGAGGGGTGACGCGCGGGCGCTCCTCCGAGGCCGCGGCGGCGGTGACGACGAGGACAGAGAGGAGGAGGAGGAGGAGGAGGAAGGAGGGCGCAGGGCAAGCGCGACGAGCAGACGGCAAGGCAAGATGGACCTGGCACGGGGAGAGAGAAGCGGGCAGGGAAAGGAAAGGTGGGGGCGAGAAAGCGACGGGGAGAGAGAACGTGGGGGGAGATGCGGCTGCAAGTGGGCCACATGAGGCAAAAAAAAGTGGTGTCGGCGTCCCCAGCTGCCTCCCGGGGGGCTGGGTTTGGGGTGGGATCGCCGGGGCTAATTTTAATGAAATCCGGCGAAAAACAAGGCTTTGGGGGTGTGAGTAGAGCGTTTTTCTACCGCCGGGGCTAAAAAAATGGTTTTGGGGGTGTTCTTGGAGGGCCGACTGGAGATGCTCTAACTCCTGAAAAAAAATAGAATGAGAAAAAAAAATGAGGAGTTGAAGGAGGGCTGGACCAAATCCTCCTGAGTTTTATCTCCCATTTGAACGCTCACCGGACAAGAGAGATAAAACCCCTGACCCCCAACATTTGGCATTAGAGCTAGGTCATTGTACAAGGCGGAGGCGCCTCCCAAACTGGATGAAACCAAGGAGGCGGCAATGGAGAAGGCAGCCTGCGATCGACATGGCTGGACTTTGAAGAGCGGATGATGAGGCACCGGATGTTTTCGCGCAGCGATTCACACACACTGGTCGTCAGGCTTCAATCCCTCAGTGACAATGCGACCGAACTTAACAATGGTACACAAATTCCTAGTTGCTGCACCTACTAGGTTCATGTAAATTGTCACTACCCTTGACACCTTGTCAGTAGAAGATCTGATAGGAAGGTATAAGGCATATGAGGAGCGAATGCGCTCGAGGGGTGGTGACCCATGGGAAGGGAAGTACTACCTGATGTTGTCTCGTTCACAATCGGAGTACCACCTTTTTTTTAGGGTAATCGGAGTACTATACTACTCTAGTAAGAAGAAAACAGGGGAGGCCTCAAGCAGTGTGGGACGGCTTCGGGTGCACCCACGAGAGCCCTTTTCCATGTTGCCCCCGAGCAAACAGGGGGCTGGACCCGCCTATCACCGGCCTTTGGCCCCGTGCCAGGCTGGTTCGGTGGCGACAGGCGGGTAGCGCGTGGTTTCGCTCGCGCCTGCATGCGCCCACTGTTTGCGCCCACTGTATCGGTGGCTACTTTGCGCGCTGTCCCAGGGATTGGCCAGCCGGACATACGTGTTGGTGTCTTCCCTGCCCGACTGGTTGGTTCGATCGCGACAGGTGGGTCATGCGTCATGCCCTTTTGTGTCGGCTACAGCCCCGTGGTTGATAACACCTCGATACTAATGTGATCATTAGTCCCGATTCATGGCAATGCCTCTAGTCCTGGTTCGTGTCACGAACCGAAATTAAAAAGTGTTGGCATGCTTGTGTCAGGTTTGGGCCCCTACAAGTACATATAGTCCCGGTTCGTGACATAAACTAGTGGTACACCTTTAGTCTCGGTTTGTATAATCAATCGGGACTAAAGATATCACTATATATAATGCTTCGTCCAAGTCTGAGTCGAAGCTCTCTATTTTCTCCCTCCTCTCTGTTTTCTTGCCCTCATGCTCGAGCTCACCTGCATTTTTGCCAAAATTTGTCAAGATTTGAAACCACCCCATCTATCCAAGTGTTCACAAAGGTTAGCAACTTTGTCGTTTCATCTCTCATTGCTAGGTTAGCTCTTGCAATACTCTATAAGTATAGTGATTTGTGGGTTTTAGTTTGGGAGTAATTATACGTGGTTGTTTATTGGATTTATATGCAACTTGAGCTCAAATTAACTTAGTTTGCATATATAGGTGTGGTTTACTTAGTGCCTTCCCGTCACCGTCGTAACCACTGTTGATTGCCCGCACTGTCCCATCGCCGGCACCACCTTGGTGAGCCTCTTGTTCTTATTCCTTTTATAAAAAAGCGATCATGTTTGTGTGATTTAGATAGTTACTTGTATATATAATTTTCTTACCCGTATGTTGTTTGTTATACATAGTGGCATGGTTTTGATATCCGTCCCCGTCGGTCCTCGTCCGGTTTATGATTCAGATGTGGTATATTCTCTTTTATAACTATTTATTGCATTTCGTGTTTATGACAGTTATGTCCATCAAGTTGACATAGATATTTTTATCTAGGATGTATGTGAACCGGAAATTGCAACAGACCCTCTTGTCAAGAAGTTAAATTTAGTTGAAAAAGAAAACAAGTATTTGAAAGAAAAATTGAAAAGAATTAAAGAAGAGAAGATGAAACGAGAGTTGTATGTTGCCGATGTCGTCGGTGATCAGAAGATCAAGATGGATACAATGCGCTTGAAAATTAGAAAGATTAGAAAATATGCCATTGATTATGGGCCTTAGTATCATTATGCGGTTGGATCAATTGTTACCTTAGTTGCGATCTTGATCACATTTGTTGTTGCATTTAAATGCTTTAGCTAGAGAGTTTGTATGTTGTTTTATGAAAATAAGTGTGTATGAACTTTATGTATGAACTTATATTAATTTGGTTTTTTTGGTTTTGTGTAATGAAGATGAGCCGGCAATGGATGTACGATGACCGATGCTCTCCCAGTTCATTAATGGTGTGAAAACTTTTCTGCTTGTGGCTGAGGCAAACAAGCGGCTGATACGTCCATTTTGCATCATGCTTTTATATCGATATTTATTGCATTATGGACTGTAATTACAAATTAGGTCACAATACTTATGCCCTTTCTCTCTTATTTATAAGGTTTACATGAAGAGGGAGAATGCCAGCAGCTGGAATTTTGGCCTGGAAAAGAAGCAAATATTAGAGACTGAGGGAGTCCTGTATTAGGGGGTGTCCGGATGGCCGGACTATACCTTCAGCCGGACTCCTGGACTATGAAGATATAAGATTGAAGACTTCGTCCCGTGTCCGGAAAGGACTTTCCTTGGCGTGGAAGGCAAGCTTGGCGATACGGATATGTAGATCTCCTACCATTGTAACCGACTTTGTGTAACCCTAACCCTATCCGGTGTCTATATAAACCGGAGGGTTTTAGTCTGTAGGACAACATATAGAACAACAATCATACCATAGGCTAGCTTCTAGGGTTTAGCCTCTCCGATCTCGTGGTAGATCTACTCTTGTACTACCCATATCATCAATATTAATCAAGTAGGACGTAGGATTTTACCTCCATCAAGAGGGCCCGAACCTGGGTAAAACTTCGTGTCCCTTGCCTCCTGTTACCATCCGGCCTAGACGCACAGTTCGGGACCCCCTACCCGAGATCCGCCGGTTTTGACACCGACATTGGTGCTTTCATTGAGAGTTCCTCTGTGTCGTTGCCGTTAGGCTTGATGGCTCCTACGATCATCAATAGCGATGCAGTCCGAGGTGAGACCTTCCTCCCCGGACAGATCTTTGTTTTCGGCGGCTTCGCACTGCGGGCCAATTCACTTGGCCATCTGGAGCAGATCGAAAGCTATGCCCCTGGCCGTCAGGTCAGATTTGGAAGTTTAAACTACACTACTGACATCCGCGGGGACTTGATCTTCGACGGATTCGAGCCACTGCCGAGCGCGCCGCACTGTCACGACGAGCATGATCTAGCTCTGCCGCCGAACAGTGCCTTGGAGGCCGCACCCGCATCGGCTTCGACCCTTAATTCGGAGCCAACTACGCCGATCGAGGATGGGTGGTTGGACGCCGCCTCGGGGGCTGCGATCCCAACGGCGATCGAGCCGAACACCAGCCCCGCACTCCGCGAGACTCGTAACTCCAAGGAGCCGGACTCCTCTCTGGACTCCGAACCCTCCGCGCCCCTGCCGATCGAATCCGATTGGGCGCCGATCATGGAGTTTACTGTCGCGGACATCTTTCAGCACTCGCCTTTCGGCGATATTCCGAAGACACTAAAGTCTCTCTCTTTATCAGGAGAGCCCTGGCCGGACTACGGTCAGCAAGGTTGGGATACAGACGATGAAGAAATTCAAAGCCCACCCATCACCCACTTTGTAGCCACTGTCGACGATTTAACCGACATGCTCGACTTCGACTCCGAAGACATCGACGGTATGGACGCCGATGCAGGAGACGATGAAGAACCAGTGCCTATTGGGCCCTGGAAAGCCACCTCCTCGTATGACATATACATGGTGGACACCCCAAAAGAAGGAGATGGCGATGGAACAGCGGAAGATGACCCCTCCAAGAAACAGCCTAAGCGCCAAAGCAAATACGGCGATTCCAGCATGGGAGATAATAATACTCCGGAGAGTGCCGAAGAAAATCCCCTCCAGCAAGATTCGGCACAGGAGGATGGAGAAGCCAGCCCTCATGAGAGAGCGGCAGACAGAGAGGTCGAGGACGATAATTATATACCTCCCTCCGAAGACGAGGCAAGCCTCGACGACGACGAATTCGTCATGCCAGAGGATCCCGTCGAGCAAGAGCGTTTTCAACGCAGGCTTATGGCCACGGCAAGAAGCCTCAAGAAAAAAACAGCAACATCTTAGAGCTGATCAAGATTTGCTAGTCGACAGATGGACTGAAGTCCTTGTGGCCGAAGAGCATAAACTCGAATGCCCCTCCAAAAGCTACCCAAAGCGCAGGTTGCTACCCCGATTAGAGGAGGAAGCACTTAAACCTACATCACCAGATACGGCCGACCGGCCACCTCGTGGCCGCGACAGAGAGGCCTCTCAGCCCTCCACTCAAGCCGCACCCCATACCAAGGGACGGGAAAATGCGCCAGACCTGCGAGATATGTTGGAGGACAAGGCAAGGAAAACAAGATCGATCTACGGATCGCGTGGGCGCCCCACGACTCGAGACGATAACCATCACGCCGGACACAAATCCGGTAGGGCCGAACACAGTAGACAAAGCTCATTGGAGCTACGTCATGATATAGCCCAGTACAGAGGCGCCGCACACCCACTATGCTTCACAGACGAAGTAATGGATCATCAAATCCCCGAGGGTTTCAAACCCGTAAACATCGAATCATATGATGGCACAACAGATCCTGCGGTATGGATCGAGGATTATCTCCTTCATATCCACATGGCCCGCGGCGATGATCTCCACGCCATCAAATACCTCCCACTCAAGCTTAAAGGACCAGCTCGACATTGGCTTAACAGCTTTCCAGGAGGATCAATCAGTTGTTGGGAGGACCTGGAAGCCGCATTCCTCGACAATTTCCAGGGCACTTATGTGCGACCAACAGACGCCGATGACCTAAGCCACGTAATTCAGCAGCCAGAGGAATCAGCCAGGCAATTCTAGACACGGTTCCTAACAAAGAAAAATTAAATAGTCGACTGTCCGGACGCAGAGGCCCTAGCAGCCTTCAAGCACAATATCCGTGACGAGTGGCTTGCCCGGCACCTTGGACAGGAAAAGCCAAAATCTATGGCAGCACTCACGACACTCATGACCCGCTTTTGCGCGGGAGAAGACAGCTGGCTTGCTTGTAGCAACAATATGACCAAGAACCCTGGTAATTCGGATACCAGGGACAGTAGTGGCAGGTCACGTCGCAACAAGCAGAAGCACCGCATTAATGGCGACAATGCTGAGGATACGGCAGTTAATGCCGGATTCAGAGGCTATAAATCCGGTCTGCGGAAAAAGCCATTCAACAGAAATCCTAGGGACCCGTCCAGTTTGGACCGAATACTCGACCGCTTGTGCCAGATACATGGCATCCCCGAAAAGCCGGCCAATCACACCAACAGGGATTGTTGGGTGTTCAAGCAGGCAGGCAAGTTAAATGCCGAAAATAAAGACAAGGGGCTGAATAGCGATGACGACGAAGAACCCCGGCCGCCGAACAACAGTGGACAGAAGGGTTTTCCCCCACAAGTGCGGATGGTGAACATGATATACGCAACCCACATCCCCAAGAGGGAGCGGAAGCGCGCGTTAAGGGACGTATACGCGGTAGAGCCAGTCGCCCCAAAGTTCAACCCATGGTCCTCCTGCCCAATCACCTTTTATCGAAGGGACCATCCCACTAGCACCCGTCATGGCAGATTCACCGCATTGGTTCTAGACCCAATTATTGACGGATTTCATCTCACTAGAGTCCTTATGGACGGCGGCAGCAGCCTGAACCTGCTTTACCAGGATACAGTGCGGAAAATGGGCATAGATCCGTCGAGGATTAAGCCCACCAAAACGACCTTTAAAGGCGTAATACCAGGTGTAGAGGCCAACTGTACAGGCTCAGTCACACTTGAAGTGGTCTTCGGATCTCCGGATAATTTCCGAAGCGAGGAGTTAATCTTCGACATAGTCCCATTCCGCAGTGGCTATCACGCACTGCTCGGACGAACCGCATTCACCAAGTTCAATGCGGTACCGCACTACGCATACCTTAAGCTCAAGATGCCAGGCCCTCGAGGAGTAATTACGGTCAATGGAAACACCGAATGCTCCCTCCGAACGGAGGAGCACACGGCGGCCCTTGCAGCGGAAGTACAAAGCAGCCTCTCCAGGCAGTTCTCCAGTCCGGCCATTAAACGTCCGGACACCGTCAAGCGCGCCCGGAGTAACCTACAACAAGACCGCCTGGCACGTTCCGAGCAGGCGTAGCAATGCGGCCCCAACCCCAGCCCTCGCAAAAATGCGACACCAGTGCTTCGCGTACATAACTACGCTCTAGAAATACCATGGGTACAGGGGGAGGGGCACCATCATGGCACGCCCGAAACACGGCTTAAACCGCACCAGGGGCTACCGATTTTTTAATTTTCTCTTACTTTCAGGACTCCATTCTTCGGAAGGCCTGTTCGGCAGTTCAATTGCCGCACAAACGATGCAAGAACCAGGGAAGCAGACAAGCCATGCCGCATTACGGAACACCCAGGTGGTCTCTATCACGAGCAGTATACCTGTTTCGCATACTATTCCGCAACCTGCCCCTGGAACGGACATGTTAAATAGTCCAACGTTTTGCTTATCACATTATTTGTATCATTCTGCTTTGATCGCAGCCCTTATTAATAAACAATGCCTAGCTTTTGTCTATTTTTGCATTACTCTTTTTTTTACAAATATATGTTCCTTAACGACATGACGCACCCGTACACTTTGGTACGGCCAAAATACGCTAGGGGATCTAGCACCCCTCAATGTGGTGTGAGAAGTCCGAACACTTTAACAAGTGCGGCACTCCGAACTTATAACATTATATGCATCGGCTCCGAATCATGTCTTGGGTCAATAGTTGGGTTTGCCCGGCTCCTATGTTTTGGTGCCTTACGTTCCGCTATGTCGGCTAAGGTAGCACTAGGAGAACTACTGCGATTGTGCCCCAGTTGAGCTGGGTCGAGCATCTCAGTAGAGAAAGCTAAAACTGACTGTCATGATGAAGCAAGAGCTGGTCGCTGTTCGAGAGGTTTTTCGAGTCCCTAAAGATTTATGCCGCTTAGAGCGAGGATTCGGCTCTGTCCGGCCAAGGCGTGGATAGCGCCCCGAACTCGGTCTTCCGAATACCAGGGGCTTCGCCGAAATTTAAAATTATAGAATTCTATGGCTAAGTGAGAGTGTTCAAGCATTATAGTCTGATTGCCTTGTTCGTTGTGCTGAGCGCCTCCCTCGAAGGACCCAAACATGGGAAAAAGAGCGCTCAGGTTTATCCCCGAACACCCCAGCACTAGCGGCACGGGGGCAGAAGCCGATGACTCGCCATCTCTCAGAATTGATAAACAGCCGCACAGAAGGTAATATTTTAAATTCCAACAACATTGCTTAGCACATATGAACAACTTTTCAGCGCATAGGACAAAACGAGCGAGTTTTACTCAAAAATTACATCCCTGGAACATTCATCCGCCATGAGGCAGGCACCCTTCAGAACATCCTTATAATAATTCTCGGGCTTGCGATGCTCTTTCCCCGGTGGTGGCCCGGCCTTCACAAGCTTCTCAGCATCCATCTTGCCCCAGTGCACCTTAGCACGGGCAAGGGCCCTACGGGCACCTTCAATGCAGACGGAGCGCTTGATGACTTCGAGCCTTGGACAGGCCCCCACCAGCCGCCGCACTAGCCCAAAATAGCTCCCAGGCAGAGCCTCTCCAGGCCACAGCCGAACTATGAGGCCCTTCATGGCCTGTTCGGCCGCCTTGTGGAGCTCGACCAGTTGCTTCAGCTGGTCGCTCAGGGGCATGGGGTGTCCGGCCTCAGCATACTGAGACCAGAACACCTTCTCTGTCGAGCTGCCCTCCTTGGCTCGATAGAATGCGGCGGCATCGGACGCGCTACGGGGAAGATCTGCGAATGCTCCTGGAGAACTCCGGATTCGGGTAAGTAACAAGTAACTCACGTTTATGTGTTTGCTTTGCATAAAGAATGCCTTACCCGCCGCTATCTTTTTCACCGCATCCAACTCCTGGAGGGTCTTCTGGGATTCGGCCTTGGCAGACTTGGCATTTTCAATAGCCATCGCGAGCTCGGACGCTCGCGCCTTTGAGTCAAGCTCCAAACTCTCATGTTTTTTCATGAGAGCCTGGAGCTCTTGCCGCACCTCGCCAACCTGGGCCTCATACTTCTCCCGCTCGGTGCGCTCCGTGGTCGCCCTCTTCTCGGCCTCGAATAGCGCTTGCTTAAGGGTCGCCACCTCAGACGTGGCCCCTAGAATAGCCACGATAATCCTGTCATTTTTTGCAATTGCACTTTTTTATATATATTTAAACAAGGTATTTCTCACCTTCCTTGTCCTCGAGCTGCTTCTTGGCACGCCCGAGCTCTTGCTCGGACTGCTCGAGGCTCTGCTTTAGCGTGTCCACTTCCGAAGTCAGTGCGGCGAACACCAGCAGAGAAGCCTGCATACGCATATTGACTCCTTTTTGTTAGACTCCTGCGAATTTTATTTGATCCTCTATTCGGCTTTTCTTCTCGAACGCCAAACAGAGCATCAGGGACTACTGTCTATGCGGTAATATTATTTACACATTCCTTACTTACCTCAAAGCCTGTTAAAAGGCTAGTACAAGCTTCAGTCAGTCCGCTCTTGGCGGACTGAACCTTCTGGACCACCGCACTCATAATGGTGCGGTGCTCCTCGTCGATGGAGGCGCCTTTGAGCACCTCCAACAGATTGTCCGGCGCCTCCGGTTGGATGGGGGTCACCGGCACGGTGGGCTTGCTCCTCTTGGAAGGAGGTCGCCCGCCGGACTCTGGAACCTTTGAAGGTTCCGGAGCGGTGTCCGGCCTAGAGCCGGACTTGGAGCCCTGGGGGGTTTTATCCCCTTTACTCCTGGAGTCCGGGAGGTTGCCTTGCGGCGCCTCCAGGACCACCTCCTCCTGGCTTGGAACCTGTTGGGACAACACTTTGGCGTCGTCCGTAGGGCGGGGGGAGGAAGCCGTCGGAAGTGAATTCACGTCCGACGAGTCCAGTGAACCGCTCGACGACGCGTCGAGCCGGTCTTTGGGTGGGCTGCATAATCATATTTGACATAAGGGAAAGCTGTGCAATAAAGGAATACTATGAATTACTCTGGTGTCCGTATACTTATGATTTCGCCAGGGGCTTGGCCCTGAGCGGCCACTCCGCTCCGCCGTCGTCGGCGTTGGTGGAGTAGTCCGGAGGAAGGGTTTTCCCCTTCTTGGACCCTTCGGCCTCCCCAGTGTGGGCGGCCTTCCTTTTCTTCTCTCCCCCCGCTGGAGGGGGAGAGGTCTCTTCTTCCTCCTCCTCGTCTTCACGGGAGGAATGCGCCTTGGAGCCGTCGGATGATGAACCCGACACCTTTGGGCGTCGGGCACTTTTTTGAGTCCCCGCGGCCTTCTTCGTGGCCTTCTTCTCTGGCACCGCATAGGGTGCCGGAACCAGAAGCTTCGCCAAGCGAGCATCGGCTGGGTCTTCGGGCAAAGGAGCCGGATAGTCGATCTGTCCGGACTTCGCCTGCCAATCCTGTCAAAGGTAAGGGAGCTTAAATCCCGCATAGAGTTAAACTATGAAAAACTAATACCCTGTAAAAGGTACAAACAACTTACCGCGTTAGCGTGACGCTGCGCAATGAATCCGCGATCCTCGGTAGCGGATGCGGGAGCCTCGGCGCCCTTAAAAAGCACCTTCCAGGCATCTTCGTACGTCGTGTCGAAGAGCCTGCTCAGAGTTCGGTGCTGCGCAGGGTTGAACTCCCACAGATTGAAGGCCCGTTGTTGACACGGGAGGATCCGGCGGATGAGCATAACCTGGACTACGTTGACAAGCTTGAGCTGCTTGTCCACCAGGGTTTGGATGCATGTTTGCAGTCCAGTCACCTCTCCTTTGCTGCCCCACGACAGGCCCGTCTCTTTCCAGGACGTGAGCCGCGTTGGGGGTCCGGACCGGAACTCGGGGGCTGCGACCCACTTAGGGTCGCGTGGCTCAGTGATGTAAAACCACCCCGATTGCCACCCCTTCAGGGTCTCCACAAAGGAGCCCTCGAGCCATAAGACGTTGGGCATCTTGCCCACCATGGCGCCTCCGCACTCCGCCTGGTTGCCGCGCACCACCTTCGGCTTGACATTGAAAGTCTTGAGCCATAGGCCGAAATGGGGGCGGATGCGGAGGAAAGCCTCGCACACGACGATAAACGCTGAGATGTTGAGGATGAAGTTCGGGGCCAGATCATGGAAATCCAGGCCGTAGTAGAACATGAGTCCCCGGACGAATGGGTGGATAGGAAAGCCCAGTCCGCGGAGGAAGTGTGGAAGGAACACTACCCTCTCATGGGGCCTTGGGGTGGGGAGGAGCTGCCCCTCTTCGGGAAGCTGGTATGCGATGTCGTTAGACAAGTATCCGGCCTTCCTCAGTTTTTTTATGTGTCCCTCCGTGACGGAGGAGACCATCCACTTGCCTCCCGCTCCGGACATGGCTGGAGAAGGTTGAGGTGGGGAGTGCGGACTTGGGCGCTGGAGCTCGAGTGTGCGAAAATGGATAGGCAAAGGAGGAAGAAGGCGTAGGTGAAAAGGTGGATCCTTATCCCCTTATATGGGTGGACGCAACTACGTGTCCCCACCAGCCTGGTAAAACTCGCTTATCTCCAAGCGCCATAATCAATGGCGCGGTTGGGTTACCCACGCCCGTATTGATGAGAATCTCGGAA
Organism: Triticum urartu; assembly: GCF_056163025.1. Classification (NCBI taxonomy): domain Eukaryota; kingdom Viridiplantae; phylum Streptophyta; class Magnoliopsida; order Poales; family Poaceae; genus Triticum; species Triticum urartu. The sequence continues at coordinate 617,537,528 of NC_141876.1, forward strand.
TAAGGGGACACGATCTCTGCTTTAACAAGACGTGCCAAGGAAACCGCCTCGCATGACACGCTGAGGTGGGACAATAAAACGATTCGAATAAAGGCTTGGCCGTGGTGCGATGTCACACTACGGAATACGTCAGCAGATTAGATTTGTGTAAATATTATTCTCTCTATGGCAATATGTGGAAACTTATTTTGTAGAGCCGGACACTATCTTTGTGTTCAAAATCTTCTATGAAGTACTTGGAGGAGGAACCCGCCTTGCAATGCCAAAGACAATCTGCGCGCCAGACTCGTCGTCATTGAAGCCTGGTTCAGGGGCTACTGAGGGAGTCCTGGATTAGGGGGTGTCCGGATGGCCGGACTATACCTTCAGCCGGACTCCTGGACTATGAAGATACAAGATTGAAGACTTCGTCCCATGTCCGGAAGGGACTTTCCTTGGCGTGGAAGGCAAGCTTGGCGATACGGATATGTAGATCTCCTACCATTGTAACCGACTTTGTGTAACCCTAACCCTATCCGGTGTCTATATAAACCGGAGGGTTTTAGTCTGTAGGACAACATACAGAACAACAATCATACCATAGGCTAGCTTCTAGGGTTTAGCCTCTCCGATCTCGTGGTAGATATACTCTTGTACTACCCATATCATCAATATTAATCAAGCAGGACGTAGGGTTTTACCTCCATCAAGAGGGCCCAAACCTGGGTAAAACTTCGTGTCCCTTGCCTCCTGTTACCATTCGGCCTAGACGCACAGTTTGGGACCCCCTACCCGAGATCCGCCAGTTTTGACACCGACAGAGACCTATTCTGCACAACTCCAAAAGTCCTGAAACTTCACGGAGGCACGTTTTGGAATATATAAAAAATACTAGAGAAAGAATCAACCAGAGGGGGCCCACACCCTGGCCACGAGAGTGGGGGGCGCGCACTACCCCCTGGGCGCGCCCCCTGCCTCGTGGGCCCCCTGGTAGGCCTCCGGTGACCATATTCTGCTATATGAAGCCTTTCGTCCGAGAAAAATAAGAAGGAAGCTTTCGGGACGAAACACCGCCGCCACGAGGCGGAAACTTGGCGGAACCAATCTAGGGCTCCGGCGGAGCTATTCTGCCGGGGAAACTTCCCTCCGGGAGGGGGAAATCATCACCATCATCATCACCACCGATCCTCTCATCGGGAGGGGGTCAATCTTCATCAACATCTTCACCAGGACCATCTCCTCTCAAACCGTAGTTCATCTCTTGTATCCAATCTTTGTCCCAAAACCTCAGATTGGTACCTGTGGGTTGCTAGTAGTGTTGATTACTCCTTGTAGTTGATGCTAGTTGGATTATTCGGTGAAAGATCATATGTTCAGATCTTTTATGCATATTAATACCCCTCCGATTATGAACATGAATATGATTTGTGAGTAGTTACGTTTGTTCCTGAGGACATGGGAGAAGTCTTGCTATAAGTAGTCATGTGAATTTGGTATTCGTTCGATATTTTGATGAGATGTATGTTGTCTTTCCTCTAGTGGTGTTATGTGAACGTCGACCACATGACACTTCACCATTGTTTGGGCCTAGAGGAAGGCATTGGGAAGTAATAAGTCGATGATGGGTTGCTAGAGTGACAGAAGCTTAAACCCTAGTTTATGCGTTGCTTCGTAAGGGGCTGATTTGGATCCATATGTTTCATGCTATGGTTAGGTTTACCTTAATACTTCTTTTGTAGTTGCAGATGCTTGCAATAGGGGTTAATCATAAGTGTTATTCTTGTCCAAGGAAGGGCAGCACCCAAGCACTGGTCCACCCACATATCAAATTATCAAAGTAACGAACGTGAATCATATGAACATGATGAAAACTAGCTTGACGATAATTCCCATATGTCCTCGGGAGCGTTTTACTTTATATAAGAGTTTGCCCAGGCTTGTCCTTTGCTATAAAAAGGATTGGGCCACCTTGCTGCACCTTGTTTACTTTTGTTACTTGTTACCCGTTACAAATTACCTTATCACAAAACTATCTGTTACCGATAATTTCAGTGCTTGCAGAGAATACCTTGCTGAAAACTGCTTATCATTTCCTTCTGCTCCTCGTTGGGTTCAACACTCTTACTTATTGAAAGGACTACGATAGATCCCCTACACTTGTGGGTCATCAAGACTCTTTTCTGGCGCCGTTGCCGGGGAGTGAAGCGCCTTTCGTAGGTGGAATTTGGTAAGGAAAAATTTATATAGTGTGCTGAAATTTACTGTCACTTGTTACTATGGAACATAATCCTTTGAGGGGCTTGTTCGGGGTATCTTTGCCCTGACCAGTAGAGCAAAGAGTTGCTCCTCAACCTACTGAAAATGTTTACTTTGAAATTCCTTCGGGTATGATAGAGAAACTGCTAGCTAATCCTTTTACAGGAGATGGAACATTGCATCCTGACTTGCACCTAATCTATGTGGATGAAGTTTGTGGATTATTTAAGCTTGCAGGTAAGCCCGAGGATGTTATCAAGAAGAAGGTCTTCCCTTCATCTTAGAAGGGAGAGGCATTGACATGGTTTAGGCTATGTGATGATATGGGATCATGGAACTACAAACGATTGAAATTGAAATTTCATCAGAAGTTTTATCCTATGCATCTTGTTCATCATGATCGTAATTATATATATAATTTTTGGCCTCGCGAAGGAGAAAGCATCGCTCAAGCTTGGGGGAGGCTTAAGTTAATGTTATATTCGTGCCCCAATCATGAGCTCTCAAGAGAAATTATTATTCAAAAAAATTATGCTCGGCTTTCTCTCAATAATCGTTCCATGCTCGATACTTCTTGTACTGGTTCTTTTATGATGATGACTATTGAATTCAAATGGGATTTATTGGAAAGAATTAAATGCAACTCTGAATATTGGGATCTTGACGAAGGTAAAGAGTCAGGTATAACACCTAAGTTTGACTGTGTTAAATCTTTTATGGATACCGATGCTTTTCGTGAATTTAGCACTAAATATGGACTTGACTCTGAGATAGTAGCTTATTTCTGTGAATCATTTGCTACTCATGTTGATCTCCCTAAGGATAAGTGGTTTAAATATCATCCTCCCATTGAAGTAAAGGTAGTTGAACCTATTAAAGTTGAAGAAAAGACTATCACTTATAATGTTGATCCTATTGTTCCTACTACTTATATTGAGAAACCACCTTTTCCTGTTAGAACAAAGGATCATGCTAAAGCTTCAACTGTGGTTCACAAAAGTAATACTAGAACACATACACCTTCTGAGCAAATTAAAGTTGAACCTAGTATTGCTATGGTTAAAGATCTCTTGGTCGATAATATTGTTGGGCATGTTATTTACTTCTGTGATGAAGCTGCTAGGATTGCTAGACCCGATACTAAAAATAAACATAGACCTGTTGTAGGCATGCCTGTTATTTCTGTTAAAATAGGAGATCATTGTTATCATGGCTTATGTGATATGGGTGCAAGTGCAAGTGCAATACCTCATTCCTTATATAAAGAAATTATGCATGACATTGCACTTGCTGAGATAGAAGAAATTGATGTTACAATTAAGCTTGCCAATAGAGATACTATCTCAACGGTTGGGATTGTTAGAGATGTTGAAGTCTTGTGTGGGAAAGTAAAGTATCCTGCTGATTTTCTTGTTCTTGGTTCCCCACAAGATGGGTTTTGCCCTATTATATTTGGTAGACCCTTCTTGAATACTGTTAATGCCAGGATAGATTACAAAAAGGATGTTGTTACTATTGGTTTAGGGGATATGCCTCATGAGTTTAATTTTGCTAAATTTCGTAGACAACGCCATGATAAAGAATTGCCTAGTAAAGATGAAATTATTGGTCTTGCTTCTATTGTCGTGCCTCCTAATGATCTTTTAAAACAATATTTGCTAGACCATGAGAATGATATGTTTATGAATGACAGAAGGGAAATAGATGAAGTATTCTTTAAACAGAGACCTGTTTTGAAACATAACTTGCCTGGTGAAATTCTAGGAGATCCTCCTCCACCCAAGGGTGATCCAGTGTTTGAGCTTAAACCATTACCTGATACTCTTAAATATGCTTATATTGATGAAAAGGAGATATATCCTGCTATTATTAGTGCTAACCTTTCAGAGCAGGAAGAAGAGAAATTATTGAAAACTTTAAAGAAGCACCGTGCTGCTATTGGATATACTCTTCATGATCTTAAACGCATTAGTCCCACTCTATGCCAACACAAAATAAAATTAGAGAAAGATGCTAAACTGGTCATTGATCACCAACGACAGTTAAATTCTAAGATGAAAGAAGTGGTAAGAAAAGAAATACTAAAGTTTCTGGAGGCAGGTATAATTTATCCTGTTGCTGATAGTGAGTGGGTAAGTCCTGTCCATTGTGTCCCTAAGAAGGGAGGTATTACTGTTGTTCCTAATGATAAAGATGAATTGATCCCACAAAGAAATTATCATAGTCTATAGAATGGTAATTGATTTCTGCAAATTGAATAAAGCTACTAAAAAGGATCATTACTCCTTACCTTTTATTGATCAAATGCTAGAAAGACTATCCAAACATACATATTTTTGCTTTCTAGATGGTTATTCTGGTTTCTCTCAAATACCTGTGTCAAAAGAGGACCAAGAAAAGCCACTTTTACTTGTCCTTTCGGCACCTTTGCTTATAGACATATGCCTTTTGGTTTATGCAATGCACCTGCTACCTTTCAAAGATGCATGATGGCTATATTCTTTGATTTTTGTGAAAATATTGTTGAGGTTTTCATGGATGATTTCTCCGTTTACGGATCTTCTTTTGATGATTGCTTAAGCAACCTTGATCGAGTTTTGCAGAGATGTGAAGAAACTAACCTTGTCTTGAATTGGGAGAAGTGCCACTTTATGGTTAATGAAGGCATTGTCTTGGGACATAAAATTTCTGAAAGAGGTATAGAAGTTGATAAAGCTAAAGTTGATGCTATTGAAAAGACGCCGTGTCCTAAGGACATTAATGGTATAAGAAGTTTCCTTGGTCATGCCAGTTTTTATAGGAGGTTCATTAAGGACTTCTCTAAAATTTCTAGGCCTCTAACTAATCTCTTACAAAAAGATGTTCCTTTTGTCTTTGATGATGATTGTGTAGAAGCATTTGAAATACTTAAGAAAGCTTTGATTTCTGCACCTATTGTTCAACCACCTGATTGGAATTTACCCTTTGAAATTATGTGTGATGCTAGTGATTATGCTATAGGTGCTGTTCTAGGACAAAGAGTTGATAAGAAGTTAAATGTTATCCAATATGCTAGTAAAACTCTAGACAGTGCCCATAGAAATTATGCTAGTACTGAAAAAGAATTTTTAGCAGTTGTATTTGCTTGTGATAAGTTCAGACCTTATATTGTTGATTCTAAAGTAACTGTTCACACTGATCATGCTGCTATTAAATATCTTATGGAAAAAAAGATGCTAAACCTAGACTTATTAGATGGGTTCTCCCGCTACAAGAATTTGATTTGCATATTATTGATAGAAAGGGAGCTGAGAACCCCCTTGTAGATAACTTGTCTAGGTTAGAGAATGTTCTTGATGACCCACTACCTATTGATGATAGCTTTCCTGATGAACAATTACCTGTCATAAATGCTTCTCGTACTGCTCCATGGTATGCTGATTATGCTAATTACATTGTTGCTAAATTTATACCACCCAGTTTCACATACCAACAAAAGAACAAGTTTTTCTATGATTTAAGAAATTACTTCTGGGATGACCCACACCTTTATAAAGGAGTAGATGGTGTTAATAGACGTTGTGTACCTGAGCATGAACAAGAACAAATCCTACGCAAGTGTCACTCCGAGGCTTATGGAGGACACCACGCTGGAGATAGAACTGCACATAAGGTATTGCAATCCGGTTTTTATTGGCCTACTCTATTCAAAGATGCCCGTAAGTTTGTCTTGTCTTGTGATGAATGTCAAAGAATTGGTAATATTAGCAGACGTCAAGAAATGCCTATGAATTATTCACTTGTTATTAAACCATTTGATGTTTGGGGCTTTGATTATATGGGACCGTTTCCTTCCTCTAATGGCTATACACATATTTTAGTTGCTGTTGATTACGTTACTAAGTGGGTAGAAGCTATTCCAACTAGTAGTGCAGATCATAATGCCTCTATTAAGATGCTTAAAGAAGTTATTTTTCCAAGGTTTGGAGTCCCTAGAAATTTAAGGACTGATGGTGGTTCACAATTCATTCATGGTGCTTTTCGTAAAATGCTTGCTAAGTATGATGTTAATCATGGCATTGCATCTCCTTATCACCCGCAATCTAGTGGTCAAGTAGAACTGAGTAATAGAGAGCTCAAATTAATTTTGTAAAAGACTGTTAATAGATCTAGAAAGAATTGGTCTAAGAAACTTGATGATGCATTATGGGCTTATAGAACTGCATATAAAAATCCTATGGGTATGTCTCCGTATAAAATGGTTTATGGAAAAGCATGTCACTTACCTCTCAAACTTGAACATAAGGCATATTGGGCCATTAAAGAGCTCAATTATGATTTCAAACTTGCCGGTGAGAAGAGGTTATTTGACATTAGCTCACTTGATGAATGGAGAACTCAAGCCTATGAGAATGCCAAACTGTTTAAAGAAAAGGTTAAAAGATGGCATGACAAAAGGATACAAAAGCGTTAGTTCAACGTAGGTGATTATGTTTTGTTATACAACTCTCGTTTAAGGTTTTTTGCAGGAAAACTTCTCTCTAAATGGGAAGGTCCTTACGTTATCGAGGAGGTCTATCGTTCCGGTGCCATAAAAATCAACAACTTCAAAGGCACAAATCCGAAGGTCGTGAATGGTCAAAGAATTAAATATTATATCTCAAGTAATCCAATAAATGTTGAAACCAATGTTATTGAAACCGTAACCCCGGAGGAATACATAAGGGACACTTTCCAGAATGTTTCAGACTCCGAAAAGGAATAGGTATGTGGTACGGTAAGTAAACCTTCTCCAAAACAGATCTAATAGCAATTTTTCTCCGTTTTGGAATATTTAAGAAAATAGGAAAATAAGAAGTAGTCCGAAATGGACACGAGGCGTCCATGAGGGTGGAGGGCACGTCCCCTGCCTCGTGGGCACCTCGTGTGCTCTCTGGACTCCGTTTTCTTCCACGATACGTATTTTGGTCGGTAAAAATTCATTACATAATCTCCCGAAGGTTTTAACCACCTTACCACAACACAATCCTTTGTTTTCGTTTTGAGTTGTTTCTGTCGCAGATTTGATCAAGATGTCTTCTCAAGAGTCAGTCGGGGAGAGTCGGGTATCTAACCCAACACTGGTCCCAATAGCAAACAGTGATGCCGATTACTTTGGGCCATCAACTGAGGGAGAGATGGAGGCCGACCTGAAAGGGATAGACGTCATGGAGGAAGATCAAGAAGTTACCTCTCGTCTCAAAGCCATATTCACCATGGAGGAAATTTAGAGCTCACTAATTCTAAACTTGGTCATCCCTCCCAATGTTAGATTTCTTTCTTATGAAAATATGAAAAAGAGTGTTACTTGTTCTCCCGCAGCTATGCAACATCCGTGGGTGCAAGGAGCTTTAACCGTCACGGGTAAGCTCCGTGAGGAAATAATGGACCTCAAGAAGCAAGTCGATAAGCTCGAGGAGGAGAATCGTATCCTGAGGGGCATCGTCGCCAAGAATATCACATCACCACCTCCGAAGAAAGAGATATAATCACATGGGCATGGGCACTCCCCTCGGCAACTGCCAAGCTTGGGGGAGGTCCCCTGGTATCGTATAACCATCACACTCCTATCTTTACCGTTTTTCTTAGTTCGATCCTTTTGGTAATATCTTGATCTAGTAGAATAAAGTTTTAGTATGATCTATTTTTGAGTTTTGCTTTATGATCCTTCTATGTAATCGAGTCTTTGAGCTATATATAATAAAGATTAGTGTTGAAGTCAAGGGCTTGATTATCTTGCTATGATCTTGAGGGAATAAAAGAAAGAATAAAAAGAAATAAAAGAGATCATATTGATCTTATGGAGAGTAATGACTTCACATATAAATAGTATGATGAATAAAAGTTGTTGAGAGTTGACAAACGTAGTTTTGGTCATCGTTGCAATAAATAGGAAATAATAAAGAAAGAGAGGTTTTCACATATAAATATACTATCTTGGACATCTTTTATGATTGTGAGCACTCACTAAATTATGACATGCTAAAGAGTTGATGTTGGACAAGGAAGACAACATAATGGGTTATGTTTTCTTATATCCGAAATAAAGTATTTATCATGGATCATCCAACATGTTGAGCTTGCCTTTCTCCCTCATGCTAGCCAAATTCCTTGCACCAAGTAGAGATACTACTTGTGCTTCCAAATATCCTTAAACCCAGTTTTGCCGTGAGTGTCCATCATATCTACCTATGGATTGAGTAAGATCCTTCAAGTAAGTTGTCATTCTTGCATGCAATAAAAATTGCTCTCTAAATATGTATGATTTATTAGTGCGGAGAAAATAAGCTTTATACGATCTTGTGACGTGGAAGAAATAAAAGCGACGGACTGCATAATAAAGGTCCATATCACAAGTGGCAATATAAAGTGACGTTCTCTTGCATTAAGATTTTGTGCATGCAACCATAAAAGCACATGACAACCTCTGCTTCCCTCTGCGAAGGGCCTATATTTTACTATTGTCTTATACTTTATGCAAGAGTCATGGTACCTTTCCTTTTTACACTTTATCCTTTGGTCAAGTAGAACTGAGTAATAGAGAGCTCAAATTAATTTTGCAAAAGACTGTTAATAGATCTAGAAAGAATTGGTCTAAGTAAGAAACTTGATGATGCATTATGGGCTTATAGAACTGCATATAAAATCCTATGGGTATGTCTCCGTATAAAATGGTTTATGGAAAAGCATGTCACTTACCTCTCAAACTAGAACATAAGGCATATTGGGCCATTAAAGAGCTCAATTATGATTTCAAACTTGCCGGTGAGAAGAGGTTATTTGACATTAGCTCACTTGATGAATGGAGAACTCATGCCTATGAGAATGCCAACCTGTTTAAAGAAAAGGTCAAAAGATGGCATGACAAAAGGATACAAAAGCGTGAGTTTAATGTAGGTGATTATGTTTTGTTATACAACTCTCGTTTAAGGTTTTTTGCAGGAAAACTTCTCTCTAAATGGGAAGGTCCTTACGTTATCGAGGAGGTCTATCGTTCCGGTGCCATAAAAATTAACAACTTTGAAGGCACAAATCCGAAGGTGGTGAATGGTCAAAGAATCAAACATTATATCGCAGGTAATCCAATAAATGTTGAAACCAATGTTATTGAAACCGTAACCCCGGAGGAATACATAAGGGACACTTTCCAGAATGTTTCAGACTCCGAAAAGGAATAGGTATGTGGTACGGTAAGTAAACCGTCTCCAAAACATTTCTAATAGCATTTTTTCTCCGTTTTGGAATATTTAAGAAAATAGGAAGATAAGAAGTAGTCTGAAAGGGACACGAGGCGTCCACGAGGGTGGAGGGCGCACCGTACCCCCCTGGGCGCGCCCCCTGCCTCGTGGGCACTGCTAGCTCTTGAGCACTGCGTTGGTTTTCCCTTGAAGAGGAAAGGGTGATGCAGCATAGTAGCGTAAGTATTTCCCTCAGTTTTTGAGAACCAAGGTATCAATCCAGTAGGAGATCACCAAGTCCCATGCACCTACACAAACAAATAAGAACCTCGCAACCAACGCGATAAAGGGGTTGTCAAGCCCTTCACGGTCACTTACGAGAGTGAGATCTGATAGACATGATAAGATAATATTTTTGGTATTTTTATGATAAAGATTCTAAGTAAAATAAATGGCAAAGGAAATAACTAAGTATTGGAAGATTAATATGATGAAAGATAGACCCGGGGGCCATAGGTTTCACTAGTGGCTTCTCTCAAGAGCATAAGTATTATGGTGGGTAAACAAATTACTTTCGAGCAATTGATAGAATTGAGCATAGTTATGAGAATATCTAGGTATGATCATGTATATAGGCATCACATCCGAGACAAGTAGACCGACTCCTGCCTGCATCTACTACTATTACTCCACACATCGACCGCTATCCAGCATGCATCTAGAGTATTAAGTTCATAAGAACAGAGTAACGCCTTAAGCAAGATGACATGATGTAGAGGGATAAACTCATGCAATATGATATAAAACCCATCCCTTTATCCTCGATGGCAACAATACAATACGTGTCGATTCCCTTTCTGTCACTGGGATCGAACACTGCAAGATTGAACCCAAAGCTAAGCACTTCTCCCATTGCAAGAAAGATCAATCTAGTAGGCCAAACCAAACTAATAATTCGAAGAGACTTGCAAACATAAACCAATCATACATAAAATAATTCAGAGGAGAATCAAATATTGTTCATAGATAATCTGGATCATAAACCCACAATTCATCGGATCTCGACAAACACACCGCAAAAGAAGATTACATCGAATAGATCTCCAAGAGAATCGAGGAGAACTTTATATTGAGATCCAAAGAGAGAGAAGAAGCCATCTAGCTAATAACTATGGACCTGTAGGTCTGAAGTAAACTACTCACACATCACCGGAGAGGCCATGGAGTTGATGTAGAGGCCCTCCATGATCAATGCCCCCTCCGGCGGAGCTCCGGAAAAGGCCCCAAGATGGGGTCTCTCGAGTACAGAAGGTTGCGGCGGTGGAATTAGGTTTTCATGGTGCTCCTGGATGTTTGGGGGGTACGTGGATATATATAGGAGGAAGAAGTACGTCGGTGGAGCAACGGAGGGCCCACGAGGGTGGAGGGCACGCCCAGGGGGGTAGGCGCGCCCCCTGCCTCGTGCCTTCCTCCCTTGTTTCTTGACGGCCACTCCAAGTCTCCTGGATCACGTTTGTTGAGAAAATCACGTTCCTGTAGATTTCATTCCGTTTGGACTCCGTTTGATATTCCTTTTCTTCGAAACCCTAAAATAGGAAAAAAAACAGCAGTTTGGGTTGGGCCTCCGATTAGTAGGTTAGTCCCGAAAATGATATAGAAGTGTAAAATAAAGCCCATTAACATCCAAAATAGATAATATAATAGCATGGAGCAATCAATAATTATAGATACGTTGGAGACGTATCAAGCATCCCCAAGCTTAATTCCTGCTCGTCCTCAAGTAGGTAAATGATAAAAGAAGAACTTTTGATGTGGAATGCTTTCTTACATATTTCTCAATGTAATTTTTCTTTATTTCTGGCATGAATATTCAGATCCGAAAGATTCAAGACAAAAGTTTAATATTGACATAAAAATAGAATACTTCAAGCGTACTAACTAAGCAATCATGTCTTCTCAAAATAACATGGCCAAAGAAAGTTATCCCTACAAGATCATATAGTCTGGCTATGCTCTATCTTCACCACACAAAATATTTAAATCATGCACAACCCCGATGACAAGCCAAGCAATTGTTTCATACTTTTGATGTTCTCAAACTTTTTCAATCTTCACGCAATATATGAGCGTGAGCCATGGATATAGCACTATGGTGGAATAGAATGGTGGTTGTGGAGAAGACAAAAAGGGAGAAGATAGTCTCACATCAACTAGGCATATCAACGGGCTATGGAGATGCCCATCAATAGATATAAATGTGAGTGAGTAGGATTTCCATGCAACGGATGCGCTAGAGCTATAAGTATATGAAAGCTCAACAAAAGGAACTAAGTGGGTGTGCATCCAACTTGCTTGCTCATGAAGACCTAGGGCATTTTGAGGAAGCCCATCATTGGAATATACAAGCCAAGTTCTATAATGAAAAATTCCCACTAGTATATGAAAGTGACAACATAGGAGACTCTCTCTATCATGAAGATCTTGGTGCTACTTTGAAGCACAAGTGTGGTAAAAGGATAGACATTGTCCCTTCTCTCTTTTTTTATTTGGGCCTTCTTTTTTTTCTTTTGGCCTCTTTGCTTTTTCTTTTTTTTCGTCCGGAATCTCATCCCGACTTGTGGGGGAATCATAGTCTCCATCATCCTTTCCTCACTTGGGACAATGCTCTAATAATGATGGTCATCACACTTTATTTACTTACAACTCAAGAATTATAACTCAATACTTAGAACAAAATATGACTCTATATGAATGCCTCCGGCGGTGTACCGGGATGTGCAATGATGCATGAGTGACATGTATGAAAGAATTATGAACGGTGGCTTTGCCACAAATACAATGTCAACTACATGATCATGCGAGCAATATGACAATGATGAAGCGTGTCATATAATGGAACGGTGGAAAGTTGCATGGCAATATATCTCAAAATGGCTATGGAAATGCCATAATAGGTAGGTATGGTGGCTGTTTTGAGGAAGGTATATGGTGGGTTTATGGTACCGACAAAAGTTGCGCGATACTAGAGAGGCTAGCAATGGTGGAAGGGTGAGAGTGCGTATAATCCATGGACTCAACATTAGTCATAAAGAACTCACATACTTATTGCAAAAATCTATTAGTTATCGAAATAAATTATTACGCGCATGCTCCTAGGGGGATAGATTGGTAGGAAAAGACCATCGCTCGTCCCCGACCGCCACTCATAAGGAAGACAATCAATAAATAAATCATGCTCCGACTTCATCACATAACGGTTCACCATACGTGCATGCTACGGGAATCACAAACTTCAACACAAATATTTCTCAAATTCACAACTACTCAACTAGCATGACTATAATATCACCATCTCCATATCTCAAAACAATTATCAAGTATCAAACTTCTCATGTATTCAATGCACTTCTATGAAAGTTTTTATATTATTCCTAAAAGCAAATTTCCATGTTGTTCTAAAGGACTCACAAAATAATATAAGTGAAGCATGAGATATCAATTATTTCTATAAAATAAAACCACCGCCATGCTCTAAAAGATATAAGTGAAGCACTAGAGCAAAAACTATATAGCTCAAAAGATATAAGTGAAGCACATAGAGTATTCTAATAAATTTCAAATCATGTGAGTCTCTCTCAAAAGGTGTGTACAGAAAGTATAATTGTGGTAAACTAAAAATAAAAGACTCAAATCATACAAGACGCTCCAAGCAAAACACATATCATGTGGTGAGTAAAAATATAGCTCCAATTAAAGTTACCGATAGACGAAGACGAAAGATGGGATGCCTTCCAGGGCATCCCCAAGCTTAGGCTTTTTGGTGTCCTTGAATTTTACCTTGGGGTGCCATGGGCATCCCCAAGCTTAGGCTCTTTCCGCTCCTTGTTCTATAATCCATCAAAACTTTACCCAAAACTTGAAAACTTCACAACACAAAACTCAAAATAGAAAATCTCGTGAGCTCCGTTAGCAAAAGAAACAAAACACCACTTCAAGGTACTGTAATGAACTCATTATTTATTTATATTGGTGTTAAACCTACTGTATTCCAACTTCTCTATGGTTTATAAGCTCTTTTACTAGCCATAGATTCATCAAAATAAGCAAACAACACACGAAAAACAGAATCTGTCAAAAACAGAAAAGTCTGTAGTAATCTGTAGCTAACGCAAACTTCTGGAACCCGAGAAATTCTAAAATAAATTTCTGGACGTGAGGAATTTATATATTAATCATCTGCAAAAAGAATTAACTAAATATCACTCTCCAAATAAAAATGATAGCAATTCTCATGAGCGCTAAAGTTTCTGTTTTTTACAGCAAGATCAAAAAGACTTTCCCCAAGTCTTCCCAACGGTTCTACTTGACACAACACTAGTTAAACACAAAAAACACAACCAAAACAGAGGCTATATAAATTATTTATTAAATAATATCCAGGAAAAATATTGGGTTGTCTCCCAACAAGCGCTTTCGTTTAACGCCCCTAGCTAGGCATAAAAGCGAAGATAGATCTAGGTATTGCCATCTTTGGTAAGCAATCCATAAGTGGCCCTCATAATAGATTCATAGGTTAATTTAATTTTCTTTCTAGGAAAGTGTTCCATGCCTTTCCTTAATGGAAATTGGAATTTAATATTCCCTTCCTTCATATCAATAATTGCGCCAATCGTTCTAAGGAAAGGTGCCAAGTTGTTTAAAGAAAAAGTTAAAAGATGGCATGACAAAAGGATACAAAAGCATGAGTTTAACGTAGGTGATTATGTATTTCTATACAACTCTCGTTTAAGATTTTTTGCAGGAAAATTTCTCTCTAAATGGGAAGGCCCCTACGTTATCGAGGAGGTCTATCGTTCCGGTGCCATAAAAATCAACAACTTCGAAGGCACAAATCCGAAGGTGGTAAATGGTCAAAGAATTAAACATTATATCTTAGGTAATCCCATAAATGTTGAAACCAATATTATTGAAACCATAACCCCGGAGGAATACATAAGGGACACTTTCCAGAATGTTTCAGACTCCGAAAAGGAATAGGTATGTGGTACGATAAGTAAACCGACTCCAAAACAATTTTTAAGGCAATATTTCTCCGTTTTGGAATATTTAGAAAAATAGAAAAATAAGTGGCAGTCCGGGAAGGACACGAGGGCCCCACGAGGGTGGAGGGTGCGCCCTACCCCCCTGGGCGCGCCCCCTACCTCGTGAGCACCTCGTGTGCCTTCCAGACTCTGTTTTCTTGCACGATACGTATTTTGGTCGGTAAAAATTCATTATATATTCTCCCGAAGGTTTTGACTCCCGTATCACGGAAATCTTCTCTATTCTTGCTTCGAGCTGTTTTTCTGACAGATCTAGATTATTATGACGTCCCCAAGTGCTTCCAAGGACAAGTTCTTCGAGAAGGTCATCAATCCTTACCTCGCGGAGGTGTTGCGACACCCTCAAACCACTGAGTTGCGTGATGGGTTGCTGCACATCCACGATGAAGAGGGACCAAAGGGGACCGGAAGCATGGAGACGAGGCTCGAAGCAGTGGAGCAACAAGTTTTCAAGTGTCAAGGGATGGTGGAACGTTTACTCAACTCCAACCACATGATGATCGCGGAGTTCACTAGCAATCACAAGCTGGATGCTGACAACATCGGGGAGGCCATCTTCAAGCTTCATGAGAAGATCGAGCACCTCCAGGCTCAAATCTATGATCTGCAAAATCAAACCTGTGAGTATGAATATAGATTCCAAAGGAAGAGTTTGCCTGCAGATTTGAGGATCCCGGAGACTCGATCATCCTTCTATGATGGTGAGCCTATGCCTTGGAAGATGGACGACAAGCCTGCATCATCAACAGCACCTCCACCTTCTTCACCGACAAAGGAGATATAATCACATGGGTATGGGCACTCCCCTTAGAAACTTCCAAGCTTGGGGGAGGTGCCCCGGTATCGTATCACCATCACAAGTCCTATCTTCACCGTTTTCTTAGTTCGATCCTATTAGTAGTATCTTGATCTAGTAGAATAAAGTTTATGGCATGATCTAGTTTTGAGTTTTGCTCTATGATCTCTCTATGCAATCGAGTCCGTGAGCTATATATATATAATAAAGATTAGTGTTGAGTCAAGGGCTTGATTATTTTGCCATGATCTTGAGAAAAGAAGAAAAAGAATAAAAAGAAACAAAGAGTTCATATTGATCTTATTGAAAGTAATGACTTCACATAGAAAGCGTATGATGATTAAAAGTTGTTGGGAGTTGGCAGACATAGCTTTGGTCATCGTTGCAATTAATAGGAAGTAATAAGGAAGGAGGGGTTCACATATAAATATACTATTATTGGCATCTTTTATGATTGGGAGCACTCATTAAAATATGACATGCTAAAGAGTTGATGTTGGACAAGGAAGACAACGTAATGATTTATGTTTTCTTATATGTGAGATAAAGTATGTTGTCATGGATCCTCTAACATGTTGAGCTTGCCTTTGCCCCTCATGCTAGCCAAATTCTCAGCACCAAGTAGAAATACTACTTGTGCTTCCAAAACCCTTAAACCAGTTTTGCCATGAGAGTCCACCATATCTACCTATGGATTGAGTAAGATCCTTCAAGTAAGTTGTCATCGGTGCAAAGCAATAAAAATTGCTCTAAATATGTATGATTTATTGGTGTGGGAGAAATAAGCTTTATACGATCTTGTGATGTGGAAGTAATAAAAGCGACGGACTGCATAATAAAGGTTCATATCACAAGGGGCAATATAAAGTGACATTCTTTCGCATTGAGATTTTATGAATCCAACCATAAAAGCGCATGGCAACCTCTGCTTCCCTCTGCGAAGGGCCTATATTTTATTATTATCTTCTACCTTATGCAAGAGTCATGGTGATCTTCATCTTTCGTTTTTCATTTTATCCTTTGGCAAACCCAGCATGTTGGAAAGAACCTGATATATATATATCTAATTGGATGTAGGGGAGCATGAGTTATTATTGTTGACATTACCCTTGAGGTAAAAGGTTGTGGGGCAAAACTATAAGCCCCTATCTTTCTCTGTGTTTGATTAAAACTTCATAACCACAAGTATTGTGTGAGTGTTAGCAATTATGAAGGACTAGATGATACTTGAGTATGTGGACTTGCTTTTAAGCTCTCACATAGACTCTTTCTGATGTTATGATAAATTGCAATTGCTTCAATGACTGAGATTATAGTTTGTTGGTTCTCAATAAAGTTTATGATTCGTACCCTGCTTTGTGAATGGATTATTACTTGAGTATAAGAAATCATATGACAAAATCAATATATGTTGCTGTTATGAGAATAATCATGATGCCTTCATGTCCGTATTTTATTTTTATCGACACCTCTACCTCTAAACCTGGGGACATATTTATTGTTATCGTCTTTCACTTGAGGACAAGCAAGGTTTAAGCTTGGGGGAGTTGATACGTCCATTTTGCATCATGCTTTTATATCGATATTTATTGCATTATGTGCTGTTATTACATGTTATGTCACATTACTTATGGCTATTCTCTCTTATTTTACAAGGTTTACATAAGGAGGGAGAATGCCGGCAGCTGGAATTCAGGGCTGGAAAAGGAGCAAATATTAGAGACCTATTCTGCAGAACTCCAAAAGTCCTGAAACTCCACGAATATCTGATAATAAATAATGAAAAATCCTTGCCAAAGATGAAGGCCAGGGGGCCCACACCCTGTCCACGAGGGTGGGGGGCGCGCCCCCCTAGGGCGCGCCCCCTACCTCGTGGGCCCCCTGGTGGCTCTCCGATGCCCATCTTCTGCTATATGAAGTCTTTCGTCGAGGAAAAAATAGGAAGCAACCTTTTGGTACGAAACTCCTCCGCCACGAGGCGGAACCTTGACGGAACCAATCTAGGGCTCCGGCAGAGCTGTTCTATCGGAGATACTTCCCTCCGGGAGGGGGAAATCATCACCATCGTCATCACCAACGCTCCTCTCATCGGGAGAGGGCAATCTCCATCAACATCTTCACCAGCACCATCTCATCTCCAAACCCTAGTTCATCTCTTGTATCCAATTCTTGTCTCTAAGTCCGGGATTGGTACTAGTAGGTTGCTAGTAGTGTTGATTACTCCTTGTAGTTGATGCTAGTTGGTTTATTTGGTGGAAGATCATATGTTCAGATCCTTTATGCATATTATTACCCCTCTGATTATGAACATGAATATGCTTTGTGAGTAGTTACGTTTGTTCCTGAGGACACGGGAGAAGTCTTGCTACTAGTAGTCATGTGAATTTGGTATTCGTTCGATATTTTGATGAGATGTATGTTGTCTAGCCTCTAGTGGTGTTATGTGAACGTCGACTACATAACACTTCACCATTATTTGGGCCTAGAGGAATGCATTGGGAAGTAATAAGTAGATGATGGGTTGCTAGAGTGACAGAAGCTTAAACCCTAGTTTATGCGTTGCTTCATAAGGGGCTGATTTGGATCCACATGTTTCATGCTATGGTTAGGTTTACCTTAATACTTTTGTTGTAGTTGTGGATTCTTGCAATAGATGTTAATCATAAGTGGGATGCTTGTTCAAGTAAGAACAGCACCCAAGCACTGGTCCACCCACATATCAAATTATCAAAGTATCGAACGTGAATCATATTAACGTGATGAAAACTAGACGATATTCCTATGTGTCCTCGGGAGCGCTTTTCCTTATATAAGAGTTTGTCCAGGCTTGTCCTTTGCTACAAAAAGGATTGGGCCACCTTGCTGCACTTTATTTACTTTTGTTACTTGTTGCTCGTTACAATTTATCTTATCACAAAACTATCTGTTACCACTTATTTCAGTACTTGTAGAGAATACCTTGCTGAAAACCGCTTATCATTTCCTTCTGCTCCTCGGTGGGTTCGACACTCTTACTTATCGAAAGGACTACGATAGATCCCCTATACTTGTGGGTCATCATTTACCATCGCTATGATTGAGAGAGTCTCATCACAGTCAACTCCTTGAACTTGTTGGAAACTTCTTTGACACAAGTCGAGCTTCATAAATGGTGACATTACCATCAGCGTCTGTCTTCTTCTTAAAGATCAATTTATTATCAATGGCTTGACGATCATCGAGCAAGTCCACCAAAGTCCATACTTTGTTCTCATACATGGATCCTATCTCAGATTTCATGGCTCCTAGCCATTTGTTGGAATCTGGGACCACCATCGCTTCTCCATAGCTCGTAGGTTCACTGTTGTCCAACAACATGACCTTTAAGACAGGGTTACTATGATGTCTACTACACAACCTTCTTCTTGTAGACGTTGTTGGGCCTCCAAGTGCAAAAGTTTGTAGGACAGTAGCAAATTTCCCTCAAGTGGATGACCTAAGGTTTATCAATCCGTGGGAGGCGTAGGATGAAGATGGTCTCTCTCAAACAACCCTACAACCAAATAACAAAGAGTCTCTTGTGTCCCCAACACACCCAATACAATGGTAAATTGTATAGGTGCACTAGTTCGGCAAAGAGATGGTGATACAAGTGCAATAATATGGATGGTAGATAAAGGTTTTTGTAATCTGAAAATATAAAAACAGCAAGGTAACTAATGATAAAAGTGAGCATAAACAGTATTACAATGTGTTTAAACAAGGCCTAGGGTTCATACTTTCACTAGTGCAAGTTCTCTCAACAATAATAACATAATTGGATCATATAACTATCCCTCAACATGCAACAAAGAGTCACTCCAAAGTCACTAATAGCGGAGAACAAACGAAGAGATTATTGTAGGGTATGAAACCACCTCAAAGTTATCCTTTCTGATTGATCTATTCAAGAGTCCCTAGTAAAATAACACGAAGCTATTCTTTCCGTTCAACCTATCCTAGAGTTCTTACTAGAATAACACCTTAAGACACAAATCAACCAAAACCCTAATGTCACCTAGATACTCCAATGTCACCTCAAGTATCCGTGGGTATGATTATATGATATGCATCACACAATCTCAAATTCATCTATTCAACCAACACAAAGAACTTCAAAAAGTGCCCCAAAGTTTCTACCGGAGAGTCAAGACGAAAACGTGTGCCAACCCCTATGCATAAGTTCACAAGGTCACGGAACTCGCAAGTTGATCACCAAAACAAACATCAAGTGGATCACATGATATCCCATTATCACCACAGATAAGCACATGCAAGACATACATCAAGTGTTCTCAAATCCTTAAAGACTCAATCAGATAAGATAACTTCAAAGGGAAAACTCAATCCATTACAAGAGAGTAGAGGGGGAGAAACATCACCAGATCCAACTATAATAGCAAAGCTCGCGATACATCAAGATTGTACCACCTCAAGAACACGAGAGAGAGAGAGAGAGAGAGAGAGAGATCAAACACATAGCTATTGGTACATACCCTCAGCCCCGAGGGAGAACTATTCCCTCCTCGTCATGGAGAGCACCAGGATGATGAAGATGGCCACCGGAGAGGGATCCTGCCCTCCGGCAGGGTGCCGGAACGGGTCTAGATTGGTTTTCCGTGGCTACGGAGGCTTCTGGTGGCGGAACTCCCGATCTATGTTTCTTTCTGGAAGTTTCAGTATATATAAGAGGTTTTGGCGTCGAGAACAAGTCAGGGGGCACGCCCAGGGGGTGGGCACGCCCCCACCCTCGTGGGAAGCCCGGGACAATTCTGGTCCATATCCGATGCCGCGTGGGCTTCTTCTGGTCCAAAAATAAGTTCCGTGAAGTTTCAGGTCAATTGGACTCCGTTTGATTTTCCTTTTCTGCGATACTCTAAAACAAGGAAAAAACAGAAACTGGCACTGGGCTCTAGGTTAATAGGTTAGTCCCAAAAATCATATAAAATAGCATATAAATGCATATAAAACATCCTAGATGGATAATATAATAGCATGGAACAATCAAAAAATTATAGATATGTTGGAGACGTATCAAGCATCCCCAAGCTTAATTCCTGCTCGTCCTTGAGTAGGTAAATGATAAAAACAATTTTTTTGATGTGGAATGCTACCTAACATATTTGTCCATGTAATTCTCTTTATTGTGGCATGAGTGTTTAGATCCACAAGATTCAAGACAAAAGTTTAATATTGACATAAAAATAATAATACTTCAAGCATACTAACAAAGTAATCATGTCTTCTCAAAATAACATGGCCAAAGAAAGCTATCCCTACAAAATCATATAGTCTGGCTACGCTGTATCTTCATCACACAAAATATTTAAATCATGCACAACCCCGATGACAAGCCAAGAAATTGTTTCATACTTTTGATGTTCTCAAACTTTTTCAATCTTCACACAATACATGAGCGTGAGCCATGGACATAGCACTATAGATGGAATAGAATGGTGGTTTTGGAGAAGACAAAAAGGAGAAGATAGTCTCATATCAACTAGGCCTATCAACGGGCTATGGAGATGCCCATCAATAGATATCAATGTGAGTGAGCAGGGATTGCCATGCAGCGGATGCACTAGAGCTATAAGTGTATGAAAGCTCAAAAAGAAACTAAGTGGGTGTGCATCCAACTTGCTTGCTCACGAAGACCTAGGGAATTTTGAGGAAGCCCGTCATTTGAATATACAAGAAAAGTTCTAAAATGAAAGATTCCCACTAGTATATGAAAGTGACAACATAGGAGACTCTCTATGATGAAGATCATGGTGCTACTTTGAAGCACAAGTGTGGTAAAGGGATAGTAGCATTGCCCCTTCTCTCTTTTTCTCTCATTTTTTTTATTTTTTTATTTGGGCCTTTTCCCTTTTTTATGACCTCTTTTTTTCCTTTTTTTATTTTTGTCCGGAGTCTCATCCCAACTTGTGGGGGAATCATAGTCTCCATCATCCTTTCCTCACTTGGGACAATGCTCTAATAATGATGATCATCACACTTTTATTTACTTACAACTCGATTCTTAGAACAAAATATGACTCTATGTGAATGCCTCCAGCGGTGTACTGGGATGTGCAATGACTCATGAGTGACATGTATGAAAGAATTATGAACGGTGGCTTTGCCACAAATACAAAGTCAACTACATGATCATGCAAAGCAATATGACAATGATGAAGCGTGTCATAATAAACGGAGCGGTGGAAAGTTGCATGGCAATATATCTCGGAATGGCTATGGAAATGCCATAATAGGTAGGTATGGTGGCTTTTTTGAGGAAGGTATATGGTGGGTTTATGGTACCGGCGAAAGTTGCGCAGTACTAGAGAGGCTAGCAATGGTGGAAGGGTGAGAGTGCGTATAATCCATGGACTCAACATTAGTCATAAAGAACTCACATACTTATTGCAAAAATCTATTAGTTATCGAAACGAAGTACTACGAGCATGATCCTAGGGGGATAGATTGGTAGGAAAATACCATCGCTCGTCCCCGACCGCCACTCATAAGGAAGACAATCAAAAAATAAATCATGCTCCGACTTCATCACATAACGGTTCACCATACATGCATGCTACGGGAATCACAAACTTTAACACATGTATCTCTCAAATTGACAACTACTCAACTAGCATGACTCTAATATCACCATCTTCATATCTCAAAACAATCATCAAGTATCAAACTTCTCATAGTATTCAATGTACTCTATATGAAAGTTTTTATTATATCCCTCTTGGATGCCCATCATATTAGGACTAAATTCATAACCAAAGTCGATTACCATGATGTATAGGACTCTCAAAATAACATAAGTGAAGCTCGAGAGTTCATCTATTTCTTCAAAATAAAACCACCGCCGTGCTCTAAAAGGATATAAGTGAAGCACTAGAGCAAATGACAAACTACTCCAAAAGATATAAGTGAAGATCAATGAGTAGTCGAATAATTATGCAACTATGTGAAGACTCTCTAACATTTAAGAATTTCAGATCTTGGTAATTTATTTAAACAGCAAGAAAAACAAAATAAAATAAAATGACGCTCCAAGAAAAACACATATCATGTGGTGAATAAAAATATAGCTCCAAGTAAAGTTACCGATGAATGAAGACGAAAGAGGGGATGCCTTCCGGGGCATCGCGAAGATTAGGCTCTTGGTTGTCCTTGAATATTACCTTGGGGTGCCTTGGGCATCCCAAAGCTTAGGCTCTTGCCACTCCTCATCCCATAGTCCATCGAATCTTTACCCAAAACTTGAAAACTTCACAACACAAAACTTAACAGAAAACTCGTAAGCTCCGTTAGTATAAGAAAATAAATCACCACTTAGGTACTGTTGTGAACTAATTCTAAATTCATATAGGTGTAATATATACTGTATTCCAACTTCTCTATGGTTCATACCCTCCGATACTACTCATAGATTCATCAAAATAAGCAAACAACACATAGAAAACAGAATCTGTCAAAAACAGAACAGCCTGTAGTAATCTGTAGGTTACGAATACTTATGTAACTCCAAAAATCCTGAGAAATTATTAAGTCCTAGGCAATTTTTTTATTAATATACTTCAAGTGGAATTGGTATTTTATCGCTCTCTGGTTAAAAATGAAAATTATTCTCGTGAGCACATACTTTCTGTTTTTTACAGCAAGATCAAACAACAATCACCCAAGAAGATCCTAAAGGCTTTACTTGGCACAAAAACTAATTAAAACATAAAAAACACAACCATAACATAGGCTAGATAAATTATTTATTACTAAACATGAACAAAAATCAAAGAACAAAAATAAAATTGGGTTGCCTCCCAACAAGCGCTATCGTTTAACACCCCTAGCCAGGCATGATAATTTCAATGATGCTCACATAAAAGATAAGAACTGAAACATAAAGAGAGCATCATGAAGAATATGAATAGCACATTTAAGTCTAACCCACTTCCTATGCATAGGGATTTTGTGAAAAGACAACTTGTGGGAAGAAGAATCAGCTTGCATAGGAGGTTAAAACAAGCATAACTTTGAAACTTTAAGCACATAGAGAGGAAACTTGACATTATTGCAATTCCTTCAAGCATATGTTCCTCCCTCACAATAATTTTAAGTAGCATAATGAATGAATTCAACAATATAACTATCACATAAATCATTCTTTTCATGAGCCACAAGCAGAAAAAATTTATTACTCTCCACATAAGCAAGATTCTTCTCATGAATAATAGTGGGAGCAAACTCAACAAAATAATTACCATGTGAGGCATAATCCAATTGAAAACTAAACTCATGATTACAATTTTCATGGTTATCATTATTCTTGATAGCATACAAGTCATCACAATAATCATCATATATAGCAACTTTGCTCTCATAATCAATTGGAACCTCTTCCGAAATAGTGGAATCATTACTAAATAAAGTTATGACCTCTCCAAATCCACTTTTATCAATATAATCATAATAAGTAGGAGGCATGCTATTATCATAATAAATTTGCTCATCAAAACTTGGGGGAGAAAAAAAATACCATCTTCATCAAACATAGCATCCCCAAGCTTGTGGCTTTGCATATCATTAGCATCATGGATATCCAAGGAATTCATACTAACAACATTGCAATCATGCTCATCATTCAAATATTTAGTGCCAAACATTTTAATGCATTCTTCTTCTAAAACTTTGGCGCAATTATCAGAATTCTTATTTTCAAGAAAGATATTAAAACGATGAAGCATATGAGGTACCCTTAATTCCAATTTTTTGTAGTTTTCTTTTATATACTAAACTAGTGATAAAACAAGAAGTTAAAAGATTCAATTGCAAGATCTAAAGATATACCTTCAATCGCTAACCTCCCCGGCAACAGCGCCAGAAAAGAGCTTGATCTCTACTACACAACCTTCTTCTTGTAGACGTTGTTGGGCCTCCAAGTGCAAAGGTTTGTTGGACAGTAGCAAATTTCCCTCAAGTGGATGACCTAAGGTTTATCAATCCGTGGGAGGCGTAGGATGAAGGTGGTCTCTCTCAAACAACCCTACAACCAAATAACAAAGAGTCTCTTGTGTCCCCAACACACCCAATACAATGGTAAATTGTATAGGTGCAGTAGTTCGGCGAAGAGATGGTGATACAAGTGCAATAATATGGATGGTAGATAAAGGTTTTGTAATCTGAAAATATAAAAACAGCAAGTTAACTAATGATAAAAGTGAGCATAGACAGTATTGCAATGTGTTGAAACAAGGCCTAGGGTTCATACTTTCACTAGTGCAAGTTCTCTCAACAATAATAACATAACTGGATAATATAACTATCCCTCAACATGCAACAAAGAGTCACTCCAAAGTCACTAATAGTGGAGAACAAACGAAGAGATTATTGTAGGGTACAAAACCACCTCAAAGTTATCCTTTCTGACCGATCTATTCAAGAGTCCGTAGTAAAATAACACGAAGCTATTCTTTCCGTTCAACCTATCCTAGAGTTCATACTAGAATAACACCTTACGAGACAAATCAACCAAAACCCTCATGTCACCTAGATACTCCAATGTCACCTCAAGTAGCCGTGGGTATGATTATACGATATGCATCACACAATCTCAGATTCATCTATTCAACCAACACAAAGACCTTCAAAGAGTGCCCCAAAGTTTCTACCGGAGAGTCAAGATGAAAATGTGTGCCAACCCCTATGCATAAGTTCACGAGGTCACGGAACTCGCAAGTTGATCACCAAAACATACATCAAGTGGATCACATGATATCCCATTATCACCACAGATAAGCACATGCAAGACATACATCAAGTGTTCTCAAATCCTTAAAGACTCAATCAGATAAGATAACTTCAAAGGGAAAACTCAATCCATTACAAGAGAGTAGAGGGGGAGAAACATCATAAGATCCAACTATAATTGCAAAGCTCGCGATACATCAAGATCGTACCACCTCAAGAACACGAGAGAGAGAGAGAGATCAAACACATAGCTACTGGTACATACCCTCAGCCCCGAGGGAGAACTACTCCCTCCTCGTCATGGAGAGCACCGGGATGATGAAGATGGCCACCGGAGAGGGATCCCGCCCTTAGGCAGGGTGGCGGAACAGGTGTAGATTGGTTTTCGGTGGCTACGGAGGCTTCTGGCGGCGGAACTCCCGATCTATGTTTCTTTCTGGAAGTTTCAGTATATATAAGAGGTTTTGGCGTCAAGAATAAGTCAGGGGGTCTCCGGGCTATCCACGAGGCAGGGGGCGCGCCCAGGGGGTGGGCGCGCCCCCACCCTCGTGGGCAGCCCGAGACTCTTCTGGTCCATATCCGATGCTCCGTGGGCTTCTTCTGGTCCAAAAATAAGTTCCGTGAAGTTTCAAGTCAATTGGACTCCATTTGATTTTCCTTTTCTGTGATACTCTAAAACAAGGAAAAAACATAAACTGGCACTGGGCTCTAGGTTAATAGGTTAGTCCCAAAAATCATATAAAATAGCATATAAATGCATATAAAACATCCTAGATGGATAATATAATAGCATGGAACAATCAAAAAATTATAGATACGTTGGAGACGTATCATACTACTCAGAAGTTGTACGCACCCTTGTCAACCTACGAGGTTCGATAGTGACTCGATCTGAAG
This sequence comes from Triticum urartu, assembly GCF_056163025.1. Classification (NCBI taxonomy): domain Eukaryota; kingdom Viridiplantae; phylum Streptophyta; class Magnoliopsida; order Poales; family Poaceae; genus Triticum; species Triticum urartu. The sequence goes on from NC_141876.1 coordinate 617,563,513, forward strand.
CTTCATGATCATCATCTTTAGCTTTCTCTTCAACTGAGGTAGGTGCCACAGAAACATCTTTCTGTGTTGCGCTACTCTCTGGTTTAAGTAAAGGTTCAACAACCTCATTAAGTTCTATCTTCCTCCCACTCAATTCTTTTGAAAGAAACTCTTTCTCAAGAAAGGACCAGTTCATAGCGACAAACACTTTGCCCTCAGATCTGAGATAGAAGGTATACCCAATCGTCTTCTTTGGGTATTCTATGAAGACACAATTTTCCGCTTTGGGTTCGAGCTTTTCTGGACGATGCCTATCGACATAACCATCGTAGCCCCAAACCTTAAGGAACAACAACTTAGGTTTCTTGCCAAACCATAGTTCATACCGTGTCGTCTCCACGGACTTAGATGGTGCCCTATTTAAAGTGAATGTAATTTTCTCTAATGCATAACCCCAAAATGATAGCAGTAGATCGGTAAGAGACATCATAGATCGCACAATATCCAATAGGGTGCGATTACGACATTCGGACACACCATTACGCTATGGTGTTCCAAGTGGCGTCAACTGTGGAACGATTCCACTTTGTCTTTAGTGATTGCCAAACTCATAACTCAGATACTCTCCCTTGATCAGATCGCAGGAACTTGATCTTCTTGTTATGATGATTCTCAACTTCATTCTGAAATTGCTTCGAACTTTTCAAACGTTTCAGACTTATGCGTTATTAAGTAAACATACCCATATCTACTCAATTCATCGGTGAAGGTGAGAAAATAACGATATCCACCGCATGCGTCAACACTCATCGGACCGCACACATCAGCATGTGTGATTTCCAACAAGTCACTTGCCCGTTCCATTGTTCCAGAAAACAGGGTTTTAGTCATCTTGCCTATGAGGCATGGTTCGCATGTGTCAGGTGATTCAAAATCAAGTGACTCCAAAAGTCCATTAGCATGGAGGTTCTTCATGCGCTTTACACCAATATGACCTAAGCAGCAGTGCCGCTATAAAGTCATACTATCATTATCAATTCTACATCTTTGGGCATCAATGTTATGAACATGTGTATCACTACGATTGAGATTCAATAAACCATTCACATTGGGTGCATGACCATAGACGGTGTTATTCATGTAAACAGAATAACCATTATTCTCTGACTTAAATGAATAACCGTATTGCAATAAACATGATCCAATCATGTTCATGCTCAACGCAGACACCAATGCAAACAACATTTATCTGGGTTCAACACTAATCCCGAAGGTAGAGGGAACGTGTGATGGTGATCATATCATCCTTGGAAACACTTCCAACACACATCGTCACCTCGCCCTTAGATAGTCTCCATTTATTCCGTAGCTTTTGTTTCGAGTTACCAATATTAGCAACTGAACCGGTATATCTAATACCCATGTTCTACTAGGAGTACTAGTAAGGTACACATCAATAACACATATATCAAATATACTTTTGTTCAAGTTGCCAGCCTTCTTATCCACCAAGTATTTGAGGCAGTTCCGCTACCAGTGACCGTTCCCCTAATAGAAGCACTTCGTCTCGGGTTTGGGTTCTTGGGTTTCTTCACTGGAGCGGCAAATGGCTTGCCATTCATGAAGTTTCCCTTCTTGCCCTCGCCCTTATTTGAAACCAGTGGTCTTGTTAACCATCAACACTTGATGCTCCTTCTTGATTTCTACCTTGACGGCCTTAAGCATGACGAACAGCTCCGGGATCATCATCCCTTGCATGTTATAATTTATCACAAAACTCTAGCAGCTTGGTGATAGTGACTGGAGAACTTTTGTCAATCACTCTTTTATCTGGAAGATTAACTCCCACTTGATTCAAGCGATTGAAGTACCCAGACATTCTGAGCACATGCTCACTGGCTGAGCTATTCTCCCCATCTTGTAGGCAAAAATCTTGTTAGAGGTCTCAAACCCCTCAACACTGGCATGAGCCTGAGATACCAATTTCAGCTCTTGGAACATCTCGTATGTTCCATGGCGTTCAAAACACCTTTGGAGCCCTGATTCTATGCCGTAAAGCATGGCACACTAAACTATCAAGTAGTCATCAGAACGTGTCTGCCAGATGTTCACAACATCCACAGACGACACCAGAGGAGTTGGCACACCGAGCAGCACATCAAGGACAGAAGCCTTCTGTGTAGTAGTGAGGACAATCCTCGGACTACGGCCCTAGTCCGCACAATTGCTTACAATATCTTTCAACTTAGTCTTTCTCTAGGAACATAATAAAACAGGGAGTTAAAGCGCGATCTATTAATCTACAACATAATTTGCAAAGATAGTTTAGACTATGTTCATGATAATTAAGTTCATCTAATCAAATTATTTAATGAACTCCCACTCAGATAGACATCCATCTAGTCATCTAAGTGATACATGATCCGAATTGACTAGGCCGTGTCCGATCATCATGTGAGACGGACTAGTCATCAACGGTGAACATCTCCATGTTGACCGCATCTACTATACGACTCATGTTTGACCTCTCGGTCTCTTGTGTTCCGAGGCCATGTCTGTACATGCTAGGCTCGTCAAGTCAACCTAAGTGTTTCGCATGTGTAAATCTGGCTTACACCCATTGTATGCAAACGTTAGAATCTATCACACCCGATCATCACGTGGTGCTTCGAAACAACGAACCTTCGCAATGGTGCACAGTTAGGGGGAACATATTTCTTGAAATTTTAGAGAGGGATCATCTTATTTATGCTACCGGCATTCTAAGAAAATAAGATGTAAACATGACAAACATCACATGCAAATCATAAAGTGACATGATATGGCCAATATCATCTTGCGCCTTTGATCTCCATCTTCGAGGCGCGGCATGATCACCATCATCACTGGCATGACACCATGATCTCCATCATCATGATCGCCATCATCGTGTCTTCATGAAGTTGTCTCACCAACTATTAATTCTACTACTATGGCTAACGATTAGCAATAAAGTAAAGTAATTACATGGCGTTTACATTGACTCGCATGTCATAAAATAAATTAAGACAACTCCTATGGCTCCTGCCGGTTGTCATACTCATCGACATGCAAGTCGTGATTCCTATTACAAGAACATGATCAATCTCATACATCACATATATATAATTCATCACATCCTTTTGGCCATATCACATCACATAGCATACCCTGCAAAAACAAATTAGACGTCCTCTAATTGTTGTTGCATGTTTTACGTGGTTGCTATGGATTTCTAGCAAGAACGTTTCTTACCTACGCAAAAGCCACAATGGTGATATGCCAATTGCTATTTACCCTTCATAAGTACCCTCTTCATCAAATCCGATCCGACTAAAGTGGGAGAGACAGACACCCGCTAGCCACCTTATGTAACGAGTGCATGTCAATCGGTGGAACCTGTTTCAAGTAAGAGTACGTGTAAGGTCGGTCCGGGCCGCTTCTTCCCACAATGCCACCGAATCAAGATAAGACTAGTAACGGTAAGCAAATTGAACAAATCATCGCCCATAACTACTTGTGTTCTACTCGTGCATAGAATCTACGCATAGATCTAGCTCATGATGCCACTGTTGGGGAATGTAGTAATAATTCAAAAAAATTCCTATGTGTCACCAAGATCAATCTAGGAGATGCTAGCAACGAGAGAGAGGGAGTGCATCTTCATACCCTTGAAGATCGCTAAGAGGAAGCGTTACAAGAATGCCGTTGATGGAGTCGTACTCGCGACGATTCAAATCGCGGAAGATCCGATCAAGTGCCGAACAGATGGCGCCTCCGGGTTCAACACACGTACAGCCCGGGGACGTCTCCTCCTTCTTGATCCAGCAAGGGGAGAGGAGAAGTTGAGGGAGAGCTCCGGCAGCACGACGACGTGGTGGTGGAGCATGTGGTTCTCCTGCAGGGCTTCGCCAAGCACTACGGAGGAGGAGGAGGTGTTGGAAGAGGGAGGGGCTGCGCCTAGGAAGGGGTGCGGCTACCCTCTCTCCCTCACTATATATAGGGGGAAGGGGGAAGGAGGAGGCTCCCTAGGGTTTCCCTAGGGGAGGGTCAGTGGCCACAGGGGAAATCCTAGATGGGTTTGGGCGCCCCCACCCCTAGGAAACTTGCCCCCCAAGCCGGGAGGGGCGGCTGCCCTAGGGGAGGCGCCCCCACCTCTCCAGCTTACGTGAGATGGGGTGGGAGGGGCGCACAACCCCTTAGTGGGCTGGTGTGCCCCCTCCCCTTGGCCCATAAGGCCCCCAACGCTTGCTGGGGCCTCCGAAACTCCTTTCGGTCACGCTAGTCGTCACCCGGTACTCCCAGAACAATTCTGGACTCCAATACCCTTCGTCCAATATATCGATCTTAACCTCCGGACCATTCTGGAGTTCCTCGCCACGTCCGGGATGTCATCCGGTACTCCTAACAACCTTCGTAACCTCATACTATTCCCATTACAACTCTAGCGCCACCAAACCTTAAGTGTGTAGACCCTACGGGTTCGGGAACCATGCAGACATGACCGAGACACCTCTTCGATCAATAACCAATAGCGGGATCTGGATACCAATATTGGCTCCCACATGTTCCACGATGATCTCATTGGATGTACCTCGATGTCGGGGATTCAATCAATCCCGTATACAATTCCCTTTGTCCATCGGTATGTTACTTGCCCGAGATTCGATCGTCGGTATCCCCATACCTCGTTCAATCTCATTACCGGCAAGTCTCTTTACTTGTTCCATAACACATGATCCCGTGCCTAACTCCTTAGCCACATTGAGCTCATTATGATGATGCATTACCGAGTGGGCCCACAGATACCTCTCCGTCATACGGAGCGACAAATACCAGTCTCGATTTGTGCCAACCCAACAGACACTTTCGGAGATACCTGTAGTGCACCTTTATAGCCACCCAGTTATGTTGTGACGTTTGATACACCCAAAACACTCCTACGGTATCCAGGAGTTGCACAATCTCATGGTCTAAGGAAATGATACTTGACATTACAAAAGCTCTAGCAAACGAACTACATGGTCTGTGCTATGCTTAGGATTGGGTCTTGTCCATCACATCATTCTCCTAATGATGTGATCCCGTTATCAACGACATCCAATGTCCATGGTCAGGAAACCACAACCATCTATTGATCAACGAGCTAGTCAACTAGAGGCTTACAAGGGACATGTTGTGGTCTATGTATTCACACATGTATTATGGTTTCCGGTTTATACAATTATAGCATGAACGATAGACAATTATCATGAACAAGGAAATATAACAATAACCATTTTATTATTGCCTCTAGGGCATATTTCCAACATCAGGGTTGTCGTGGAATTGTCATGGCAGATGTCCTTAGTGTCAGGACTTAGTCGCGAGGCCAACACATCTATGTGGTAGCTTGAGAGGGGTTGAGCGGGACGAGAGACGTGATGTTTTACCCAGGTTCGGCCGCTCACGGTGGAGGTAAAAGCCTACATCCTGCTTCATTGATATTAATGATGATGATCACGGTTACAAGAGTGCTCTAACTCGAGAGCTATTGTCTAAACCTAACTTATCCAACTTGTGGAACTTGTCAATCTTGTCCCCTTTGGGGAGCCCTGCCCCTCCTTATATATGTTGGAGGGGCGGGTTAGTGTAAGTGCATCTAGTGCCACCCCTAGTTGGTTTTGGAGTATTGACGACAAACCTAGTTGAGGGACTAATGTGTTTGTGAGAATTGCAGGAAAACACAGGTAGAAGTCCCTCATTGATTCGGTTTTACTACCAGAGATGACCCCTAAAAATGTACGAAGACATTGAAGACAATGGTGGTTTATGAAGACATTCATATTGAAGACAATGACATGAGAAGACTCCCTATGAAGCTAATGGAACTCGAAGAATTAGATCCTTCATAGTTTTATTTCATTGATGTTGGGTCATAGGAACCACCGTACTGTTAAGTGGGGTCCAAGAGAACCAGTCAGAATGACTGAAGTGATGCCTAATTCAAATCCTATGTCTTCGAGCGAAGACAATGAGAGCGAATCTTGTCCAGAGCCAGATAAGTCAGCTTTGCTTGTAGCCCAAGTAAAGTTGCCATGAGAGTTCGAAATCTGACCGTTGGTACACGTGTCAGTTCCTTAGTGACCCAGGGTCATTTCGGACAAATCAGGTCGGGTTGCCAAGTGGCTATAAATAGCCCACCCCCACAACCATAAACGGTTGGCTGCTCAGATTTCAGTGCACGGCTTTTGTCGTTTGAGAGCAACCCACCTCGAAGCCTTTGAGAGAAAATTCCTAGCGAGGAGAAAAGCCCTAACCACCCAGAGCCAGAGTAAATTGGGCATCACTTAAGTCTTCGTGTCTGTGTGATCTGAAGACTTATTACACTTGAGGACTGTGAATCCTCCAGACGGTTAGGCGTCGCGTTCAGAGCATCCAAGAGACATTGTGGATTGCCAGTGAATGAAGTCTGTGAAGGTTTGGGAGTCTACCTTGAAGACTTACCAGAGTGATTGGGCGAGGTCTGTGTGACCTTAGCTCAAGGAGAAAACGGTGAGGACTGGGTGTCCTGAGCTGCGTGTTCAGGACTGGGTGTCCGGGAATGTGTGTCCTTTGGTTTAAATACCTAGCCGCTCCAACCAGACGTATAGTTGTCACAGCAACTGGAACTGGTCCAACAAATCATTGTCTTCAACGTGTCACTGGTTTCATCTTCACTCCCTCTGACTTACTGTTATTCATTGTGAAGCCATTGCACGCTTGCTCTATCTTTTGTCTTCACAACGTAACTGTATGAGTTGTTTGGCTTCATAACTTCTTCCTACCTGATCCTTATTGCACTGAAGCTGTTGTCACTGTGCTTTCACTATACTGAATACTTGACCATGGCTTGCCTTGTGTAATCTAACTTCCGCTGCATAGTAATAGGCATAATCTTCACTGTTTTTCTTCATAACTCCCAAGTTTTGAAGACTTTCATAAAAATCGCCTATTCACCCCCCCTCTAGTCGATATAACGCACTTTCAATTGGTATCAGAGCGAGGTGCTCCCTTGTTCTGTGTGATTCGGTTTAACCACCTGGAGTTTTAGCTATGTCGACTGCAGGGATAATCAAAGTCTCCGCTGCTTGCCCCGTCTTCGATGGAACTGAATATCCCTACTGGAAGAATAAGATGCGCATGCATCTTGAAGCCATTGATGTCGACCTATGGTATGTCGTCGAGAACGGCGTTCCCAAGGCTGGAGAAGTTGTCACTACTGCTGATGTCAAGAAGTTCACTCAACTGGACTCTACTGCCAAAAATATCATCTGTGGTCATCTGACAAAAGGACAGTATGGCCGTGTGAGTGCTTTGAAGACATCCAAGCTAGTCTGGGACTGGCTCTCCAAGGTCAATGAAGGCATCTCAACCCAGAGAGATCAGAGAATCAGTGTTCTTCACAACCTCTTCAACCGCTTCAAGCGAAATGACAATGAGAATGTTCAGCACACCTTTGATCGGCTCACTGACATCACAAATGAGCTTCAAGCCCTCGGCGCCACTAAGATCACCAAACATGAAATCGTCAGGATGCTGCTGAGATCACTTGATAGTTCGTTTGACATTCTGGCCGTGATGATTCAAGAACGTCCTGATTTCAAGACACTCGATCCGTCTGACATACTTGAGAGGCTCAACACACATGAGTTTCAGCTTTCTGAGAAAAGAGATATCTACGGTCCAAACTATGGGCGAACTCGTGCCTTGAAGGCAAAAGCTGTCTCCTCATCTGAAGAAGAATCTGACTGCAGTTCTGATGATCCTGAAGACATTGGAAGAGAACTTGCAATGCTAGTGAAGAAGTTTCAAAAATTCACCAAGAGGAAAGGCTTCAGAAAATCTTCACGATCAAGCTCAAGGAATGATGAAGCTTCTGATCATGACTACAAGAAGAAAACATGTCACAAGTGCAAGAAAACTGGACACTTCATCTCTAAGTGTCCACAGTGGGACAATGAGAACAGAAGGAAGAAGAAGACCAAGGAATATGATTCTGATGACAAGAAGAAGAAGAAATACTCAAAGTCTTCTTCCAAGTCTTCTTCAAAGTCTTCATCACACAAGAAGAGCTCATCTGGCAAGGCACGTGCATTTGTTGGCAAGGAGATGGATTCAGAGGAGGAGTCCGCATCTGAGGAGGTAGAGGTGGAATCTGAGGAGGAGTCTGATTCTGGCATTGCGAGTCTGGCTACAGCATACGTCGCCAAGTCCATCTTCAACACTGAAGACAATGACTGCATCACCGACATCGACGCAAATGACAAGAGCGACTCCACTCCTACCTACTGCTTCATGGCACGCGGTGCCTAGGTAAACACACGCACTACTCGCTATGAAACATCTAGTGACGATGACTCTGAATGTGATTCAAAACCTAGCTACAAAACACTTGCTAAAATTGCAACTGAACAACAGAAAGCTATGGAACACATTCAAAAACTGTTAGACAGAAGCAATGATCTGTTGGGTGCTGAAATGACTCGTTCTGAATCCTTAATTGAAGACATAAAAAATCTTCACGTTAAGTATCAGGAACTTGAAGATCGTCTTGAGACTCTCTCAACTACCCATGAAAAGCTTTCCTCTGATTATCTTCAAAGGAAGCAAGAACTTGAGAAATTGAGGGTGGCTCATGAAGATCTTCAAAAGGAAAATGAGTCACTTCGCTCCGAAAAGATCAGTCCCGCTCAGGAAGGATTTGAACCACCATGTCTTAAATGCATTGAGCGTGATAATGCTACTTCTGTTGCTGAATGTTCCACTGCTACTGCTGTTCCAATATCTTCAACTGTTGATGTGGTAACTAACCCCTCTGCTGAGGATACCACTGCTATTGCTGATGAGAATGCTAGGTTGAAGACATTGCTTGAAACAGGGATGTACAAAAGTCTGAAAGGGCATCAGACATTATGTGATGTCCTTAAGAAGCAGATTCTGAACCGAAACCCTAGGAAAGAGGGTGTTGGGTTTGAGAGGAGAATTAATGCAGATGGCTCTTACTGGAAACCTGAGCAGTACCCCAAAACCACATGGGTTGCTGCAAAGGAATCCTCAACAGATCCATCCAATCTGTCTGGCTTCACTTGTGCTAACCCCATTATCATTGATGAATCCTTTGATGCAAACTATAAACCGTTTAAGAATTAGAATGGTGAAGTGTTTGCCAGGTACATTGGTACTAACTGCAGGAATGGACCGCCTATGAAGAAGATCTGGGTTCCGAAAACATGTCTGGAAAATCTTCCTGTGAATGTCTTCTTGACACCTCACTTGAAGAAGACAAACCTCAGACCAAAGGCTTCATATGGTCCAAAGGCTTCATACAGACAGAGGACTCACCAGAGTCGCAGTAACGCAAATGTTTTGCAGGGAAACCATAATCAGGCATATGAATATGAGAACGGTTCATCAAACCGCCATGTTCATATGAATAAGAACTATTCTGCCTACTCTTATGATTACTATTGTCCCCCTGCTAGACTGTTTGCTAGGGCTCCAAAGCCAAAATTCTCAGATGCTGCACTTAGACTTATTGCTTCTAAGCCACCCTTGAAGATGTGGGTGGTTAAGAAAGCTTAACTCTCTTTTGCAGGGAAAGGTCTCCAGCACAAAAACAAAATCTTCTGATGCTATTGCTGGGGACCATAAAAATCTTGTGGGGCGCAAGATAAAATGCCCAAATGGCATCATTATGTACTTTGCTCCTGAATCGCATGCTACTCTCCCTATTAGTCCTAATCTAGATCTAAGTTTTCATAACCCACTGGTTCGTCAAATTTTTATGCTTCACAACTCTCTTCGTGAAGCCTATCCCCCTAACTGCACTGTAGGGTACGACACCAGCGACTTCAAAGTCTTCAGAATGGATTATTGACAGTGGGTGTACAAATCACATGACTGGCAAAAGAAGCCTTCTTATGGACTCAACATTACGTCCATCCGACAAGAGCCACATCACATTTGCTGACACTGGTAAAAGTAAGGTATTGGGTCTAGGTAGAGTTGCAATCTCAAAGGATCAACACATGGATAAAGTCATGCTTGTTGAATCCCTTGGCTTCAACTTAATGTCTGTCTCAATGCTTTGCGATTTGAACATGATTGTAATGTTTGGAAAATATCGTTGCCTGGTGCTAATGGAATCTGACAAATCTCTAGTGTTTGAAGGGTATCAGAAAGGTGATTTGTACGTGGTAGATTTCTCAGCAGGACCACAACTTGCAGTATGTCTTCTTGCAAAAGCTTCAGAATGCTGGCTTTGGCATCGAAGGCTTGGGCATGCTGGCATGAGGAACCTCCACACCCTTGCGAAGAAGAAGCATGTCATAGGCATCGAGGGCGTCAAGTTCAAGAAAGATCACTTATGCGGTGCCTGTGAAGCAGGGAAGATGACAAGGGCAAAACATCCTTCGAAGACAATCATGACTACTACTCAACCCTTCGAACTGCTTCACATGGATCTTTTCGGTCCCACTCACTACTCAACTTTTACTACTTCTGCTTGCCTATATGGCTTCGTCATTGTTGATGATTACTCTAGATATACTTGGGTACACATAATCCTTTACAAGACTAAAGTGCAGGATGTCTTCAGACGCTTCGCCAATCGAGCCATGAACAATTTTGGTGCCAAGATAAAGCACATCAGAAGTGACAATGGCACTGAATTCAAGAACACTGGCCTTGATATATATCTGGATACCTTGGGCATCACACATGAATTCTCAGCTCCATACACGCCACAGCAAAATGGCGTCGTCGAACGCAAGAACAGAACACTCATTGAGATGGCCAGAACAATGCTAGATGAATACAAGACTCCAAGAAAATTCTGGAGTGAAGCCATTGATACTGCATGCCATAAAATCAATCGTGTTTATCTTCACAAGCTTCTGAACAAGACATCTTATGAACTCCTAACTGGCAAGAAGCCAAATGTCAGTTACTTCAGAGTATTTGGCGCAAAATGCTGGATCAAGGACCCACACCACACCTCAAAGTTTGCACCAAAAGCACATGAGGGCTTCATGCTTGGATATGGAAAGGATTCGCACTCCTACAGAGTCTTCAATCTCTTCCACTACAAAGTGGTTGAAACAGTGGATGTGCGGTTCGATGAAACCAATGGATCACAAAGAGAGCAATTGCCAAATGTACTAGATGAAGTTCCAGCTAGTGAATCAATCAAGCTTATGGGAACTGGAGAGATTGTACCTTCTGAAGCTCATCCTGAAGAAGAACTTATCATCTCAACACCTGATCCACATGAAGACAATGCTCAGCCTGAAGATATACCTCCAAGTGACAACACAGATCAGCAAGAGCAAAGTCTTCGCCCTATACATCCTCGTGTTGCAAATGAAGTACAGATTGACAGAATACTTGACAGCATCAATGCACCTGGTCCACTCACTCGTTCAAAGGCAACTCAGCTAGCAAACTTTTGTGGGCATTTTGCATTCGTCTCAATATCAGAACCCAAGAAAGTTGAAGAAGCCTTCATGGAACCTGAATGGATTCAAGCTATGCAAGAAGAGCTTCAACAGTTTGAGCTGAATAATGTATGGGAACTGGTTAAGCGTCCTGATCCACGGAAGCACAACATAATAGGCACCAAATGGATATACCACAACAAGCAAGATGAGCATGGTCAAGTTGTCAGAAACAAAGCTCGTCTCGTTGCTCAAGGATACACTCAAGTGGAGGGCATTGACTTCGATGAAACATTTGCTCCTGTGGCTAGGCTTGAAGCCATACGCATACTGCTGGCCTATGCAAATCATCATAACATACTTCTATATCAAATGGATGTGAAAAGTGCCTTTCTCAATGGCAAGATTGAAGAAGAAGTGTATGTTGCACAACCACCTGGCTTTGAAAATCCAAAACATCCTGATATGGTATACAAGCTCAACAAGGCACTGTATGGCCTCAAACAAGCCCCTAGGGCCTGGTATGATACACTCAAGTACTTTCTGAAGAGCAAAGGCTTCATACCTGGTTCCCTGGATCCCACTCTTTTCACGAAGACATATGATGGTGAACTGTTTGTGTGCCAAATATATGTGGATGACATTATCTTCGGCTGCACCAATCAGAAGTACAGTGAAGAGTTTGGATATATGATGCAAGAGCAATATCAGATGTCCATGATGGGGGAGCTAAAGTTCTTCCTCGGTCTTCAAATATGGCAACAACGCAACGGCATCTTCATATCTCAAGAGAAATATCTTAAAGATTGCTTGAATAAGTTCGGTATGCAAGACTGCAAAGGCTTCACAACACCAATGCCGGCCAAACATCATCTAGGTCCTGGCAACAATGGTAAAGAGTTCGATCAAAAGGTATACCACTCCATGATTGGGTCTTTGCTTTATTTATGTGCATCTAGGCCAGATATCATGCTTAGTGTTTGCATGTGTGCTCGATTTCAAGCGGCACCAAAGGAGTCGCATCACTTAGCTGTGAAGCGAATTCTTCGATATTTGGCTCACACCCCAACTCTAGGATTATGGTATCCAAAGGGCTCAGAGTTTGATTTGGTTGGATTTTCGGATGCTGATTATGCTGGTGACAAAGTTGATCGCAAGTCTACATCAGGCACATGTCACTTTCTGGGACGATCACTTGTATGTTGGTCTTCAAAGAAGCAGAACTGTGTATCTCTCTCCACTGCTGAATCTGAATACATTGCTACTGGATCTTGCTGCGCTCAGCTTCTGTGGATGAAGCAAACACTCAAGGATTATGGCATTCATCTGAAGCAAGTGCCACTTTACTGCGACAACGAAAGCGCCATCAAGATTGCCAACAACCCAGTTCAGCACTCGAAGACAAAGCACATTGAAATTCGTCATCACTTTCTCAGAGATCATGTTGTGAAGGAAGACATTGATATCATACACGTCAACACTGAAGAGCAACTGGCAGATATCTTCACCAAGCCCCTGGATGAGAAGAGATTTTGCAAGTTACGTTGTGAGCTAAATATCTTGGAATCCTCAAATGTCCTGTGATCAGGCACACATCCTAACACTTATGCATATTGATGACTTAGATGTGCAACACACAAAGTAAAGTATATCTTCAATTAATGAAGACATACATTCTAAGTGTGAATACATTAATGTGGAATTTGACTTCGGAGCGCCACGATAATTGTGCGCCGTGTCTGGGTCTAATACTTCCTATACGGTGGGTAACGCCACCACCAAACGTTCTATTTTGAAGTGTTTCACTCATGGCGTTACCTCGCAATGTCTTCACATTTGGTTTGGCTTCAATATCAATATGTCTTCATGATTATCTTCACTGCGTTGATTATATATATATATATATATATATATATATATATATATATGTACTGGTGTTCTATCCTCTACAGCATTCACTTATAGCTATGTCTTCTTGTTTGAATTTTTTGAACTAAGTGAATGTGATCGGACCCTAACCTCTCCATGCTTTCTATCTCAAACTCTATCTCTCCAAGTCATATGCATTCTGTTGAAGCAGTCAATGTCTTCACTGTGTCCTTGTCAGTTGAAGACATAGAGACAAACTTTAAAATCGTTTTCAATGCTCAATTCATCCACAAGAAATCCGGAGAAGTAGGAACGACACCCGACAATCAAGGCGTGCGTGGGATGTGGAACTGCCCCCAAAATACCGCATGATGGCCACGTGCTGTTCAGATGCGAATTGCCAGGGGCACCTGAGTAATAGCGCAGTGCCGCCTCTATCCCTATAAATACACGATTCACTGCGGTCATTATCTCTTCTTCCACCCTCGCACGAACCCTAGCGCCACCGCTAGCTCTCAACGACGCCGGCGACGAAGCGCTTCACTGCCGCAACCTCTCCGACGCCGTTTTCACGCCGACAGCGGACATCGCTCTCTCCGCCGTCGCCGTAGGTGTCTTCCGTCGCCAAGTTAGGGCACGGAGGATCAAACTGCTCGGCCTCAACTCTCACTTCGTCTAGCAGTTCCAAGTGTGGTAAATAAAACCTCTTTTTACAGCCTCTTTTGATCCTATAGTTTAGTCACTTTCTTCCATAAGAAGTTTCTCTTCACACCAGTTAGATCTCTCGCTGCATCTCATAACATGCCTAGTATATTCACTTGTGCTTCATAAAGTAGTTAGATTCCTCACTTGTACTGATCTATGGGTTCGTACAAATCTGGAACCAACTTCCTATCTATAAGTGAATGTCTTCGCACAATGAGGTCAATGTCTTCTAAACCGATTTATCTTCAAAATCTTCTGAGAATGCATATGACCTCTTCCCCTTCCCTCGCACCTGAATGCTGTCACAGGTACATGTCCGTGGGAGAATCCTTTGGTTCTCATAGTCTGCATTCATTTGCAGAGTACTTGCAGCATCACATCAACTCTCCTGAAGCCAGTTCTTGTTGGTCAAGCAAAAGGAAGCCTTTGAAGACTTTGAACATCTTGAAGCCTTCCAAGTTAATATTCATGGCTTCAGAAACAGCAGCAAGGAAGGGAGGTAGACCGAGACGTGGTGGAACGTCTAAAGATCTGCCTGATGAATTGGCAGAGATGTACAAAACTGATCCTGAAGAAAGCTATGGTCAGCGCAAGACACGAATCCAATGGATTCGAAGATATTGGGCAGAGCAATGGTTTCAATACCGCTTCGTCACTCAGGAGTATGCAGAGAAGTGCGCCATCAAGAGACCGTGGGGAGACGTATTATACAAAAATCTCGTACCCAGGTCCAGAGACGAAGCCATTGCTCAAGGCTTCTATCCATGCATGGTGAGAGGACCACAGCCAGCTGAAGCACATCCATCATCACTTCTCTGGTGTCGCGATGACAATCTGTTCAAGCGCAACTTCCAATTTGCTCAGAACTCTGCAAAGAAAAACAAGAAGAAATTTGGGCTTGACTTCAACCCTGGTCCCTCCTCACCAAGGGCAGATGGCACACGCGACACCGATCCCAATATCATCGGGCCGTATGCCAATCTTGCAGGCCTCATCACCCGCATCCTAGTCCAAGGGACTGCCGTGAATGACCCTCCAGCAGATACTGAGTCTGATGACGCCCCTGCTGCGCCGAAGCCAAAGCAGAAGAAGCCAAAAGCTTCAAAGCCAGCCGCTTCTCCCAAAATCTCAAGAGCGAAGCCATTGGCAACTGCACCTCCTGCCAGTGTGCAGTCTGAAGACTTATCACGAGTCTCCAAGCCCCAAGAAGCCAAGAAGCCTCAGCCACACACATGCAAAGAGCTCACAGCTGCTGCCATTCTGCGCTGCGAAACCATTGATCTCTCAAGCGATGAAGATCTTGGAGATGACGCTCTTGAGCAGCTCATCAAGAGCAAGGAGGAGGATGAAATCTTCAACAATCTGCCTCTGTTTGATGTCGCCATCATCCACAACTTCATCGATGAATGGTTTGCCTCACCGGACATCAGCTTCAACGATCTGCAGCTGCCCATAGGCCTCAGCGTTGCCTTTCAAGGCGCAATTGCTTCAGAACTTGCAATAGCCCAGCGCATTGTTGAACTGAAGCAGAAAATTGATTATGAAAAGGCTCAGTTCAAGAAGCACGTGGCCAAGCTTAGCGTGCAAGAAGTGAAAAACTTCAAGATCATGTTGCATGAGCTGAAAGAGAACTTTCTGAAGACGTGTGCCGAAGCTCAAGGCTCGCGAGAACGCATGAAGACTCTGCCTGATCGCTGCGTGTAGGCCTACAATGAGGCCGAGAAGCGCAAGGCACTTGGGCGTCCCGGCATTGACCCCAGGGTGGCCGCGAAGAAGAAAAAGAAGCCTGCTGTGCCTGAACCAGAAGCGCCAAGGTCAGAAACTGCTCCGATTGTCTTCCCCACTGCAACGACTGGCTCGAAGCCAAAGAGTCGATCAACCGCCTCAGAGCTCAAGAGGACACGGACTGCAGAGGCTGAAGCTAGGAAGAGGAAACACTCTGAAGCCTCTCCTTCTGACCCCACCATCAAGAAGCGCAAGACCAAGAAATCTCGGGCTGCTCCCACAGAGCCCTTGATAGTTGAACCCCTCTCCGTCCGCTATCCTGACGCAGATCGTCAGTTAACAGTGCGTGAGCCTGCTTTCATAGAGGCTCCGCACGCTGAAGACATTCCAGCAGCCGACCCCAACGCTGCTGAAGACATTGGTCTCCAAGACAATGTCCAAGGTGATGCAGCCCTTCCTCAGCTTGAGACAAGCGAACTGATCAGCATTGGTCGTCCATTGACGCCAATCACACAAGATGCATCGTGGGCAGATCGCCCACAAGAGGAAGATAATGAGCCCCAGCCCACAGCAACTCCACCGGCGCCTACATTCCGTAGGCTTCGCAAAGGGCCAAGGGCTCAGGCTGCTGACGACATTCCGGCTGCATCAGCCGAAGAGCATGCAGAAATACCACAAGCTCCAACTCCCCCGCACCAACAAGAAGCAGTTCTCCAGGAGAACGTGCCTGAGTTCGTCCCTCCCACTACACGTCTGGAGGATGCAAATGTTGAGGCTGCCACAAACAACGCCGAAGCAAATGTGGAGCCCTCCCCAACAACAGCTTCAGAAGACACTGAAGCTACTGCTCCTGAACCTTCTGTGCCTGAGTCTGCTGCCGGTCCCCAATTCAACTATCATGTTGCGCACAGGCCCAAGGTCCAGAAGCCGATCCCAAGACTGCCAAGGTTCCCAGGTCCTGCATCAGCTCCTGGCTCCTTCAACATCAACGGCTTCAGGGCAGACAACACGTTTTTCAACAGCTCCAAGAACCCTTATTCAAGGGAACGGATTGTATCAGATAGCTTCTGGAGCTATCAACAGCGCAGCTATTATTCATGCATCCTATACAACCAAGGCCGCATCTTTCCTCACAAGCGCCTTGAGGTTGAAGCTGTTGCTGGCCTGCCTAGCCTGGAAGACGCACTGGATTGCTTCAAGCATGTGGGTCTGCTGCCATTTATCACCGATGAAGAGCACTGGAATGAAGAGCTTCTGCTCCAGTTCTATGCCACCCTGCATATCAAAGGCTGCAACAGAGATCCGAAGACTTGGGTCCTGGAGTGGATGACCGGCAATGTCCATCATGAAGCCAATGCTTTCGATATCATTGAGCTCACCGGCCTGCCCACTCCAGGCGAATTCTTCGAGGAAGGCTGCCAAGCACACTCTGAAGCTATTGAGAGTATTTTCTAGAGACCTGAACCCAATATGAGTCAGATGCTCTCAATGATGAAGCCATTGCCTCATGATGCACCCTATCCAACTGAGTTCTTCGTTGAAGACTTAGAGTACCTGCCCAGAACCATATATCACATCGTCAGGCGGACTCTATGGCCCATTAAGGGGCACTCTCCATATGCCAAGGTTGAAGGTGCAATGAAGACTCTCATCTTCTGTATTCTGCATGGCAAATGCTTGAACGCACAGGATCTCTTTATACGCCAACTTGCAACATCCGGCTCAGATCTCTTTGGTTTGAAGTTTTATGCTCCTTGGGTTATGAGGCTGATCAAGCTTCACTCTGCAACTTCATATCAGCCCTCAGCCCGCAACCATCGGATCTTCTTGCCAGATATGGACACCTCTGCTGAAGCAATATACCCTGAGCCTGCCAAGCAACCAATAAGTCTTCAGAATGCCGAACACCAGAGCTTCACGCAAAATGTTGAAGGTGTTGAAGCCATGACCAGGGTCTATCCAATGGCTGGCACTACACGTGCACCAGCATCAACTGAAGCCACAGATAGCACAAACGCTCCAAGACCCAAGAAGCGTGCTCGTGTCCTCACTGACCGAGAGCTTCTTGTGGCCCTTCACCAAAAGCAAGATAGGCATCACGACTGGCTGAAACGTCAGATGAAGAGCCTCTTGGTGGATGTCAATCGTCTTCGAAACCTGGCCACCAAGAATGCCTTCGTTACACATGAGACTTGCCGTCGCACGTGGAAAGGGCTCTCAATGATCTGCACTGAAGCTGAACTTGAAGAGGATGGCTTCACAGAGTGCTTCAAATTTGACACCACACCTCCTAGGAGGGCTGTGATGCGCAACACACCGTCACTTGAAGACTCTGAGTATTCCTCATCTGCTGCCACCGTCACTGCGAGGATCATTGATGAAGATGATGATGCTACTTCACCACCACCTGCCTCAGCGCCTCAAAGCTCAGCACCGCCAAACAACTACACCGACCCTGCTGCGCCTGGGAACGCGTAGAAAACTCTATGTCTTCAAACCTTTTTGGTCATTCCTGGCAAAAGGGGGAGAAGCATATGATGTTTATAGTCTTCAAGCGGGTCACTATGGGCGGGTGCCTTCATATTTTTGCTACATTTTGCTTCGTGCTTACAACTCCCGTTTTTGCTACATTTGCTTCTTTGAGTTGTAACACTTAGCCTTGATAGTCATCTGCTACCTGTTTGTCACTCTGTTATGCGAAGATAAATTCCGCATGTGCGACGATAAATTCCGCACTCATCTCATTCTGCAGGCGTCCATTTTCCATTATGCATGTCATTATCTTCATATACTTTCACATGCATAGTGGATTGTCATCATAAGTTGAAGTGGATCTCCACAAGTACAACCTGCCATGTGCATTTGCATTCAAGAAGCAAATTACTTATATGCACATCTTCAGGGGGAGCCCTTGCAACTTATGAAGACAATTCCTTTACAATTTCACAAATTATATTCCCCGTTGAAAACTTCAACTAGTTTGTCATCAATCACCAAAAAGGGGGAGATTCTAAGTGCATCTAGTGCCACCCCTAGTTGGTTTTGGAGTATTGACGACAAACCTAGTTGAGGGACTAATGTGTTTGTGAGAATTGCAGGAAAACACAGGTAGAAGTCCCTCATTGATTCGGTTTTACTACCAGAGATGACCCCTAAAAATGTACGAAGACATTGAAGACAATGGTGGTTTATGAAGACATTCATATTGAAGACAATGACATGAGAAGACCCCCTATGAAGCTAATGGAACTCGAAGACTTAGATCCTTCATAGTTTTATTTCATTGATGTTGGGTCATAGGAACCACCGTACTGTTAAGTGGGGTCCAAGAGAACCAGTCAGAATGACTGAAGTGATGCCTAATTCAAATCCTATGTCTTCGAGCGAAGACAATGAGAGCAAATCTTGTCCAGAGCCGGACAAGTCAGCTTTGCTTGTAGCCCAAGTAAAGTTGCCATGAGAGTTCGAAATCTGACCATTGGTACACGTGTCAGTTCCTTAGTGACCCAGGGTCATTTCGGACAAATCAGGTCGGGTTGCCAAGTGGCTATAAATAGCCCACCCCCACAACCATAAACGGTTGGCTGCTCAGATTTCAGTGCACGGCTTTTGTCGTTTGAGAGCAACCCACCTCGAAGCCTTTGAGAGAAAATTCCTAGCGAGGAGAAAAGCCCTAACCACCCAGAGCCAGAGTAAATTGGGCATCACTTAAGTCTTCGTGTCTGTGTGATCTGAAGACTTATTACACTTGAGGACTGTGAATCCTCCAGACGGTTAGGCGTCGCGTTCAGAGCATCCAAGAGACATTGTGGATTGCCAGTGAATGAAGTCTGTGAAGGTTTGGGAGTCTACCTTGAAGACTTACCAGAGTGATTGGGCGAGGTCTGTGTGACCTTAGCTCAAGGAGAAAACGGTGAGGACTGGGTGTCCTGAGCTGCGTGTTCAGGACTGGGTGTCCGGGACTGTATGTCCTTTGGTTTAAATACCTAGCCGCCCCAACCAGAGGTACAGTTGTCACAGCAACTGGAACTGGTCCAACAAATCATTGTCTTCAAAGTGTCACTGGTTTCTTCTTCACTCCCTCTGACTTACTGTTATTCGTTGTGAAGCCATTGCATGCTTGCTCTATCTTTTGTCTTCACAACGTAACTGTATGAGTTGTCTGGCTTCATAACTTCTTCCTACCTGATCCTTATTACACTGAAGCTGTTGTCACTGTGCTTTCACTATACTGAATACTTGACCATGGCTTGCCTTGTGTAATCTAACTTCCGCTGCATAGTAATAGGCATAATCTTCACTGTTTGTCTTCATAACTCCCAAGTTTTGAAGACTTTCATAAAAATCGCCTATTCACCCCCCCTCTAGTCGATATAACGCACTTTCAGTTACATGTAGAGTCCTATTAGAATTAGGACCAGCCTATCTCTAATACAAACCAGATATAAGTCCAGGTCTTAACTCCTTGTAGGACAAATATTCCTCATGCCTTTCCTCTTAAACCGGCCCACCGTTAAACGTGAACCGGCCTTCTGGGCCTTGGGCCTTGTCATCCGTCTGTCCCACACGCCGGATCACCAGTGAGTCATAATGACCAGGTGGGTTGCTTGTAAACCGCCAGGTCAGGGCGGGTGGTTAGTAACTCGCCAAGTGTCAGCGGGGTCTTCAGATAAACCGCCAAGTCCGACCGGGTTAACTTCTGGCCGGTTTACACCGCGGGGTATATCCCAGACATTAGCCCCCAAGTTTAGCTTGGATTTATTCATGGTAAGCTTATGCTGCAAAATAAACACAAGAACAAATTTGACAGGTTATGCTCCGGGTTAAGAATTTTTGTAAACCGGTACCTGATCATCCTTAAGTCCTTATTATTTCCTCCTTCTGGGAAATCCGGGTCAACAGACCAGCTTCATAATCAATTTGTCGACATTGGCTTGTCACCGAGAAATATTGTGAAGAATAACTCCTTTGACTCAGCTCCGCCGGTTTAAGAAATATGGGTCTGAAAATACTTATCTGATATTCAGCCGGTTTGAAGATGTAAAACTTGCCGGTTTAATATTACCAAAATGGCCGGTTTATAAATATTGATGGCGCCAGGTCATAATTGTTGTCGACACCGGGTCATGTAATTGATCTTCCTGATTTGCTCAAAACAGATGAAGATGTTCCTCCTTTATATGCATAATACCTGTAGCCCCCAAGTCTTAAGAGGAGAACATAGTGATAACTTAAGACTTGCTCCAATAAGTGTTTCAACCTTGAAGAAAATCCAATTAGTTCATCTCAATCATATAAACTGAATACTCCATATATGTAGCCCCAAGTGCCGGGTTGTCATGCTTGCAGCAACCTGGGACTTGTAATTTCCTGATGCTCATAAAAAACTTCAACCAGTGTAGCCCCCAAGGGCCGGGTCATTATGTAAATAATGAGCAGGGACTTTGAAAATATGATCATGTAGACTTTAACAGCAAATTATATGTAGCCCCCAAGGGCCGGCTCAGTAAGATAATATTGAGCTAGGACTTTATATATACTTCATTGAGAATAACATTATATTATGTAACTCCCATCATGGGGCTTGAACCCATATCCACAAGGTTGAGAGTTTTGTGCTTTACCAACTGAGCAGTGGATCCTTCAATAATAGATGAAAACGTGTGTACCTAGAATTGTTGACAGGAGCAATTGGTAGCCCCCAAGGGCCGGCTCATTATAATATGATGAGTCGGGTCTTCAATAAGACTAGTAAAAATGACTTTACATTAGCCCCCAAGTGTCATGATGCATGCTTGCAGCGACATGAGACTTGCATGTAATCTCAATTTGAATAATGTAGCCCCCAAGTGCCGGGTTGTAAACCTACAGCGACTCGGGACTATTCCTTCCATTGTAGAATAAAAAATAATAGACATTGCGCTAAAGCGACTTTGAAAACCTTAATCATAATACTGGTTATTGATAACCATAAAAAATCCAGCCATGTTGGCTATTTGAATAATATACCCAATGATTTATAAGCGCATAATTCCAATGGCGCAATCCAAATATATACTGGCGACTTATAGTCCAAGGCCAGGCCGGTTCAATAAACACCGGTGATTTGTAATTATGCTTTATTCAACCTGTTTCTGCATACAACAAGTTTAAAGTGTCCTGGCGGTTTACCGACGGACGGGTCATAACACCCAACATATAACCCGGGTTTATAACCAAGGCTGCACTTAAGAATAATCAAATATGAAATATATCATACCTGTGACATTGAATCACATTGTTGGTTTTACCAACTTTTTGTAGTAGGGGTGATAACCCAAATCTTGAGTATTGATAACTCCTTTCATATTGTGCCGGTTTATGATAAAACCGTGCCGGGCTGTGATAAACACCGGATTAACCATATATAATACTGGTGACTTGTAGTCAAACCAGACTGGGCTGATAGACTCCGGATTATAACTTGATCGTGTACTGACAACTTGTAGTTGAAAGCCGAGCCGGTTTGATAAACACCGGTTTACTCCATAATAGGATGGTAACAGAAAATCCAACCGGGCAGATAGTCTCCGAATTAAGATTTGACCGTGTCCCATCCATTTGTAATTGACAGTCGAATCGGTTTAAGAAATGTCGGTTTAAAAACGCAACAAAAAGAAAGAAATATCTATCAAAGAAAATTGTGAAGCAAAGGCAATGATAAAACTGTTTGCAAAAAGAAGCTTATTTGAGCTGATCAGATGGCGTTACCATGGTCGGACACGACCAAGCTCCCGATAGGTGTAGCTATGGTTCAAGTCAGCCAGGTCCCCAAATGAAACCGTGGCATTTATGCCAATCAAGTGGCATGGCAATGGTTCGGGTTCGACCAAGCCCCCAAGTGATTCTGTGGCCTTAGGCCGATCAAGAGGCATGACTGGTTCAGACGTGACCAAGTCCCCAAGTGATCTGGTGGCTCTCGCCTATCAAGAGGTATTGCATTGGTTCGGACACGACCAAGCCCCCAAGTGATATAACATGATGCTTTTAAAAAGCTAACTTAAGGGGTAAACCGGAGGCCGCTTTAGAACAACTCCGTGTAACCACACATGATGTAAAAGAACAGAGACCCCGCTTTATAAAGCAGAAGCCCCCATGTGATCAATATTATGTCAGGCCAGTAAGGCGGGATACCCATGTTTGAACCGCGCATCATGGCAGCAGGTCCTCTTTGGCAATTTTTAACTTTTTGCAAGAGATAAATTCTTCTTGAACCGGGATTTTGAACCGGATATTGAGAGCTTCAAAGCTTTGTGGGAGACATCTTTCCCTTGAACCGGATTTTAAACCAGAATCTTCATTTTTAACCGGAAATTTTCTGACGGCCTTTAAACTCGAACTTGCGAGCACTAGTAGAAAACAGGGCTATGGTCTAGGCCGGCTCAGCCCATTAGTCCCGGTTCAGTCTAGAACCGGGACCAATGTGGGCATTGGTCCCGGTTCGTGAGCCCAGGGGGCCGGCTGGGCCACGTGGGCCATTGGTCCCGGTTCGTTTGGACCTTTTGGTCCCGGTTGGTGGGACGAACCGGGACCAATGGGCCTCGCTCCTGGCCCACCACCATTGGTCCCGGTTGGTGGCTTTAACCGGGACCAAAGGCTTCCCTTTAGTCCCGGTTCATGTCATCAACCGGGACCAATGAGGTGCCTATATATACCCCCTCGCGCAAGAGCAGAGCACAGTGCTCTGTTTTTTCTGGCCGAGGGGGAGAGGGCTTTGTGGTGCTCTAGCTCACCTCCTATGCACATGAGGTGTTCGATGGAATGCCCGAGCCACACTACTTAAGCTTTCTCCTCTCGAAGCTCGACCTCCAAGCTCCATTTTCCTCGAGATTTGTCTAGATTTAGCGGTCCGTCACGCCCCGTCCCCGTCTTCACCGCCGTCGATCACCCGCGCCGATCTCATCACCGACACCACCATGGTGAGCCTCTTGTTCTTATCTTCTTTCTGAAAGGAAAAATATTCTTACTTGTATGTTTAGATAGATACTTGTATCATTTTCTTACATTTATTATTGCATCTTATATAGTGCGATGGTTTTGGTATCCGCCCCCGTCGGCCCTCGTCCTGTCTATGATTCGGATTTGGTATGTATATTATCTTTATAACTATTGGTTCATTTATTGTTTATGAAAATTATGCCGACCAACGTGACATAGATTTTATTTATCTAGGATGTATGTGAATCGGAAATGCCAACCGACCCTAATGTCGAGAGGTTAAATTTAGTTGAAGAAGAAAACAATTTGTTGAAGGAAAAAATAAAAAAATTGAGGAGGAGAAGATGATATTGGAGTTGCATGTTGCGGATGTCGTCGATGATCACAAGATCAAGATGGATGCAATGCGCTTGAAGATTAGAAAGATTAGAAAATATGCCATTCATACCGAGGCTTGGTATCATTATGCCGTTGGATCAATTGTTACCTTGGTTGCGATTATGATCGCATTTGTTTTCGCATTGAAATGTTTTACGTAGTTTCAATGTATGGTTTAATTAATTAGATGCTCTGGAGAGCTATATGTTGTTAGATGAGAACTATGTATGCACTTTGGTTTTAATGTGATGATGAACTTCTATTAATTTGGACACTTAATTATATATAATGCACGCAGATGAACCGGCAATGGATGTGCGGTGACAGACACACCCGTGAGTACATTAAGGGCGTGCATGAGTTTCTCGATGCGGCTGAGGCAAACAAGAAGAATGGTTTTATGTGTTGTCCATGCACTGAATGTGGGAATACGAGGTCTTACTCTAACCGGAAAATCCTTCACTCCCACCTGCTTTACAAGGGTTTCATGCCACACTATAATGTTTGGACGAGGCACGGAGAAATAGGGGTTATGATGGAAGACGGCGAAGAAGAAGAGTACGATGACAACTATGTGCCCCCTGAATACGGTGATGCTGCAACGGGGGGAGCTGGTGAAGATCAAGAGGAACCAGACGATGTGCCCAATGATGCTGCCACGGGTGAAGCTGCTGAAGATCAAGAGGAACCAGACGATGTGCCCGATGATGATGATCTCCGCCGGGTCATTGTCGATGCAAGGACGCAATGCATTAGTCAAAAGGAGAAGCTGAAGTTCGATCGCATGTTAGAGGATCACAAAAAAGGGTTATACCCCAATTGCGAAGATGGCAACACAAAGCTCGGTACCGTACTGGAATTGCTGCAGTGGAAGGCAGAGAATGCTGTGGCTGACAAAGGATTTGAGAAGCTACTGAAAATATTGAAGAAGAAGCTTCCAAAGGATAATGAATTGCCCGACAGTACATACGCAGCAAAGAAGGTCGTATGCCCTCTAGGATTGGAGGTGGAGAAGATACATGCATGCCCTAATGACTGCATCCTCTACCGCGGTGCATACAAGGATCTGAACGCATGCCCGTTATGCAGTGCGTTGTGGTATAAGATCAGACAAGATGACCCTGGTGATGTTGACGGCGAGCCCCTCAGGAAGAGGGTTCCTGCGAAGGTGATGTGGTATGCTCCTATAATACCACGGTTGAAACGTCTGGTCAGAAACGAAGAGCATGCCAAGTTGATGCGATGGCACAGTGAGAACCGAAAGAAAGATGGGAAGTTGAGAGCACCCGCTGACGGGTCGCAGTGGAGAAAAATCGAGAGAAAGTACTGGGATGAGTTTGCAAAGGACCCAAGGAATGTATGGTTTGCTTTAAGCGCGGATGGCATTAATCCTTTCGGGGAGCAGAGCAGCAATCACAGCACCTGGCCCGTGACACTATGTATGTATAACCTTCCTCCTTGGATGTGCATCAAGCGGAAGTTCATTATGATGCCAGTTCTCATCCAAGGCCCTAAGCAACCCGGCAACGAAATTGATGTGTACCTAAGGCCATTAGTTGAAGAACTTTTACAGCTGTGGAATGGAAATGGTGTACGTACGTGGGATGAGCACAGACAGGAGGAATTTAACCTTAAGGCGTTGCTGTTCGTGACCATCAACGATTGGCCCGCTCTCAGTAACCTTTCAGGACAGACAAACAAAGGATACCACGCATGCACGCACTGTTTAGATGACACTGAAAGTATATACCTGGACAAATGCAGGAAGAATGTGTACCTGGGCCATCGTCGATTTCTTCTGACCAACCATCAATGTCGAAAGAAAGGCAAGCATTTCAAAGGCGAGGCAGATCACCGGAAGAAGCCCGCCATGCGCACCGGTGATCACGTGCTTGCTATGGTCAATGATTTACACTACGTAATCTTTGGAAAGGGTCCCGGTGGACTAGCTGTTCCGAATGACGCTGAGGGACACGCACCCATGTGGAAGAAGAAATCTATATTTTGGGACCTACCCTACTGGAAAGACCTACCGCCTGAGGATAATCCACCCTACTGGAATTGTCACGGCAGATGTCCTTAGTGTCAGGACTTAGTCGCGAGGCCAACACATCTATCTGGTAGCTTGAGAGGGGTTGAGCGGGACGAGAGACGCGATGTTTTACCCAGGTTCGGCCCCTCACGGTGGAGGTAAAAGCCTACATCCTGCTTCATTGATATTGATGATGATGATCACGGTTACAAGAGTGCTCTAACTCGAGAGCTATTGTCTAAACCTAACTTATCCAACTTGAGGAACTTGTCAATCTTGTCCCCTTTGGGGAGCCCTGCCCCTCCTTATATATGTTGGAGGGGCGGGTTACATGTAGAGTCCTATTAGGATTAGGACTAGTCTATCTCTAATACAAACCAGATATAAGTCCAGGTCTTAACTCCTTGTAGGACAAATATTCCTCATGCCTTTCCTCTTAAACCGGCCCACCGTTAAACGTGAACCGGCCTTCTGGGCCTTGGGCCTTGTCATCCGTCTGTCCCGCACGCCGGATCACCAGTGAGTCATAATGACCAGGTGGGTTGCTTGTAAACCGCCAGGTCAGGGCGGGTCGTTAGTAACTCGCCAAGTATCAGTGGGGTCTTCAGATAAACCGCCAAGTCCGGCCGGGTTAACTTCCGGCCGGTTTACACCGCGGGGTATATCCCTGGCAAGGGTCATGCCAGCTACGCTCTTACCAAAGAAGCGTAGGAAATCTTCTTTGAATGCCTGCTCAGTATGAAGGTCCCGTCTGGCTTCTCGTCGAATATAAATGGATTAATAAATATGAAGATAAAAGGTTCCAGAACCTAAAGTCTCATGACTGCCATGTGATTATGATGCAACTGCTTCTGGTTGCATTGAGGGGTCTTCTACCGGACAACGTTCGATTAGCCATTGTGAAGCTATGTGCATTCCTCAATGCAATCTCTCAGAAGGTAATCTATCCAGAAATTCTACCAAGGTTACAGAATGATTTGGTGCAATGTCTTGTCAGTTTCGAGTTGGTGTCCCCATCATCCTTCTTGAATATCATGACGCACGTCCTAGTTCACCTAGTCCACGAGATTGCCATTCCGAGTCCTGTATTTCCACACAATATGTTCCCCTTTGAGAGGTTCATGGGAGTCTTAAAGAAATATGTTCATAACCGTGCTAGGCCAGAAGGAAGCATCTCCAAGGGCCATGAAACAGAGGAGGTCATTGAGTTTTGTGTTCATTTTATTCATGTCCTTAAGCCAATTGGTGTTCCTGAATCGTGGCATGGGGGTAGACTGGATGGAAATGGCATGCTGGGAAGGGACCAAGTAATATGTATGGACATGCATTCTAGGGCGCAAGCACACTACACAGTTCTACAAAATTCCACCTTGGTGGCTCTATATATCGAGGAACACAAGAATATTCTACGCTCCAAACACCCAGAGCAGTCTGACGACTGGATTACACATGAACAAACGGGGACTTTCCTGGTTGGTTGCAGACACGTCTCATGCATGATGACACTGTTGCAGATGACTGTACTTGCTATCCCAGTTACCATCTTCGACTATATAGACTTTCAAAGGGTATGAGATAAATGGGAATACACTTTACACGATCACCTAAGATAAAAAGAGCACCAACCAAAACAGTGGTGTCCGGTTTAATGCAGCAAACACCAATAGGCAAAATGACACATATTATGGTTACATGGAGGAGATATTGGAACTTGACTATGGATGTGACCTGAAGGTCCCTTTGTTTCGGTGCAAATGGGTCAATCTGACACGAGGCGGGGTAAATGAAGACCCACAATATGGAATGACGATAGTGGATCTCAACAATCTTGGGTACGCAGACGAACCATTCGTCCTAGCCAATGATGCGGCGCAAGTTTTCTATGTGAAGGACATGTGTACCAAGCCGAGAAAAAAAAGATAAGGAAGTGAATACATCATACGATGAGCCAAGGCGCCACATAGTTCTTTCAGGAAAAAGAAACATCATGGGAGTGGAGGACAAGACAGACATGTCAGAAGATTATGAAAAGTTTCATGAAATTGCTCCTGTCACAGTGAATATTGACCCGAGCATCCCGTTAAATGATGAAGATTCACTACAAAAAAAGACACATCCATGACATTTAGGGCTGAACGAAAAAAAATTATGTCATACTTATGACACTTCTATGATGATAATTGTGGCAAAACCCGGTATCATCATAGATGTGGTGGGCTCCTACTTCTATGACAAAAATTCATGACAGAAAATGAGCTTTTTGTCCTGGGCGGGCCGGAGACGCAGCTGCATGACATTCCTTGGGTCGTCCATGACGGACAAAACCGTGGTAGAAGCGAGGGCGAGGAAAATATCGGGGGAGTTCCCGGTTACGATGGGTGGTCGGGGGCCGAGCGATGCGCGTTTCTCTCGTACGTACGCGAGGCGTTGGGCTCTAGCTGAACCCGAGCAAGGCGTTGGGCTCTAACTGAACCCGAGCGATTGCACTGCAGACCACGCGTTACTGAACCTGAGCGATCGATCGATGGTTGTTATCTGAACCCGATCGAGCGATTCCTTTGTTCGCTACTGCTTCTAACTGAAGCCGATCGAACCTGCTGCCTCCTTCCCTTGATGAACAGTGAGCGTTGTTGGGGGGGTTTGGATGAACAATTCCTGGTGGGGAGGTTGGATGAACAGGACCCCGTGTTGCCGCTGGATGAACAGGACCCCGATCAATCGAGCTGGTAGGGCTTGATGTACAGGACCCCATGGAGGGAAGGTTGAACAGTAGCCGGTGGAGGGCTGGTTGAACAGTAGCCGGTGGAGGGCTGGTTGAACAGTAGCCGGTGGAGGGCTAGATGAACAGTAGCCCGTGGAGGGGTGGTTGAACAGGACCCCGTGGAGAGGGCTGGTTGAACAGTAACCGGTGGAGGAGCGCACGATGGAGGCTGGATGAACAAGAGCCCGTGGATGAACAGTCGCAAGTGGAGGCTGGAGGAGGTCGACGATGGATGAACAGTAGCCCGTGGAGGCTAGAGGAGGTTGACGGCGGAGATGAACAGTATCCCATGGAGTCCCGTTTTGCGGTACGCCACACCCCTCCCGATGAACAGGACCCCCATTTCGACTGTAACACTCCAACACAAGTCTGTTTCCTCCGTTTTGCGGTATGCCACACCCCTCCCGGTCAACAGGACCCCGTTTCGACCGTAGGAGGTCCAACAGAAGAACGTTTCCTCCATTTTGCGGTACGCCGGACCCCTCCCGATGAACAGGATCCCGTTTCGACCGTGGCTAGTCAAACACAAAGCCGTTTCCTCTGTTCTACGATACGCCAGGCCTCGTTTCCATTGGCTATTCCGTCCAAGCCGGTTGGCTCCCGATGAACTCGACGACGCATTCTGTTCCGACCCAGCCGGTTGGCTCCCCATGAACATGACGACGACGCAGTTTCTCCGTTCCGACCCAGCCATGTACACGAGCCGTTCGTATGCGCGAGTAGGCGTTCGAGACCCCGCCCCTATGTACGTACGTGGCCGTATTTTCTTTCTTGCACCCTGGCCGTTGTACGTACATGTACATGCTACGTGCGCGCCTCTACTATGACACGTGCGTGCTTCTACTACGACACGTGCGCGCCTCTACATCGACCAGTATGTACGTACACGTTCACGACCAGAATGACGACGCTACGTACGCTTCGACCAAGTGGGTCCCGACTGTCAGGCACTTCCTTGGTGCGAAGATGTAGCTGGTGGGTCCCAGCAGTCAGGGGGAGGAAACATTATTTTTCAGGGTAAAAAGGATGCAGTTGCATGCATGCGTCCATGGGCGTGTTGCATCCCCACTGTCAGCCTCTCATGTACAGCCATCTTTCGATGACTCTCGGTTGTTGACCAAGTTGATCACATCGTGCCGAGCGCACCGAGGCCGGTGGACGATGGCGAGGCCCCAGACTGGAATGACCCGAATATGGGGAAGACGCGGCAGTGGAGTTGTAGATGGAGAGGAGTGGGAAACTTGACTAGTTCGGGTGCGTGCAGCACTGCTGCCCACGGGAGACAGGAGCAAGAACAGAGGTTGAAGGAGGAGCATGGTTGTTGGATTAACATCCAACGGTCCAGCTGCTAGAATCATTGGTTGATTAAGTTGACAAAGCCTTGCGTACACGTCTACTTAGTAGGCCCACAAGTCAGCCACCAAATCTGCCGGGTCCCAGCTATCATCGGGAGGAATGTTTTTTTTCACATAACAAGGAGGCACTTCCTTTCGTGCGAAGATACAGCCGGTGGGTCCCAGCTATCAGGGGAGGAAACAACTTAATAAGGAGGAACTTTCCTTGCATGCGGCCATGGACCTTGTGGGTCCCAGCCGTCAGGCTCTCCACGTACAGTCCTCTTCCGATGACTCTCGTATGTTGACCACGCCGCGCCGAGCGCAGCGAGGCGGTGGATGACGGCGAGGCCCCAGACTAGAACGACCCGGAGATGGGAAAGACACGGAAGTGGAGTCGCAGACGGAGAGGAGTGGGAAACTTGACTGGTTCATGTTGGGGAATGTAGTAATTTCAAAATTTTCCTACGCACACGTAAGATCATGGTGATGCATAACAACGAGAGGGGAGAGTATTGTCTACGTACCCTCGTAGACCATAAGCAGAAGCGTTATGAAAATGCGGTTGATGTAGTCGTACATCTTCACGATTGACCGATCCTAGTACCGAAAGTACGGCACCTCCGTGATCTGCACACGTTCGGCTCGGTGACGTCCCACGAACTCACGATCCAGCAGAGTGTCGAGGGAGAGCTTCGTCAGCACGACGGCGTGATGGCGGTGATGATGAAGCTACCGGCGCAGGGCTTCGCCTAAGCACTACGACGATATGACCGAGGTGGATTATGGTGGAGGGGGCACCGCACACGGCTAAGGGATCAATGATCAACTTGTGTGTCCTAGGGTGCCCCCTGCCGCCGTATATAATGGAGCAAGGGGGGAGGCTGGCCGGCCCTTTGGCGCGCCAAGGAGGGGGAGGAGTCCTCCTAGTAGGAGTAGGACGTCCCCTTTCCTAGTCCAACTAGGAGGAGGAAGGGGGAAGGAACGAGAGGGAGAGAGGAAGGGAAAGACGGGGCGCCGCCCCCCTCCTTGTCCAATTCGGACTCCTCAAGGGGGGGGCAGCCCTATGGCCCCCTCCTATCTCTCTCACAAGGCCCATGTTGGCCCATTAGTCCCCCCAGGGGTTCCGATAACCCCCTGGCACTCCGATAATTATCCGGTGACCCCCGGAACTCATCCGGTGTCTGAATATAGTCATCCAATATATGAATCTTTATGTCTCTATCATTTAGAGACTCCTCGTCATGTCCGTGATTACATATGGGACTCCGAATTATCTTCATTACATCAAAACACATAAACTCATAATACCGATCGTCACCGAACGTTAAGCGTGTGGACCCTGCAGGTTCGAGAGCTATGTAGACATGACCGAGACACGTCTCCGGTCAATAACTGTCGGGGGACTAATCCACGAGCACCTATGGGACCGGTGGACCGAGTCCCTTTCGGTTCGGCGGGGGCGAGGGTCGCACGAAGAGCGGATCGAGGCGAAGCACACGAGCAGTTTACCCAGGTTTGGGCCGCACGGATGCGTAAAACCCTACTCCTGCTTTGTGGTTTGTATTGAGTTCTTGCTCGGGAGCGCGGAGTGCTACAGTACACCCCAGCAGCTAACGAGACCGAGCGTGAGTGTTCTCTTCCTCCCCCCCTCTACGTTGCGCATGGGCCTCCTTTTATATGCTCAAGGGGCCACCGACAGGTGGCAACGTAGACAAGGGTAAAAATGGAAAGGTGTTGCGGTTGGTACAGCTACCTGCTACAGTGTATCATACCTAACCCTGACGGCAGGGGACCAGGGCATTAAATGCCCGTCTGCGTCGGCTAAATAGTGCAAAAGGGACCGTCAGGGACACCATCGCTCGCCACGATGGCAATCTTGTCAGCGCCGCTTGCCACCGTGCACCGCTGGCTGCACAGCCTCCCGCCACGTACGCCTGGAAGGGTCCCAGAGCGACACGTTGGTGGATGTGCTGGAGCGCGGGCACAGAGTGGTGGCTTGCCGCGGCAAGCGCCTTGCCGCGGTCGTTGTCTTGTCGCGTCCGGGAGCTTGTCGCTCACCGGGCCTTGCCGGGACGCGTGGCGCGTCGTGGCAAGTTCCTTGAGATACCTTGGTTGGCCTTCCCGGCAAGCTCCTCTTGCCGGGGTCTTGTCTCCTTGGCTTGGATACTTTGTCCTTGAATGGCTCCAAAGGAACCACGGAGGACCTTGGCGGTCACCCGGCAAGCCTTGCCGCGGGATGCTGCGACTGCCCGTGCACAAGTTCGGGATACTAGGGTACCCCTACTCTAGTACACCGACAGGAGCCCCCGGGCCTGGGCCATACACGATGTCGAGCGCTGTTGGGCCAGGCCCAAAACAGGGCACGGGCACGCGCGGCCTGGGTTACGCCGTATCTCTCCCCGTATCCACCGCGCCCTCCCCGAACAGCACGCGTTGAATGCGGCGTCGTGGGAGAGATCGTGGGTGGTTTCTTTATTCGGAAAGGCGGAACATCCGCCCCTCCCTCTTTATAAGCATGGGAAACAGGGGTAGTTCGCCCATTCGCCGGTTGCTACTCCAATCTCGGAAACCTCCGCCGCTCCCTCGTCTTCCCAAAGCTGAAAGAGAGCAGCGCCCCGCCCCCCATCGCCACCAGCACCACCAACGCCATCGACCTCCTCCACCACTTCCGCCATGGCTCCGAGAGCCAACAAAGGGAAGGTTGTGAAGTCGACCGAGGCGCAGCGGCTTGCGGCGCTGCGAAAGGAGCGGGCAGTCTTCCCCCCGAAGCTCGCCGCAAGGGAGCTGAGGGAGAATTACTACCTCTTCTGGTCGATGGAGACGCGAGTGCATCCGCGCACGAAGGTACTTCCAGCCGCCGCTTGGAAAATGGCTCCAAATGGATATCCTTTCTTCGCCTTGTTCTTCTACTGCGGGCTCTGCCCGCCTTTCTATGAGTTTTTCTGCGATATTATGAACACCTATGGGTTCCGCCTCCTTGACTTCACCCCCAATGCTGTTCTGACCATGGCAGTTTTCGCACATCTCTGCGAAAACTTTGTCGGAGTCTATCCCAATGTAGCCCTTTTTCGCCACTTCTTTATGCCCCGAGTAGAGAGAGGAGAGCCTTTATCCGGCGGAATCGCCTGGATCTCAAGGGCCGGCAAGGACACTTATCTGGAGGGAGAGTTCCGCGACAAGTGGGAGGAATGGAGAGTGGACTGGTGCTGGATTGTCGAGGAGAACCCGCAGCCGTTTACCACCCGGCGCCAAGCCCCAGTAGCACGCGGCAGCGATTGGAGTGACGTGGCCCCGGAAGACGATAGGCTGAAGATTGCCGTCACCCGGATCCAACGCCTCTGGCTTGCCGGGCTCACTGTAGGCGTTGTTGGCGCAGATTTTCTTCGCCGCCGCATCGCCCCCCTGCAGGAACGGAGGAGACCCGCCTGGGAATTCAAGAATGCGGCGGATATCATGAGGCTGCATCCGGGCCTCAACTTCAACTTCACTGTTCTAGAGCTTAACGCGATGCTCCAGGAGCTGTTCAAGTACGACCCTCAACATCCCGAAGTGTTCAGGTTGCCGAAGGGTGTCGTTCCACTGTGCAACAACTCCGCGCTCGACCGCATCCGTGCAATGATGCTGCTGTGCGATTCGCATGGAATTGTCCCAACTTGGCAAGAGCCTGCAGACGACGTCGTGCAGGAGTTCTTTGACGGCTTGGTAGAAGTGCCGGTCCGCTCCGACGAAAAGAATAGCCTCACCCGCGACACTACCGATGCGGAGATGACATGCATCGCCACTAGGCTGGAAGAGGCGGCAGCAGCCGCAGCCGCGGGCGAATTTGGATTCACCGTGGAGGAGGCAGAGGCAGCAGAGGCGGCAAGCCGTGCCGAGCGAGAGGAGCTCGTCGGCGAGAAAGAGCTTGCCGGGCATGACGTCGAGTCGAGCGAGCCCGCCGAGGATACGAGCGGCTCGCTGGAGATCAACTCCTCTTCCTCCTCATCTTCAGGTAGCTCGCCGCAAGCAGAGCCTCCATCCCCACCAAGAAGGCGTCTCCGCAAGGCCGGGGACGTAGCGGGGCGGCGGGCGAGTCAACAGTCGCCGCGCCGCGCGACACGCTCCACCGCGGCAAGCAATGTGGCCGCGGGAGCACCTCACGCTGCTGCGGCAACTGGAGCGGGGTCCACCCGGACCACCGCTTCTGCTCCTGCCGCTTCTCACGCCGCGGCGGCAGCCGGAGCGGGGTCGTCTTAGACCACCGCCACTGTTCCCACCAAGCGGCCAAGGGAAACTACTCCTCCGCCTCCTCGCGCCGGACGTGAGCCGGACTTTGACTTCTCCGCGTTCAGCTCCGACGATGAAGAAGAAGAGTAAGATTCTCTTGTTGTACTTGTAGTTCTTCAATTCTTGCTATTTTGTCTTGTATCTCATTTGCTTTACTTTGAACTTATTCCTTTTTAGGACTCTGGCCCATAGAGCAGCGAAGAGAGCCAAGGTCCCGGTGATTGTCATCGAGGACGAACCCACCGCGACAGCAGGGGGTGCGTCCGAGACAACCCTGCCGGACCCGGCAACTGTTCTCCAGAGCAGCCCCCAGCGTAAGTATATGGTTCGCTTTCCGCTGTTAGGCGTGCATGGATACTCTTTCTTTGCTGACATCTGACTGTTGGTTTGTGTAGGAGCAGAGCAGCCCCACCAGGAGCGCCCGGTGGCCGCCCCCGAAATGCCAAGGGAGAGTCCTCCGGCAAGGGAGACTTCTGGCATCCCCCCGGCGGCGGAGACTACGACTGCCGAACCCAGTACAGGTAATCTTCTCTTCAAGGCTTCCCTTGGGTTCTTCTTCTTTTTGGGTATTTGCTTGAATTTTCTCACTTTTCCGGCCATCAGACCCATCTGCTGCGGAGTCGATGGAGACCGAGGTTGCTGCCGACGACGCCGCTGCCACTGAAGAAGCAGCCGGCGCTAATGATCCCGCCGGCGACGAGGCCGCCAAAGCTGCCGCCGCAGCAGCTGGCGAGGGGTCTAGCGATCGCACTAACGGCCCTGAGGCCGCAGGAGCGCCAGGCGCTACGTCGACCGCCGACCCGTCCGCCGCTGCCGCAGCGCCAGGCTCCGAAGAGCCCCAGCCAGGCGTCCACTTGAAGGCCGGCGATGGCATCTTCATCAACCTCCCCTGGGCGTCAAGCTCCAGGGCGCCGGTCGAGGGAGAGAGCTTTGATGGAGAGGTGCTCGCCTCCGCTGGGCTGACGCTAGTTGATGTGCCGAGCAGCAGCAGCGGCGAGCCTGAGGAGGAGCGGCTACTGCGGAAGCTGTTGTCGCTCTACCGTGCGTGGCAAGCCAAGCTGGAATCCCGCGAGGCACTTGTCGCGAAGGCGGGAGCGGACATCGAGAAGCGCGTGGAGGAGCTCCGGGGTCTCAACCAGGAAGCTCTCCGGTCCCTGGTAGAGGAGCGGGAGCAACTCGCCGAAGAGCAGAAGGCCTTCTTCCTCGAGAAGGCCGAAGTTGAAGAGCAACAGCGGCTTGCCGCTGAGAAGCTGTCCGCGCAGGAGGGCGAGCTGGTGCAGCGAAAAGTTAACCTCGACAGCCACGAGGAGGAGCTTGATGCGCGTGAGAAAAAATTCGGCGGGGCCCTTAAGCAAGCAAAGGATGCTGCCGCAGTTGCCGAGGCCGCCAAGAAGGAGCTGGAGACGAAGGTGGCGCAGCTGGAGGCCGATCTCAAGGCGAGTGGTGAAGAGCTTGCCACGCTCAAGCGTGAGCGGGAGAAGGACGCCCACAGCAACTCAGAGCTGCAGGTTCGTCTCGCCGAGAAGGGCAAAGAGCTTAGCGCCGCCAAGGACTCCAACGCAGATCTTGAGTTGAAGCTGACCACTTTGACCAAGACGCTGGACGGCTCCAGGGAGCAGGAGGTGGCCTTGAAGGAGGAGATCAAGGCCGACAAGGCGCTGCTGGCGAGTGCTGCCGCCGCCCAGAATGCTTTTAGGGAGAATGTGGAGCACTGGACGGAGGGTCTCGTGAATGCTGCCGCAGATATCGACAGGGAGCTGGCGCAGCTGGGGGTGGAGAATCTCGGGCATCCCTCTGATGAGAACCTCCAACCCAGCGCCAAGCTCACGTTGTCTTCAAAGGCGTGGCGACGGCCCTCCAGCGGCTCCGGGAGAAGATCCCAAAGTAGCTGGCTGACGAGTCGCGCAAGATCTGCGCGGGAGCTCTTCAAAAGGTGTTGGTGAAGGTGGCCTTCCGCAACCCGGGCCTCAACCTCACCAACTTCCTCAAGACCCTGCCGCCGGATGCTGATCTGGAGGCGCTCAAGACCCTTGTCGCACCCATTGTGGACAAGGTGAGCGGGATCAAGAGGATTGGGGGCGATCGCGTAGACTAGGCCGCCCGTTTTCTTCTTTTCTTGTCGCTGCTGGTCATGTTATGAGAACAATCTGTTAGAGCCGCGACAAGCTACCTTGTAATATAACTCTATTCCGGGTAATGATTGCAATGTTATTCCCTTTACTTGATTCCTCCCTTTGTATGTTTTTGCCCTACGGTTTTAGGGAACTTGCCGGTGCAGGCACCTTAGCTGCGAGCGCTGAGTGCGGGACGTCAGCAGCCTGCTGGCGGTGCCGCTAGCGACAAGAAACCTTGTCGCAACTAGTCGCAGCTCACTTAAGTTGTTGAGCGGACTCGAAACAAAGTAAGGGCGCATCTAGCTACGAGTTGGTTCCTCCGCGCACAGGTTTTCCATACAAAGTGCGGTCGTTCAAGGGAGATAACTTAAAAATTTAAAAAATCTGATTGCTCAAACTTTGGCAACTTAGCTTTTCTGTTGTTTGCTTCCCGATAAGGCGAAACTTTCTTGAACGACGCCTGGTCCATACCATTATCTTCTCCTTTCCCCCCCCCCGGCAAACTTGTGGGCGAGGGAACCTTCCTTTCCTTGAGAAAAAAGAAAGAGGAGAAAATAAAGATATGGAGCCTTACGACTCGTTATTTCTTACCGGGGAGTAGGTGCTGCACAAAGTGTCGGATCATATATGCAAAAAATAGAAAGCATAAAATTGACAAGATGTGCGGAGCATATGAGCTTTACTTATGCACGGGGTCTGCGCCCGGCTTTGTACAAAGGATTACATGCAACAGCGGCAAGACTTGTACAAAAGTTGGTTGCCGGAACAAGTTCCGGCAACCGCGCCTTATGGGTAAAACTTACGAAGATGCTCAATGTTCCAGGAATTGCTCACCGGAATGCTATCTTCGGTCTCAAGGCGGACAGCGCCAGGCCTAGTGACTCGTTTCACCCGGTAAGGGCCTTCCCACTTCGGCGTCAACTTGTTGGAATTCTTGGCGGACTAAACACGCCGAAGAACAAGGTCGCCTTCCTCGAGACTTCTGGCATTAACTTTGCGGCTATGGTAGCGGCGCAAAGCTTGCTGGTAGCGAGCAGCTCGTACAGCAGCCTGAAGACGGTCTTCCTCAAGGAGTAGCGCGTCATCTTGTCGCAGCTGCTCTTGCTCAAGCTCATCATAAGCGAGCACTCGAGGTGACCCGTATACGAGTTCCGTGGGGAGAACTGCCTCTGCTCCATAGACTAGAGCGAAAGGTGTCTGGCCAGTGGCTCGATTTGGCGTCGTCCTGATCGACCAAAGAACCACCGGCAGCTCCTCGATCCAGTTTCTTCCGCACTTGTGCAGCCTGTCGAAAGTCCTGGTCTTGAGCCCACGCAGCACTTCAGCATTTGCCCTCTCCGCTTGACCGTTGCTTCTCGGGTGAGCAACAGAAGCGAAGCAGACCTTGGTGCCAAGATCTTGGACGTACTGCATGAAGGTGCAGCTCATGAATTGCGTACCGTTGTCGGTGATTATCCTGTTAGGGATCCCGAAGCGGCAAACAATCGACCTGAAGAACTTGACTGCTGACTGTGCTGTCACCTTCCTCACTGCTTCCACTTCCAACCACTTTGTGAACTTGTCGATTGCAACGTACAAGTACTCAAAGCCCCCGACTGCTCGGGGAAAGGGGCCGAGGATGTCAAGCCCCCAGACCGAAAATGGCCAGGATAAAGGGATCGTCTGGAGAGCTTGAGCTGGTTGGTGTATCTGCTTGGAATGGAACTGGCACGCTTCACACTTGGTTACTTGTGCAGTTGCATTCTGGAGGGCTGTCGGCCAAAAGAAACCTTGCCGGAATGCTTTGCCGGCAAGTGCTCTTGCGCCAATGTGGTGACCACATATGCCTCCATGTATCTCTGCCAACAGCTTTTGTCCGTCTTCCCGGTGAATACACTTCAATTTCACACCGTTGAGTCTTCTTCTGTACAGTGTGTTGTCGACAAACTGGTACATACTTGACTGCCGGGCTACTCTCTCCGCTTCTTCTTGCTCTTCGGGAAGTTCTCCTGTCTGAAGGAAACGGACAATCTGTTGTGTCCATGCTGGAGCTTGTGGCTCGACAACAAGGACTAAAGGCAAATCTGCTGCTGCGGGAACATCTGCTTCTACGGCGAGAACCTACGGCTCTGCCGGAGCTTGACGTTCCCCGGCAAGCTTGCCGGAGCAAAACTTGTCGGGAGCTTCTGCTTCAACGGAACAAACCCTAGGGCTTGCCGGAGCAGACTGCTCCTCAGCGCTCTTGGCGTTGATCTTGGGGACCTTCTTGGCGGTGGCTTCGGGAAGCTCTGCCGGAAAATAGTCACCAGAAATCAACTTCCTCTTCTTGCTCTGTCCAGTTGATGGCGTTACAGACGGTTGAGTCAGCTTGAGCACAAAGATCCCTGGTTCCACAGGTAACTTAAGTGCGGCGCACTTTGATAGGCCATCGGCAATGGCGTTCTGAGCTCTTGGAACATGCTCCATCTGTAGGCCGTCAAAGTGCTCTTCTAGTTTTCTCACTTCGTCGACGTAGGCTTCCATCAACGGACTCTGATAGCTCTTGTTCACTTGGCGGACGACAAGCTGCGAGTCACCCCTGACAATGAGCTTCTTGATCCCAAGGTCTGCCGCGATCCTGAGACCGGCAAGCAAGCCTTCATACTCTGCAGTATTGTTTGTTGCTTGCTCTTTGGGAAAGCGCATCTGGACTACGTACTTGAGGTGCTCTCCGGTGGGTGCGACAAGCAGCACACCAGCGCCGGCGCCTTGCAGCGAAAAGGCACCATTAAAGTACATCAGCCACTCTTTGCTTGCTTCCTCGACGGGGATGCTCGTTTCTGGAATTTCTTCATCTGGTGTTGGCGTCCATTCTGCTATG
This sequence comes from Triticum urartu, assembly GCF_056163025.1. Classification (NCBI taxonomy): domain Eukaryota; kingdom Viridiplantae; phylum Streptophyta; class Magnoliopsida; order Poales; family Poaceae; genus Triticum; species Triticum urartu. Next base: position 617,602,969 of record NC_141876.1, read on the forward strand.
AATTCTGCCAATGCTCTGCTTTGGATAGTTGAAGTACTCTCAAACTTGAGGCCAAAGCTTGACAGTTCCAGTGCCCACTCAACAATCCTGCCTGTCGCTTCTGGATTCTGTAGTATCCTCTTCAGCGGAAAACGAGTGACAACTGTGATCTCATGTGCTTGGAAGTAATGGCGCAGCTTTCTCGAGGCCATGAGAAAGCCGAAAAGCAATTTTTGCATGCCAGAGTACCTTGACCTAGCCCCCTGCAGAAGGGAACTGAGAAAGTAAACTGGGCGCTGTACCATTCTCTTCTGTATCTCCTCGCGCGTCTGCGCAGATCCATCCTTGTCGGGACCAGAGCTTGTCGGGGAAGCCCCCTGCTTGTCGCTGGATGCGCCTGCCGTGGTTGTTGGCTTGTCATCTGCCTCCCTCTCTGCTACTAACGCAACACTAACCACTTGATTGGTTGCCGCTATATACAGCAGCAACTTCTCTTGTGGCTTAGGTGCGACAAGTGTTGGAGTGGAGGACAGGTATCTCTTCAAGTCTTGCAGCGCAGCCTCCGCTTCCGGAGTCCATTTCATTGGACCTGCCTTTTTCAATATTTTGAAAAACGGCAGGGCGCGCTCAGCAGACCTAGAGATAAACCTGCTGAGAGCAGCCACGCAACCGGCAAGTCTTTGTACATCCTTGACGCGCTTTGGTGCTTCAATCTGCTCAATGGCCTTGACCTTGTCGGGATTGGCTTCGATTCCCCGCTGAGACACGAAGAACCCGAGAAGCTTGCCGGAGGGGACTCCAAACACACACTTCTCGGGGTTGAGCTTGAGGCTGATCTTGCGCAGATTTGCAAAGGTCTCGTCTAAATCTTGAATCAGAGGTGCCTTGTCCTTGCTCTTGACCACTATGTCATCCATGTAGGCTTCCACATTTCTGTGTATTTGTGGCTCAAGAGCGACATGGACTACCCTTGCAAATGTTGAACCAGCATTTTTTAAACCAAAAGGCATCCATATGAAACAGTACGTGCCACATGGAGTGATGAATGCGGTCTTCTCCTCATCCTCTTCTGCCATGAAGATCTGATGGTATCCTGAGTATGCGTCAAGAAATGAAAGCAAGTCACATCCGGCCGTGGAGTCAACAATCTGGTCAATGCGCGGCAAAGGAAATGGGTCTTTGGGACAAGCTTTGTTAACTTCGGTAAAGTCGATACAAAGTCTCCATTTCCTGTTCGCCTTGCACATGACTACAGCATTGGCCAACCACGTAGGATGGAGCACTCCTCTGACAAGGCCTGCTACTTCCAACTTCTTGATCTCTTCTGCGATGAATTCTTGGCGCTCCACTGCTTACTTCCTGACCTTCTGCTTGACGGGCCGCGCATGAGGACAAACGGCAAGATGGTGCTCAATTACTTTCCTGGGTACACCGGGGATGTCAGACGGTTGCCACGCAAACACGTCGACGTTCGCCTGCAGGAAAGCAATGAGCGCGCTTTCTTATTTAGGGTCGAGAGTGGCACTGATGGTGAAGGTACCACCAGTGCCGTCCTCCTTGGCGGACACCTTCTTGGTCTCTGGCGGAGCTGCCATTGTCTTCTTACAGTTACCGGTGGAGCTCGATGGTGCGTCCTCGACGGCAGCGCAGCACTCCGAAGAGGTGCGCTTGCCGGAGTGGGCATCAGAACTCTTGCCGGACTTGGTCTTCTTCTTCCCCCCGGGAGCTTCAACGGCAGGTGGCTTGCGATCTGTTGCGGCTACCGCTTCCCGGTAGATCTTGTCGGCGCAGATAAGAGAATCCTTCTTGTTGCCAGGGACAGAGATGACGCTTATCGGGCCTGGCATCTTCAGCATGTTGTATGCGTAGTGAGAGGCTGCCATGAACTTGGCGAGTGCTGGACGGCCGTGTTGGGTTTCGTAGTAATTTCAAAATTTTCCTATGCACATGCAGGATCATGGTGATGCATAGCAACGAGAGGGGAGCGTGTGATCTACGTACCCTAGTAGATCGACAACGGAAGCGTTGACACAACGTAGAGGAAGTAGTCGTACGTCTTCACGATCCGACCGATCCGAGCACCGTTACTCCGGCACCTCCGAGTTCTTAGCACACGTACAGCTCGATGATGCTCCCCGGGCTCCGATCCAGCAAAGCTTCGGGGACGAGTTCCGTCAGCACGACGGTGTGGTGACGATGATGATGTTCTACCGACGCAGGGCTTCGCCTAAGCACTGCAACGATATGACCGAGGTGGAATATGGTGGAGGGGGGCTCCGCACATGGCTAAGGAACGATCACGAAGACCAACTTGTGTGTCTATGGGGTGCCCCCTGCCCCCGTATATAAAAGAGTGGAGGAGGGGAGGGCCGGCCCTCTCTATGGCGCGCCCTAGGGGAGTCCTACTCCCACCGGGAGTAGGATTCCCCTTTTCCTAGTCCAACTAGGAGTCCTTCCATGTATTAGGAGTAGGAGTCAAGGCAAGGGAAAAGAGGAGAGAAGGAAGGAGGGGGCGCAGCCCTTCCCCTAGTCCAATTCGGACTAGGCCTTGGGGGGGCACCCAACCTCTCCTATCTCTTTCCCCTAAAGCCCAATAAGGCCCATATACTCCCCGGCGAATTCCCGTAACTCTCCGGTACTCCGAAAAATACTCGGATCACTCGGAACCTTTCCGATGTCCGAATATAGTCGTCCAATATATCGATTTTTACGTCTAAACCATTTCGAGACTCCTCGTCATGTCCCCGATCTCATCCGGGACTCCGAACTCCTTCGGTACATCAAAACTCATAAACTCATAATATAACTGTCATCGAAACCTTAAGCGTGCGGACCCTACGGTTCGAGAACAATGTAGACATGACCGAGACACGTCTCCGGTCAATAACCAATAGCAGGACCTGGATGCCCATATTGGCTCCTACATATTCTACGAAGATCTTTATCGGTCAGACCGCATAACAACATACGTTGTTCCCTTTGTCATCGGTATGTTACTTGCCCGAGATTCGATCGTCGGTATCCAATACCTAGTTCAATCTCGTAACCGGCAAGTCTCTTTACTCGTTCTGTAATACATCATCTCGCAACTAACTCATTAGTTGCAATGCTTGCAAGGCTTATGTGATGTGCATTACCGAGAGGGCCCAGAGATACCTCTCCGACATTCGGAGTGACAAATCCTAATCTTGAAATACGCCAACCCAACATGTACCTTTGGAGACACCTGTAGAGCACCTTTATAATCACCCAGTTACATTGCGACGTTTGGTAGCACACAAAGTGTTCCTCCGGCAAACGGGAGTTGCATAATCTCATAGTCATAGGAACATGTATAAGTCATGAAGAAAGCAATAGCAACATACTAAACGATCGGGTGCTAAGCTAATGGAATGGGTCATGTCAATCAGATCATTCACCTAATGATGTGATCCCGTTAATCAAATAACAACTCTTTGTCCATGGTTAGGAAACATAACCATCTTTGATTAACGAGCTAGTCAAGTAGAGGCATACTAGTGATACTCTGTTTGTCTATGTATTCACACATGTATTATGTTTCCGGTTAATACAATTCTAGCATGAATAATAAACATTTATCATGAAATAAGGAAATAAATAATAACTTTATTATTCCCTCTAGGGCATATTTCCTTCAGTCTCCCACTTGCACTAGAGTCAATAATCTAGTTCACATCGCTATGTGATTAATACCAATAGTTCACATCTTTATGTGATTGGTTCACATCTCCATGTGACTAACACCCAAAGGGTTTACTAGATTCAACAATCTAGTTCACATCGCTATGTGATTAACACCCAAAGAGTGATCTTGTTTTTCTTGTGAGAGAAATTTAGTCAACGGGCCTGCCAAACTCAGATCCGTATGTATTTTGCAAAATTCTATGTCTACAATGCTCTGCACGGAGATACTCTAGCTAATTGCTCCCACTTTCAATATGTATCCAGATTGAGACTTAGAATCATCTGGATCAGTGTCAAAAACTTGCATCGACGTAACCCTTTATGACGAACCTTTTTTGTCACGTCCATAATCGAGAAACATATCCTTATTTCACTAAGGATAATTCTGACCGCTGTCCAGTAATCTACTCCTAGATCACTATTGTACTCCCTTGCCAAATCAGTGCAGGGTATACAATAGATCTGGTACACAGCATGACATACTTTATAGAACCTATGGCCAAGGCATAGGGAATGACTTTCATTCTCTTTCTATCTTCTGCCGTGGTCGGGCTTTGAGTCTTACTCAACTTCACCACCTTGTAATACAGGCAAGAACTCTTTCTTTGACTGCTCCATTTTGAACTAATTCAAAATCTTGTCAGGGTATGTACTCATTGAAAAAACTTATCAAGCGTCTTGATCTATCTCTATAGATTTTGAAGCTCAATATGCAAGCAGCTTCACCGAAGTCTTTCTTTGAAAAACTCCTTTCAAACACTCCTTTATGCTTTACAGAATAATTCTACATTATTTCTGATCAACAATATGTCATTCACATATACTTATCAGAAATGTTGTAGTGCTCCCACTCACTTTCTTGTAAATACAGGCTTCACCGCAAGTATGTATAAAACTATATGCTTTGATCAACTCATCAAAGCGTATATTCCAACTCCGAGATGCTTGCACCAGTCCACAGATGGATCGCTGGAGCTTTGCACATTTTGTTAGCACCTTTCGGATTGACAAAACCTTCTAGTTGCATCATATACAACTCTTCTTTAATAAATCCATTAAGGAATGCAGTTTTGTTTATCCATTTGCCAGATTTCATAAAATGCGGCAATTACTAACATGATTCGGACAGACTCAAGCATAGATACGAGTGAGAAGCTCTCATCGTAGTCAACACCTTGAACTTTGTCGAAAACCTTTTGCGACAATTCTAGCTTTGTAGATAGTAACACTACTATCAGCGTCCGTCTTCCTCTTGAAGATCCATTTATTCTCAATTGCTTGCCGATCATCGGGCAAGTCAACCAAAGTCCAAACTTTGTTCTCATACATGGATCATATCTCAGATTTCATGGCCTCAAACCATTTCGCGGAATCTGGGCTCACCATCGCTTCTTCATAGTTCGTAGGTTCATCATGATCTAGTAGCATGACTTCCAGAACAGGATTACCGTACCACTCTGGTGCGGATCTTACTCTGGTTGATCTACGAGGTTCAGTAGTATCTTGATCTGAAGTTTCATGATCATTATCATTAGCTTCCTCACTAACTGGTGTAGGTGTCACTGAAACAGTTTTCTGTGATGTACTACTTTCCAGTAAGGGAGCAGGTACAGTTACCTCGTCAAGTTCTACTTTCCTCCCACTCACTTCTTTCGAGAGAAACTCCTTCTCCAGAAAGTTTCCGAATTTAGCAACAAAAGTCTTGCCTTCGGATCTGTGATAGAAGGTGTATCCAATAGTTTCCTTTGGATATCCTATGAAGACGCACTTCTCCGATTTGAGTTTGAGCTTATCAGGATGAAACTTTTTCATATAAGCATCGCAACCCAAACTTTAAGAAACGACAGCTTAGGTTTCATGCCAAACCATAGTTCACATGGTGTCGTCTCAACGGATTTAGATGGTGCCCTATTTAACGTGAATGCAGTTGTCTCTAATGCATAACCCCAAAACGATAGTGGTAGATCGGTAAGAGACATCATAGATTGCACTATATCCAATAAAGTACGATTATGACGTTCGGACACACCATTACACTATGGCGTTCCAGGTGGCGTGAGGAGTGAAACTATTTCACATTGTTTTAATTGAAGACCAAACTTGTAACTCAAATATTTTACCTCTGCGATCATATCGTAGAAACTTTTATTTTCTTGTCACGATGATTTTCCACTTCACTCTGAAATTCTTTGAACTTTTCAAATGTTTCAGACTTATGTTTCATCAAGTAGATATACTCGTATCTGCTCAAATCATCTGTGAAGATCAGAAAATAATGATACTTGTCGCGAGCCTCAATATTTATCGGATCACATACATCAGTATGTATGATTTCCAACAAATCTGTTGCCCGCTCCATTGTTCCGAAGAACAGAGTCTTAGTCATCTTGCCCATGAGGCATGGTTCGCAATCATCAACTGATTCATAATCAAGTGATTCCAAAAGCCCATCTGCATGGAGTTTCTTCATGCGCTTTACACCAATATGACCTAAACGGCAGTGCTACAAATAAGTTGCACTATCATTATTAACTTTGCATCTTTTGGTTTCAATATTATGATTATGTGTATCATTACGATCGAGATCCAACGAATTATTTTCATTGGGTGTGTAACCATATAAGGTTTTATTCATGTAAACAGAACAACAATTTATTCTCTTACTTAAATGAATAACCGTATTACAATAAACATGATCAAATCATATTCATGTTCAACGCAAACACCAAATAACACTTATTTAGGTTCAACACTAATCCCGAAAGTATAGGGAGTGTGCGATGATGATCATATCAATCTTGGAACCACTTCCAACACACATCATCACTTCACCCTTAACTAGTCTCTGTTTATTCCGCAACTCCCGTTTCGAGTTACTAATCTTAGCAACTGAACTAGTATCAAATACTTAGGGGTTGCTATAAATACTAGTAAAGTACACATCAATAACATGTATATCAAATATACTTATGTTCACTTTGCCATCCTTCTTATCCGCCAATCACTTGGGGTAGTTCCGCTTCCAGTGACCAGTCCCTTTGCAGTAGAAGCACTTAGTCTCAGGCTTAGGACCAGACTTGGGCTTCTTCACTTGAGTAGCAACTTGCTTGCTGTTCTTCTTGAAGTTCCCCTTCTTTCCTTTGCCCTTTTCTTGAAACTAGTGGTCTTGTTAACCATCAACACTTGATGTTTTTCTTGATTTCTACCTTCGTCGATTTCAGCATCAAGAAGAGCTTGGGAATTGTTTCCGTTATCCCTTGCATATTATAGTTCATCACGAAGTTCTACTAACTTGGTGATGGTGACTAGAGAATTCTGTCAATCACTATCTTATCTGGAAGATTAACTTCCACTTGATTCAAGCGATTGTAGTACCCAGACAATCTGAGCACATGCTCACTAGTTGAGCGATTCTCCTCCATCTTTTAGCTATAGAACTTGTTGGAGACTTCATATCTCTCAACTCGGGTATTTGCTTGAAATATTAACTTCAACTCCTGGAACATCTCATATGGTCCATGACGTTCAAAACGTCTTTGAAGTCCCAATTCTAAGCCGTTAAGCATGGTGCACTAAACTATCAAGTAGTCATCAAATTGAGCTAGCCAAACGTTCATAACGTCTGCATCTGCTCCTGCAATAGGTCTGTCACCTAGCGGTGCATCAAGGACATAATTATTCTGTGCAGCAATGAGGATAAACCTCAGATCACTGATCCAATCCGCATCATTGCTACTAACATCTGTCAACACGATTTTCTCTAGGAACATATGAAAATAAACACAGGGAAGCAACAACGCGAGCTATTGATCTACAACATAATTTGCAAAATACTACCAGGACTAAGTTCATGATAAATTTAAGTTCAATTAATCATATTACTTAAGAACTCCCACTTAGATAGACATCCCTCTAATCCTCTAAGTGATTACGTGATCCAAATCAACTAAACCATGACCGATCATCACGTGAGATGGAGTAGTTTTCAATGGTGAACATCGTTATGTTGATCATATCTACTATATGATTCACGCTCGACCTTTCGGTCTCCGTGTTCCGAGGCCATATCTGTATATGCTTGGCTCGTCAAGTATAACCTGAGTATTCCGCGTGCGCAACTGTTTTGCACCCGTTGTATTTGAACGTAGAGCCTATCACACCCGATCATCACGTGGTGTCTCAGCACGAAGAACTTTCGCAACGGTGCATACTCAGGGAGAACACTTCTTGATAATTTAGTGAGAGATCATCTTATAATGCTACCGTCAATCAAAGCAAGATAAGATGCATAAAAGATAAACATCACATGCAATCAATATAAGTGATATGATATGGCCATCATCATCTTGTGCCTGTGATCTCCATCTCTGAAGCACCGTCATGATCACCATCGTCACCGGCGCGACACCTTGATCTCCATCGTAGCTTCGTTGTCGTCTCGCCAATCTTATGCTTCTACGACTATCACTACCGCTTAGTAATAAAGTAAAGCATTACATCGCGATTGCATTGCATACAATAAAGCGACAACCTTATGGCTCCTGCCAGTTGCCGATAACTCGGTTACAAAACATGATCATCTCATACAATAAAATTTAGCATCATGTCTTGACCATACCACATCACAACATGCCCTGCAAAAACAAGTTAGACGTCCTCTACTTTGTTGTTGCAAGTTTTACGTGGCTGCTACGGGCTTAAGCAAGAACCAATCTCACCTACGCATCAAAACCACAACGATAGTTTGTCAAGTTGGTGCTGTTTTAACCTTCGCAAGGACCGGGCGTAGCCACACTTGGTTCAACTAAAGTTGGAGAAACTGTCACCCGCAAGCCACCTCTGTGCAAAGCACGTCGGGAGAACCGGTCTCGCGTAAGCGTACGCGTAATGTTGGTCCGGGCCGCTTCGTCCAACAATACCGCCGAACCAAAGTATGACATGCTGGTAGGCAGTATGACTTGTATCGTCCACTACTCACTTGTGTTCTACTCGTGCATATAACATCAACATATAAAACCTAGGCTCTGATACCACTCTTGGGTTTCGTAGTAATTTCAAAATTTTCCTACGCACACGCAGGATCATGGTGATGCATAGCAACGAGAGGGGAGAGTGTGATCTACATACCCTCGTAGATCGACAACGGAAGCGTTGACACAACGTAGAGGAAGTAGTCGTACGTCTTCACGATCCGACCGATCCAAGCACCGTTACTCCGGCACCTCCGAGTTCTTAGCACACGTACAGCTCGATGACGCTCCCTGGGCTCCGATCCAGCAAAGCTTCGGGGACGAGTTCCGTCAGCACGACGGTGTGGTGACGATGATCATGTTCTACCGACGCAGGGCTTCGCCTAAGCACTGCAACGATATGACCGAGGTGGAATATGGTGGAGGGGGGCTCCGCACATGGCTAAGGAACGATCATGAAGATCAACTTGTGTGTCTATAGGGTGCCCCCTGCCCCCGTATATAAAAGAGTGGATGAGGGGAGGGACGGCCCTCTCTATGGCGCGCCCTAGGGGAGTCCTACTCCCACCGGGAGTAGGATTCCCCTTTTCCTAGTCCAACTAGGAGTCCTTCCATGTATTAGGAGTAGGAGTCAAGGCAAGGCAAAAGAGGAGAGAAGGAAGGAGGGGGCGCAGCCCTTCCCCCTAGTCCAATTCGGACTAGGCCTTGGGGGGGCACCCAACCTCTCCTATCTCTTTCCCCTAAAGCCCAATAAGGCCCATATACTCCCCGGCGAATTCCCGTAATTCTCCGGTACTCCGAAAAATACTCGGATCACTCGGAACCTTTCCGATGTCCGAATATAGTCGTCCAATATATCGATTTTTACGTCTCAACCATTTTGAGACTCCTCGTCATGTCCCCGATCTCATCCGGGACTCCGAACTCCTTCGGTACATCAAAACTCATAAACTCATAATATAACTGTCATCGAAACCTTAAGCGTGCGGACCCTACGGTTTGAGAACAATGTAGACATGACCGAGACACGTCTCTGGTCAATAGCCAATAGCGGGACCTGGATGCCCATATTGGCTCCTACATATTCTACGAAGATCTTTATTGGTCAGACCGCATAACAACATACGTTGTTCCCTTTGTCATCGGTATGTTACTTGCCCGAGATTCGATCATCGGTATCCAATACCTAGTTCAATCTCGTAACCGGCAAGTCTCTTTACTCATTCTGTAATACATCATCTCGCAACTAACTCATTTGTTGCAATGCTTGCAAGGCTTATGTGATGTGCATTACCGAGAGGGCCCAGAGATACCTCTCCGACATTCGGAGTGACAAATCCTAATCTTGAAATACGCCAACCCAACATGTACCTTTGGAGACACCTGTAGAGCTCCTTTATAATCACCCAGTTACGTTGTGACGTTTGGTAGCACACAAAGTGTTCCTCCGACAAACGGGAGTTGCATAATCTCATAGTCATAGGAACATGTATAAGTCATGAAGAAAGCAATAGCAACATACTAAACGATCGGGTGCTAAGCTAATGGAATGGGTCATGTCAATCAGATCATTCACCTAATGATGTGATCCCGTTAATCAAATAACAACTCTTTGTCCATGGTTAGGAAACATAACCATCTTTGATTAACGAGCTAGTCAAGTAGAGGCATACTAGTGACGCTCTGTTTGTCTATGTATTCACACATGTATTATGTTTCCGGTTAATACAATTCTAGCATGAATAATAAACATTTATCATGAAATAAGGAAATAAATAATAACTTTATTATTGCCTCTAGGGCATATTTCCTTCAGGCCGAGTATCCCATTGTAAGGCAATGGAAAATCGGCAACGTCAAAAGTGACCCTCTCAGTCCTGAAGTTCACCTCGCTGCCAAATGTTACTGGCAACGTGACCTTCCCCTTCGGCTTGCTCCTTCCCGGGTTGATTCCTTGGAATGTGCCGGTCTCTTCAAGCTCGCTGTCAGGGATCTGGAGTTTCTGGAGTACAGCGGAGGAGATCAGGTTCAAGCCGGCCCCGCCGTCAACTAGCATCTTAGTGACCTTGAGGTTGCGGATAGTTGGTGAAACCAACATCGGCAAGCACCCGACCGCAGTTGTGCGATCAGGGTGGTCCTCAATATCAAAGATGATAGGCGTGCTGGACCATTTCAGAAGCTTGCGTGACTCGACAGGTGGTTCCGCCGCATTGACTTCCCGCACCCACTGCTTGAGTTGGCGGTGCAAAGTATGCAGAGAAGCACCACCGTCAACGCACAAGACCTCTGTGGCTTTCTGGAACTCTTGCTCACTGGTCTCGACACCATCCATGTCTTCGTCGTCGTCGTCATCTTCATCCTTGTCGCGGCCGCGGGGAGGTCTGTCTCCTTGCCGCTGCTTGGCCTTGCCGCGGCGTCCTCCCCGGCCGGCGCGCTTCTTGCTGGATTCTCCAGCGCCTCCTTGGGCCCTCTCCTTGTCGCGTCGCTCGTATTCAGCCTTTTGCTGCTGGACAAGCTGCTCGACCTTCTTGCAGCTTTGGAGGTCATGGCCCTTGGTGCGGTGGATCTTGCAGTACTGCTTGTCGGTGCCGTCCTGCTTGTCGGCGACCGCCACAGTCTGGCAGTTGGTGCATGCGGCAATCTCCTTGCCGGAGCTACCAGCTTTGGCTTTCTTGGCGCCACCTTCGTTGCCGGACTGCTCAATGACTAGCACATCTTTGCCTTTCTTCTTCCTGTTGTTCCGCCGCCGGGTTTTCTTTGCCGGGGCAGCATCCTCGCTGTCAGATCCTCCTGCTCCTGTATTCTCTCCGGGGAGTTTCCTCCCTTCCTCAGCACGTGCACACTTGTCGGCCAGGGCATACAGCTCACTGACGTCTCTGATCTTCCACATCGCCATCTCCTCCCGCATCCTGCGGTTACGCACGTTCTGATGGAACGCGCTGATGACCGCGGCAGGGTGGACATCTGGGATGTTGTGCTGTACACGGCTGAATCTCTGAATGTACTTGCGCAGGGGCTCTCCTTCCTTCTGGGCGAGCAAATGAAGGTCACTCTCTTGGCCATGAGGTTTGTGGCCGCCTGTAAAGGCGCCGACAAACTGATGGCATAGGTCTGCCCAGGAGGATATGGATTTGTCCGGCAAGTGCATGAGCCAGGACCTGACGTTGGGCTTGAGCACCAGTGGGAAGTGGTTGGCAAGGATCTTGTCGTCCCGCCCCCCGGCAGCCTGCACCACGATGGTGTAGATGCTGAGGAACTCCGACGGATGCGACTTGCCGTCGTACTTCTCTGGTACGTCTGGCTTGAAATTCTTCGTGCTGGGCCACTGGACTTGCCACAGCTCACGAGTAAACGCAGGGCAACCTACCGCGTACGGCAAGTCGCCTGGTTCCCCTGGCGCATGCATGTCGATAGAGGGCCCAGCGCGCTGGTCCGATTGACGTCGCGCTTCTCTTCGGCGCTCGATGCGAGTACGAGCGTCTTCTTGCTGTCGTTCGTGAAGAACTTGGCGCTCATCGCGACGAGCTCGTGGATCTGATGACGCGGTGGAGTCGCTGTCGAGGTGGATCCGGCGAGTCGGCGATCTTGGCCTTCGGGGCGGAGAGTGCACAGTGGTTGCACCCCCACCGGTCTTGTCGCCACCGGCTCGTACCTGGCTGACTTGCCGCGGCTGCGATGTGCTCGGCTGCCGTTGAGTGTCGCCGTTGGCGAAGCCGATGAGACTCTGAATGGTGGCCCTCCAGTCGTCGATCTTGTCTGCCGTTGGAGGGTAGTCCAGGAGCAGTTGAGCTCGCGCCAAAGCTTCTGCTGTAGTGGTGGGTGGCGGTGGCGAACGGTGCGAGGAGCGGGATATGCTCGGACTTCTAACTATGTTAGAAGGAGCAGTATCCCGTCCAGGCGACCGTGCCTCGCTCGTGCCAGCATGTTGGCGTGCATGCTGGTCTTGAGCACTCCGAGATCCACCAGCTCGATCTTGGTCCAGCAAACGCATGGTACCGTGAGTACCATGACGCTGCTGGCCCCGCGCCTCCTGAGATGGGCGCGGTGCATGTACGGACGCCGAGGTCTTGGAGTGCGCCCGGTCGTTGTGGGAGCCGGCTACGCAGCCGATGGGCAGCGCAGCCTTGTCCTTGGACCTGGCAGCACCGTGAGCTCCCTCGTCGACGCCCGTTCTTCCGCCGGCGTCTGCCCCATCAGCCGTTTGCTCCGGCGGTGGTGGGTTCGGCGCGGACGGAGCAGCCACCTCCGAAGCCTTCTTCTTCGGCGGCATGTCGATGAAGATAATGAAGATCTAGCTCGTGTGAATGCCAGATCTGGTTCACACAACCTCGACTCCCCTACCTGGCGCGCCAAAGATGTCGGGGGACTAATCCACGAGCACCTATGGGACCGGCGGACCGAGTCCCTTTCGGTTCGGCGGGGGCGAGGGTCGCACGAAGAGCGGATCGAGGCGAAGCACACGAGCAGTTTACCCAGGTTCGGGCCGCACGGATGCATAAAACCCTACTCCTGCTTTGTGGTTTGTATTGAGTTCTTGCTCGGGAGCGCGGAGTGCTACAGTACACCCCAACAGCTAACGAGACCGAGCGTGAGTGTTCTCTTCCTCCCCCCCTCTACGTTGCGCATGGGCCTCCTTTTATATGCTCAAGGGGTCACCGACAGGTGGCAACGTAGACAAGGGTAAAAATGGAAAGGTGTTGCGGTTGGTACAGCTACCTGCTACAGTGTATCATACCTAACCCTGACGGCAGGGGACAAGGGCATTAAATTCCCGTCTGCGTCGCCTAAATAGTGCAAAAGGGACCGTCAGGGACACCACCGCTCGCCACGATGGCAATCTTGTCAGCGCCGCTTGCCACCGCGCACCGCTGGCTGCACAGCCTCCCGCCACGTACGCCTGGAAGGGTCCCAGAGCGACACGTTGGTGGATGTGCTGGAGCGCGGGCACAGAGTGGTGGCTTGCCGCGGCAAGCGCCTTGCCGCGGTCATTGTCTTGTCGCGTCCGGGAGCTTGTCGCACACCGGGCCTTGCCGGGACGCGTGGCGCGTCGCGGCAAGTTCCTTGAGATACCTTGGTTGGCCTTCCCGGCAAGCTCCTCTTGCCGGGGTCTTGTCTCCTTGGCTTGGATACTTTGTCCTTGAATGGCTCCAAAGGAACCACGGAGGACCTTGGCGGTCACCCGGCAAGCCTTGCCGCGGGATGCTGCGACTGCCCGTGCACAAGTTCGGGATACTAGGGTACCCCTACTCTAGTACACCGACAATAACCAATAGCGGAACCTGGATGCTCATATTGGCTCCCACATATTCTATGAAGATCTTTATCGATCAAACCACGTAACAACATACGTTGTTCCCTTTGTCATCGGTATGTTACTTGCCCGAGATTCGATCGTCGGTATCCTAATACCTAGTTCAATATTGTTACCGGCAAGTCTATTTACTCATTCCATAATGCATCATCCCGCAACTAACTCATTAGTCACATTGCTTGCAAGGCTTATAGTGATGTGCATTACCGAGAGGGCCCAGAGATACCTCTCCGACAATCGGAGTGACAAATCCTAATCTCGATCTATGCCAACTCAACAAGTACCATCGGAGACACCTATAGAGCACCTTTATAATCACCTAGTTACATTGTGACGTTTGGTAGCACACAAAGTGTTCCTCCGGTATTCGGGAGTTGCATAATCTCATAGTCATAGGAACATGTATAAGTCATGATGAAAGCAATAGCAATATACTAAACGATCAAGTGCTAAGCTAACAGAATGGGTCAAGTCAATCACATCATTCTCTAATGATGTGATCCCGTTAGTCAAATGAGAACTCATGTCTATGGCGAGGAAACTTAACCATCTTTGATTCAACGTGCTAGTCAAGTAGAGGCATACTAGTGACACTCTGTTTGTCTATGTATTCACACTTGTACTAAGTTTCCGGTAATTGAATTCTAGCATGAATAATAAACATTTATCATGATATAAGGAAATATAAATAACAACTTTATTATTGCCTCTAGGGCATATTTCCTTCAGTGTCCCACTTGCACTAGAGTCAATAATGTAGATTACACAGTAATGATTCTAACACCCCTGGGGTCTTGGTGCTGATCATGTTTTGCCCGTGAGAGAGGCTTAGTCATCGGGTCTGCAACATTCAGATCCGTATGTATCTTGCAAATCTCTATGTCTCCCTCCTTGACTTGATCGCGGATGGAATTGAAGCATCTCTTGATGTGCTTGGTTCTCTTGTGAAATCTGGATTCCTTTGCCAAGGAAATTGCACCAGTATTGTCACAAAAGATTTTCATTAGACCCGATGCACTAGGTATGATACCTAGATCGGATATGAACTCCATCCAGACTCCTTCATTTTCTGCTTCCGAAGCAGCTATGTACTATGCTTCACTCGTAGATCCCGCCACGACGCTTTGCTTAGAACTGCACCAACTGACAGCTCCACCGTTCAATATAAATCCGTATCTGGTTTGTGACTTAGAGTCATCCGGATCAGTGTCAAAGTTTGCATCGACGTAACCATTTACGATGAGCTCTTTATCACCTCCATAAACGAGAAACATATCCTTAGTCCTTTTTAGGTATTTCAGAATGTTCTTGATCGCTGTCCAGTGATCCACTCCTGGATTACTTTGGTTCCTCCCTGCTAAACTAATAGCAATGCACACATCAGGTTTGGTACACAGCATTGCATACATGATAGAGCCTATGGCTGAACCATAGGGAACACCTTTCATTTTCTCTTTATCTTCTGCAGTGGTCGGGCATTGAGTCTGACTCAACTTCACACCTTGTAACACATGCAAGAACCCTTTCTTTGCTTGACCCATTTGGAACTTCTTAAAAGTTTTGTCAAGGTATGTCCTTTGTGAAAGTCCAATTAAGCGTCTTGATCTATCTCTATAGATCTTGATACCCAATATATAAGCAGCTTCACCGAGGTCTTTCATTGAAAAATTCTTATTCAAGTATCCTTTTATGCTATTCAGAAATTAAGTATCATTTCCGATCAACAATATGTCATCCACATATAATATCAGAAATGCTACAGAGCTCGCACTCACTTTCTTGTAAATACAGGCTTCTCCAAAAGTCTGTATAAAACCATATGCTTTCATCACACTATCAAAGCGTATATTCCAACTCTGAGAGGCTTGCACTAGTCCATAAATGGATCACTGGAGCTTGCACACTTTGTTAGCACCTTTTGGATCGACAAAACCTTCTGGTTGCATCATATACAACTCTTCTTTAAGATACCCATTAAGTAATGCAGTTTTGACATCCATTTGCCAAATTTCATAATCATAAAATGCGGCAATTGCTAACATGATTCGGACAAACTTAAGCATCGCTACGGGTGAGAAGGTCTCATCGTAGTCAACTCCTTGAACTTGTCGAAAACCTTTTGCAACAAGTCGAGCTTTGTAGACAGTAACATTACCGCCAGCGTCAGTCTTCTTCTTGAAGATCTATTTATTCTCTATGGCTTGCCGATCATCGGGCAAGTCAACCAAAGTCCACACTTTGTTCTTATACATGGATCCCATCTCAGATTTCATGGCCTCAAGCCATTTTGCGGAATCTGGGCTCATGATCGCTTCCTCATAGTTTGTAGGTTCGTCCTGGTCAAGTAACATGACTTCCAGAACAGGATTACCGTACCACTCTGGTGCGTATCTTACTCTGGTTAACCTACGAGGTTCGGTAGTAACTCGATCAGAAGTTACATGATCATCATCATTAGCTTCCTCACTAATTGGTGTAGGAGTCACAAGAACAGATTTCTGTGATGAAGTACTTTCCAATAAGGGAGTACGTACAGTTACCTCATCAAGTTCTACTTTTCTCCCACTCACTTCTTTCGAGAGAAACTCCTTCTCTAGAAAGGATCCATTCCTAGCAATGAATGTCTTGCCTTCGGATCTGTGATAGAAGGTTTACCCAACAATCTCCTTTAGGTATCCTATGAAGACACATTTCTCCGATTTGGGTTCGAGCTTATCAGGTTAAAACTTTTTCACATAAGCATCGCAGTCACAAACTTTAAGAAACGACAACTTTGGTTTCTTGCAAAACCACAGTTCATAAGGTGTCGTCTCAACGGATTTAGATGGTGTCCTATTTAACGTGAATGTAGCCGTCTCTAAAGCATAACCCCAAAACGATAGTGGTAAATCAGTAAGAGGCATCATAGATCGCACAATATCTAGTAAAGTATGATTACGACGTTCGGACACACCATTACGCTGTGGTGTTCCAGGTGGCGTGAGTTGCGAAACTATTCTGCATTGTTTCAAATGAAGACCAAACTCGTAACTCAAATATTCTCCTCCACGATCAGATCGTAGAAACTTTATTTTCTTGTTACGATGATTTTCCACTTCACTGTAAAATTCTTTGAACTTTTCAAATGTTTCAGACTTATGTTTCATCAAGTAGATATACCCATATCTGCTCAAATCATCCGTGAAGGTGAGAAAATAACGATACCCGCCACGAGCCTCAACATTCATCGGACCACATACATCAGCATGTATGATTTCCAACAAATCTGTTGCTCGCTCCATTGTTCCGGAGAACGGCGTTTTAGTCATCTTGCCCATGAGGCATGGTTCGCAAGTACCAGCATGAACATGGTCTCTCTCAAACAACCCTGCAACCAAATAACAAAGAGTCTCTGATGTCCCCAACACACCCAATACAATGGTAAATTATATAGGTGCACTAGTTCGGCGAAGAGATGGTGATACAAGTGTAGTATGGATAGTAGAAATAGGTTTTTGTAATCTGAAAAATATAAAAACAGCAAGGTAGCAAGTGATAAAACGGAGCACTAATTGTATTGCAATTCTTAGAAACAACGCCTAGGGTTCGTACTTCACTAGCGCAATCTCTCAACAATACTAACATAATTGAATCATATAACAATCCTCAACGTGCGAAAAAGAGTCACTTCAAAGTTCTTATATAGTGGAGAACATAAGAAGAAATTGTTTGTAGGGTACGAAACCACCTCAAAGTTATTCTTTCCGATCAATCTTTTGAGCTATTCTTATAAGTGTCACAAACAGCCCTAGAGTCCGTACTAAAATAACGCCATATGATACGCATCAACCAACTCTAATGTCACCACAAGTATTCGTGAGTCATTTATACGATACGCATCAAACAACTTCAGATTCATAATAATCAATCCAACACAAAGAACTTCAAAGAGTGCCCCAATATTTCTACCGGAGAAAGTAGGACGAAAACGTGCATCAACGCCTATGAAGGAAATATGCCGTAGAGGAAACAATAAAGTTATTATTTATTTCCCTATATCATGGTAAATGTTTATTATTCATGCTAGAATTGTATTAACCGGAAACTTGATACGTGTGTGAATACATAGACAAACAGAGTGTCACTAGTATGCCTCTACTTGACTAGCTCGTTGATCAAAGATGGTTATGTTTCCTAGCCATAGACAAAGAGTTGTCATTTGATTAACGGGATCACATCATTAGGAGAATGATGTGATTGACTTGACCCATTCCGTTAGCTTAGCACTTGATCGTTTACTTTGTTGCAATTGCTTTCTTCATGACTTATACATGTTCCTGCTACTATGAGATTATGCAACTCCCGTTTACCGAAGGAACACTTTGTGTGCTACCAAACGTCACAACGTAACTGGGTGATTATAAAGGTGCTCTACAGGTGTCTCCGAAGGTACTTGTTGGGTTGGCGTATTTCGAGATTAGGATTTGTCACTCCGATTATCGGAGAGGTATCTCTAGGCCCACTCGGTAATACACATCACTTAAGCCTTGCAAGCATTGCAACTAATGAGTTAGTTGCGGGATGATGTGTCACGGAACGAGTAAAGAGACTTGCCGGTAACGAGATTGAACTAGATATTGAGATACCGACGATTGAATCTCGGGCAAGTAACATACCGATGACAAAGGGAACAATGTATGTTGTTATGCGGTTTGACTGATAAAGATCTTCGTAGAATATGTAGGAACCAATATAAACATCCAGGTTCCACTATTGGTTACTGACAGGAGACGTGTCTCGGTCATGTCTACATAGTTCTCGAACCCGTAGGGTCCGCACGCTTAATGTTCGATGACGGTTATATTATGAGTTTATGGTTTTTGATGTACCGAAGGTAGTTCGGAGTCCTGGATATGATCACGGACATAACGAGGAGTCTCGAAATGGTCGAGACGTAAAGATCGATATATAGGACGACTAAGTTCGGACACTGGAATGGTTTCGGGGAGTTTCGAGCATATACCGGAGTACCGGGGGGTTACCAGAACCCCCGGGAAGACTAATGGGCCTATTGGGCCCTAATGGAGAAGACGAGGGGCGGCCAAAGGGCAGCCACGCGCCCCTCCCCCCAGTCCGAATTGGACAAGGTGGGGGGCGCCCCCTTTCCATTCCCCTCTCTCTCCTTCCCTCTCCTCTCCTACTCCCACATGGAAAAGAGGAGTCCTACTCCCGGTGGTAGTAGGACTCCTCATGGGGCGCGCCTAGGGTGGCCGGCCCCCTCCTCCTCCTTCACTCCTTTATATATGGGGAGGGAGGCACCCCTTGGAGACACAACAATTGATCTCTTGGATCTTTTAGCCGTGTGCGGTGCCCCTCTCCACCATAGTCCACCTCGATAATATTGTAGCGGTGCTTAGGCGAAGCCCTTCGACAGTAGAATATCAACATCGTCACCACACCGTCGTGCTGACGGAACTATCCCTGAAAGCTCGGCTGGATCATAGTTCGAGGGACGTCATTGAGTTGAACGTGTGCAGAACTCGGAGGTGCCGTGCGTTCGGTACTTGATCGGTCGGATCATGAAGACATACGACTACATCAACCGCATTGTGCTAACGCTTCCGCTTTCGGTCTACGAGGGTACGTGGACACACTCTCCCCTCTTGTTGCTATGAATCACCATGATCTTGCGTGTGCGTAGGAAAATTTTGAAATTACTACGTTCCCCAACAGTGGTATCAGAGCCTGGCTTTATGCATTGATGTTATATGCACGAGTAGAACTAAAGTGAGTTGTGGGCGATACAAGTCATACTGCTTACCAGCATGTCATAATTTGGTTCGGCGGTATTGTTGGATGAACCGGCCCGGACTGACATTATGTGTACGCTTATGCGAGACTGGTTCTACCGACGTGCTTTGCACACAGGTGGCTGGCGGGTGTCAGTTTCTCCAACTTTAGATGAACCGAGTGTGGCTACGCCCGGTCCTTGAGAAGGATAAAACATCACTAACTTGACAAACTATCATTGTGGTTTTGATGCATAGGTAAGAACGGTTCTTGCTCAGCCCGTAGCAGCCATGTAAAACTTGCAGCAACAAAGTAGAGGACGTCTAACTTGTTTTTGCAGGGCATGTTGTGATGTGATATGGTCAAGACATGATGCTATATTTTATTGTATGAGATGATCATGTTTTGTAACAGAGCTATCGGCAACTGGCAGGAGCCATATGGTTGTCGCTTTATTGTATGCAATGCAATAGCCCTGTAATTGCTTTACTTTATCACTAAGCGGTAGTGATACGTCTCCAACGTATCTATAATTTATGAAGTATTCATGCTATTATATTATCTATGTTGGATGTTTTATGGGCTTTACTATGAACTTTTATATTATTTTTGGGACTAACCTATTGACCCAGAGCCCAGTGCCAGTTCCTGTTTTTCCCCTTGTTTCACTGTTTCGAAGAAAAGGTATATCAAACGGAGTCAAAACGGAATGAAACCTTCTAGAGAAGTTATTTTTGGAAGGAAACCAACCCGGGAGATTTGGAGTCCATGTCAAGGAAGCTTCGAGGAATCCACGAGGTAGGGGGGCGCGCCCACCCCCCTAGGGCGCGCCCTCCACCCTCGTGGGCCCCTCGTGGCTCCCCTGACGTACTTCTTCCACCTATATATCTCCATATACCCTAAAAACTTCGGGGAACAGAATAGATCTGGAGTTCCACCGCCGCAAGCCTCTGTAGCCACCAAAAACCTCTCGGGAGCCCGTTCCGGCACCCTGCCGGAGGGGGGAACCCTCACCGGTGGCCATCTTCATCATCCCGGCGCTCTCCATGACGAGGAGGGAGTAGTTCAGCCTCGGGGGCTGAGGGTATGTACCAGTAGCTATGTGTTTGAACTCTCTCTCTCGTGTTCTTGATTTGGCACAATCTTGATGTATCGCGAGCTTTGCTATTATAGTTGGATCTTATGTTTCTTCTCCCCCTCTACTCTCTTGTAATGGATTGAGTTTTCCCCTTGAAGTAATCTTATCGGATTGAGTCTTTAATGATTTGAGAACACTTGATGTATGTCTTGCCGTGCGTATCTGTGGTGACAATGGGATATCACGTGATTCACTTGATGTATGTTTTGGTGATCAACTTGCGGGTTCTGCCCATGAACTTATGCATAGGGGTTGGCACACATTTTCGTCTTGATTCTCCGGTAGAAACTTTGGGGCACTCTTTGAGGTTCTATGTGTTGGTTGAATAGATGAATCTGAGATTTGTGATGCATATCGTATAATCATACCCATGGATACTTGAGGTGACATTGGAGTATCTAGGTGACATTAGGGTTTTGGTTGATTTGTGTCTTAAGGTGTTATTCTAGTACGAACTCTAGGGCTGTTTGTGACACTTATAGGAATAGCCCAACGGATTGATTGGAAAGAATAAC